>NW_028074549.1:484895-1036276 GCF_014824575.4 Sturnira hondurensis
TTCCACTAATTTGTGACTTTGTTCCTCTAATTTGTGACTATAATCTACCAGTTCTGTGAGCATCCTGATAAATAGTGTCCTGAATTGTGCTTCTGAGAGGCTGGCAATTTCTTGGTCGCTGAGAGTTATTGGCTCTTGGACTTTGAGTTCTTCTTGTGCCATCTTTCAGGTTGTTCTTGCCTGTTCCATAGCAGGATCAGAGCCCTAAAATGTTCACCAAAGCAGGGCAACTAAGTCACTGGGTTGTGACGCTGTATGTGGGGGCGGGGTCAAAGAGGGACTCTGGCATCCCGTCTGCCGCCTGCCGCCCCAGCCCTCCTGAGAGACTTCCGCCAAGATGGAGGCATAGGTGGAAACACTGTGCCTTCTCCCACAACCAAGTTTGAATAAAACAAAGGTTTGGAGAAACAAAGACACAACCAAAGGACAGAAAATTGAATTATACGGAAGTCCGACTACATCTAACCGTTCAACGGGGATGGTAAGAGGAGCGGAGCCAGCAGCGAGCAGGGTCGGGCAGGACAGGGCCCCCGACCCAGGCGCGCAGGCAGACGAGAACCAGCTGGGGTGCGGGGCAGACCGCGGGCGCATATTCGCGCACAGTGAGACAGACCACACAGGCCCCAGGGGGCGAGGGCTGACGGCGGTGGCACACTCGCGAGCAGTGGGACGAAACGCGTGGGCCAGGTGACGGCAGCAACTGCAGCACCGGTGAGGGCCGTGGCGGCAGGCGGTGGACAGGACGCCATAGTCCCTCTTTGACCCCGCCCCCACATACAGCGTCACAACCCAGCGACTTAGTTGCCCTGCAATACCGGTGAGAGCCATTGTCACTCTTTGAACCCGCCCCCACAGACAACCACACAACCCAGCGACTTAGTTGCCCTTAGGCACCGGTGAAGAAGAATTTTTAAATAAACAATTAAGTAGAACAGGAGCCTACGGGTGTCCACAACCAGAGAGAAAAAGAGCCCGTGGCTGTGGATGGGAAGGAGATTTTTACTGCAAAAGTTGGGGTTGTGAGACTTTAGTCAGCAAGGGAGGATGGGTCCCAGGAAGAGGAAAAGATCCCCATATTAACTTAGATAGGGAAAGTAAATGGGGGAAACCTCAAGACTGTGGAAAAAATAAGTGTAACCCAACAGTCATTACTATTAGGAACCCACAAGACTCTGAATGGATTAAAGGGAGAACTTGGGGTTTAAGATTATATGTTACTGGACAGGATCCAGGAACCCTGTTTACTATAAAGAAGCTCCCTACGAAAACTGAGTCACTCCTAAAGGGGGCAGGAGGTGGTCTCCCACCAAAGCCACCACAGCCCATCACGAGGGGGCCACCGCGACCCACCACAAGTTCTCCCAGTCAGAGCGGGTTGCCTGTAACCCCTGTTGAAAAGTCAGAAGAATTAGAAGACCAGAGTCCTAAGCTACCATTCTACACTCCTAATCCGCCATTAGAGAGACCGCATCACCAAGAAATCTATGCCTTAGATTTATTGGATAAAGTTTTCCCATTCTTCAACAATACTCAGCCAGAAATTGCAGAGTCCTGCTGGCTGTTTAAGTCCCCGGCCGCCTTTTTATATAGGATTAGGAGCCAACACCTCCAGAGGAGGAGAATTAGCTCCTAAGACAGTCACTCTTACAAATGACATAGACCAAGATCAAGACCAGATGGAGGACTGTGTTACTGAAGGGTCCCTCACCCTTGCGGAGTTCCATGGGAGAGGAACCTGTTACCTCCAAGCAAATTCCACTCTAGACAAAAATCCAAACTATAGTGACTACTGTCTTAACCAAGAGGCCCTGCAAACAACCTCAGGGAACCCCTTCATATCCAAAGCTTCTGAGGGGTTATGGTTTGTCTGTACCCGAGGCATTTTTAAATGCATTGTCCCCACTCACCCCGAGCTCTGTGTTAGTGCTTATATTATTCCTCAAGTATATTTATATGGAGGAAATCCTGAGTTTCTAGTTGCCTCCCCTAAGCGCACCAAACGAGCCCCACTGCTTATCCCAATTGTAGCCACTATAGGGATTGTAGGTTCCGCTGCTGTAGGGGCGGGGGCTTTCATACAAGGGGAGCTCAACCTCAGGCAATTATCCCAAACTTTCTCAAAGGACATATTCTTCCTACAAGATCGAATAATATATCTAGAGCACCAAGTAGACTCCCTTGCTGAAGTAGCCTTACAGAATAGGAGAGGACTAGACCTCCTCCTCCTCCAGCAAGGCGGGTTATGTGCTGCATTAGGAGAAGAATGTTGTTTTTATGCTAACCACTCTGGAGTAATTAAAGAAAATATCAAAACACTCACCAAAAGATTAAAAGATAGAAATAGAGAAGAAGAAAGTTCTAATTGGTATGAGTCTATGTTCAAAATGTCCCCTTGGCTAACCACTTTTATATCTGCCATTGCTGGACCACTCCTAGTGCTCTTATTAGTGGTCACAATAGGACCTATTATCTTAAATAAAGTACTTGCTTTCATCAAGGAGAGAATAGAAGTGGTTAAGCTAATGGTACTCTCCCAACCCTACACCATCCTCCCGAGTGATGAAGAATCAAAGGTTTGACATACCCCCCAAAAAAGAAAACGGGGGAATGTTGGGAACAAGAAAAATGGCCTCAGCCCCAAGGAGCCTGAAACCCTAGCAGACACCCTGTAAGTTGATTGCCATCTTTTTAGTTTCAAAATTTCCCTTCCAGTTGAGTCAGACCCCACCCTTTTTCTCGTGTGTGGGCCCTGTAAGCCAATAATCTGCTTCTGTGCAAAACGCTTGCTTGATGGCCTATATATAAGGACTTAGCTGTAAGCGCTAGGCGCGAATCCCGGACGAGCCCCCAGTGGGCACTGTGTCTCCGGACACTTGGAGGGATCGCCCCTGCGCAGGTTAAACTTGGCCAATAAATTAACATCTTTGAATCCCTGAAAGTCTCTGACATTTGTTCTTGCGGTTGGTGGATCAAACAATGTCTACTGTGAAGAAAAATGATTTTGAGAGGATGGGGGAAGCAACCTAATAAGAATAAGGAGTAAATCCCAGTTGAGAGAGGGGGGAGTAAAAAAAAGGAGAAAGAAAACAATGAAGTAAAATTCCTCCCTCAACTGCTCAGGGGCAGGGAGAAGATGAACTGGAATAAGAACTGGATAGTACTCTATGGGATTTAAAGTATAAACGAGTAGTGAACAAGCAGGAGTTCCTTTGGAGAAGTATAGAAATAATCCTGATTCTTCACCCAACTAGCCACTGTTTATCAAAGGTCAAAAAGAAATAACTCTTATTAAAAGGGAAAAGAGTGTGAGCTGAGTTAAAAAAAAGCACTTATGCAAATTTAGATGGAGGAGAAATAGTAAGAGTAAGAGAAATAGAAATAGTAAGAGTAATAGTAATAGAAACTTGGCATAGTGTGAGAGAAAATAAAATTAACCACAACAGTAATAAAGCTCAGGAAGATGGTTAGATGGATTAAGACCAGGGAAGGGTGCTGTGTGGTATTTCGAATAACAATAGTATGATAAGAAATATGTAATCTGAATAAAAATAAAACCTAAAAGACAAAGAGTAGTATGTTATTTGGAATATGAGTGAAATGAAAGAAGAAAAAATAGAATGCAATATGAAAGGGAGAATAAAAGAATACATTAAACAAGAAAAACAATAAAATAAACACTATATAAACAGAAGGGAGAGAAATACAAATAAACACAGAAGTTCTGAAATACAGCAAAGTGAAATTTGTTGCAGCTGTTTGTGTTCACCTTCTGACTTCTTTCTGGATCCATTCTGGTTTTCTCACAGTTCCAAGTCTTTTGGTCTTACTCTTAAAACAACAACAACAACAAAGCCTCCTGCAGATTTTACACCTGCCAAACAGGTTTTGCGAGTCTTCCTGTACCCTGCAGGTAGAAGGGGGTTGGGCTCCATTTGTTTTCCCTTTCATGTGGTTCTGGAAGGATGGGGGCTCAGTCTGGGCTACAATAATCACAGGTGCTGAGTTTCTAGCCCACACCTTCAAAATACTGTGCTGCCCACACTGCGGAACTCGGTGCACTTGCTGCAGGCTGGCATTGATAATCCACCTCCTTTTGCAACCCTTTGATCAGTCCATTGGGTGCATGGAGTGGAAGCAAATTGCTCCCTCCTTCCTCCCTCTTTGTTGGCCTGGCTACTGCACCTGTGGGCACTGCAGGGCAGCTCAGTTCTGCTATTGGAAGAAGTCTCTCTGGGTGCTGCTGCTTCTCTGAGCCCCTTTGATCAATCCCTCTGAGTGGGAGCAAATCACACCCCAACTCCTCTCCCTTCTCTAGCTCAGCAGCTGCATGCATGAGGTCCCTGCATGGATGCTCAGTTTTTTTGAGAAAAGTCCTCTTGGGTGCCACCTGCCGCTCCTAACAAGCGCCTGGCTTTCCACATAAACTCTCTGACCAGTCCAGAATCTAGAGGGGTCATAGCCAGTCATTGCCTATCTCTTCTCCCAGCTCCAGGTGTCACCCAGCTTTCTAATTTCTCTGGTACTGTCCCAGCTGATGACTGCCAACCCAGATGAGGTACACTGCTGGCTGTGTGTTGCTTACTGTCTTATTGTACCCCCAGTTACTTTGTGCATCCTGGCCTCTGCTGGCACTGGTTTGAGACTTCCCCACTCTGGGAGGAGAGGGAGCCACTCAGTTGCTATCACTGAGCCAGCTCTCCTCCAATGCTCCCATGGTCTCTGGGACCTTCTGGAGGTCCAGGGGCCTTCCTGTTTCCCTACAAAATCTCCTCACAACCTGTTTTTAAGCATCCTCTGCACACTTTGGCTTCCAACCTTCATTATCAGCTGGGATTCTGCTGGCTGTTCATTCTGTCCTTCAGTAGATTGGCAAAGTGTCCGGGGTGCATGAGCAAGTGGGCTCAACTCCCACCTACATCACCACCATTCTTCCTCCCATCTCAAGTTTTATTTTGCTCATTCATTTATCTTTGCTCATTAGGTTACTATCATAGGTAAGATCATGTGGTATTTGCCTTTCACAGCCTGGCTTATTTCACTTAGCATAATACTCTCCAGTTCTATCACATTGTCTTGAATGGTAGGAGCTACTTCTTTCCATTGCCTAAATGTATCACCGTTTTTGATCCACTCATTTACTGATGGACACTTAGGCTCTTTCTATCACTTGGCTACTGTAAATAGCGCTGCTGGAACATAGGGGTGCATAAGTCCTTTTGAAATGGCATTTTAGAATTCTTAGGGTATATTCTCAAAGTGGGATCACTGGGTCAAACGGCAGTTCTATATTTCATTTTTTGAGAAAATCCCATACTATATCCCACAGTGGCCGCACCAGTATACATTCCAACTAACAGTGCACTAAGGTTCCCTTTTCTACACAGCCACTCCAGCACTTGTTTGACGATTTTTTTTATGATGGCCATTCTTATTGGTGTGGAATGGTATCTCATTGTGGTTTTAATTTGCATCGCTCTGATGACTAGTGATGTTCACCATTTTTTCATGTGTCTATGGGCCCTCTGTATGTCCTCCTTGGAGAAATGTCTATTCAGGTCCTTTGTCCATTTTTTAACTGGATTGTTTGTGTTCTAGGAGTTGAGTCATATGAGTTCTTTATATATTTTGGAATTCAAACCCTTAATATATCACTGGCAAATATAAAGTTCTCCTATAGAGTCGGTTCCCTTTTCATTTTGATGACAGTTTCATTAGCTGTACACAAGCTTTTTAATTTGATGTACACCCATTTGGTTTTTTTTTCTTTATTTGCCTTGCCTTAGAAGATATCATGGCAAAAATATTGCTGTGTTGGATATTTGAAATTTTCCTGCTGATATTTTCCTCTAGGACTTTTATGGTGTCACAGCTTATGATTAAGTCTTTTATCCATTTTGAGTTTATTTTAGAGTGTGGTGTAAATAGATGGTCCAGTTTTATTGTTTTGCATGTCCTGGTCCAGTTCTCTTAACACAATTTACTGAAGATGCAATTTTTATTCCATTGCATGCTCATGTCCTCTTTGTCAAATATTAATTGAATATACCAAAGTGAGTTTATTTCTTTGCTCTCAATTCTGTTCTAAGTGTCTATTCTATGCCAGTACCAAGCTGATTACAGTGGCCTTGTAGTTTAGTGTGATAGGCATTACCATCCGTTCTGGTTTGTTCTTTCTCAAGATTGCTGAGGCTATCTGGGGCCTCTTCTGGGTCCATATAAATTTTTGTAATATTTTTAGATGTAATACACAATTGGTATGCTAATAGAGATTGCATTAAATATTTAGATCACTCTTGGTAGTATGAACATTTTAATGATGTTAATTCTTCAAAATATAAGCATGATATGTGTTTCCATTTATTTGTATTTTCCTTAATTTCTTCCTTCGGTGTCTATAGTTTTCTGAGCACAAGTCTTTTACCTCCTTGGTTATATTTATTCCTAGATACTTTATTTCTCTTGTTGCTATATCAAATGGGATATTTCCCCTGACTTTTGTTTCTAATATTTTATTGTTGGTCTATAAAAATACCCTCAATTTCTAAATATTGACTTTGTATCCTGCTATTTTGCCAAATTCACTTTTTAGGTTGAGTAGGTGTTTGGTGGAGATTATAAGGCATTCCATGTACATTAGCATGTCATTGGCAAATAATGAGTCTTACTTTCTTCTATCCAATTTGGATCGCTTTCATTTTTTGCTTTTCTGATAGCTTCTAGTATTATGTTGAATATAAGTGGTGAAAGCAGACACCCTCATCTTATTCCTGATATTAAGGGGAGTGCTTTTAGGTTTTGGCCATTGAGTATGAGGTTGGCTGTATGTTTCTAGTATATGGCCTTTATTAAGTTGAGTTATATTCCCTCTATTCCCACTTTGCTGAGTGTTTTTTATCATAAATGGGTATTGGGTTTATCAAATATGTTTTCTGCATCTATTGATATGTTCATGTGATTTTTTTTTCATTCATGTTGTTCATGTGGTGTATTATATTTACTGATTTCTAATAGTGTATCATCCTTGCATCCCTAGATTAAATCTCACCTGATCATAGAATATAATCTTTTTAATGTATTACTGTGCCTGGATTTGCAGTATTTGTAGAAGATTTTAGTGTTTATATTCTTTAGAGATATTGGTCTGTAGTTTTCTTTCTTTGTGGTATCTCTACCCTGTTTTGCAATTAGGATAATACTGGCCTCACAAAAATAGTTTGGGAGTGTTCCCTGTTCTTGAATTTTTTGGAATATTTTGAGAAGGACAGGAGTTAGTGTATCTTTAAATGTTTGGTAAAATTTGCCTGTTAAGCCATCCAGTTCAAGGCTTTGGTGTGCTGGGAGTTTTGTGATTACTGCTCCAATTTTATTAGTTGTTATTGGTCTATTCAGGCTTTCTGCTTCATCCTGATCTATTTTGGAAGATTTTATGTTTGTAGAAATTTGTCTATTTCACCAAGGTTGTTCAATTTCTTTTGCATATAGTTGTTCGTGGTAATTTCTTAAGTCCTTTGTATTTCTGTAGTCATGACTTCTCTTTTTGTGTGATTTATTTATTCGGGTCCTCTCTCTGTTTTCTTAATGGGTCTGGTTAAGGTTTTGTCTATGTCATTCTTATTTTCAAAGAACCAGCTCCTGGATTCATTGATCTTTTGAGTTATTATTTTTTTAGCCTCTATGTCAATTATTTCTTCTCTGATCTTGATTATTTCCTTCCTTCCCCTTGCTCTAGACATTGCTTGTTGCTGTTTCTCTAATTTTTATAGGTTTTGTACTTGAGAGTTTTCTGTCTTCTTTAGGTAACCCTGCATTGCTATGCACTTCCCTTTCAGGACTGCCTTCACTGTGTCCCATAGGTTTTGAGTTGTTGTGTGTTCATTTTCATTTGTTTTCAGATACTTTTTTATTTATTCCTTGATTTCATTGTTAATCCATTCATTTTCTAATATCATGTATTCAATCTCCATGTATTTTAATGTTTTTGAGTTTTTTTCCCTTGAGGTTGTGTCTAGTTTCAAGACATTATGATCTGAGTGGATGCTTGATATGATTTTAATTTTCTTCAGTTGTTGAGAACTGTTTGTGTTCTACTGTATGGTCTGTCTTTCAAAATGTTCTATGTGCATTTGAAAAGAAAGTATATTTTGCTTCCTTGGTTGAAAGGTTCTGTGTATAGCAATTAAGTCCATTTGATCTAGTGTCATTCATTATCACAATATCCTTTTGATTCTTTGTTTGGAAGATCTATTCATTGTTGTCAGGTTTTTTGACATTATTTTATTGTTGTTCAATTACAGTTATTAAATTTTCCCCCAACCACTCCACCCACCCCAGCCAAACCCACCTCCCTCCCTTGCTTCCACACTCCCTCTTGGTTTCATCCATCTGTCCTTTATAGTAGTGCCTAAAAAGCTTCCCCCCCCCTTGCCCCTCCCACCCAGGTTATTGTTAGATTGTTCTTAATTTCAATGTCTCTGGTTACATTTTGTTTGTTTGTTTTTTCTTTTGGTGATGTTCCAGTTAAATGTGAGATCATATGGTATTTGTCCCTCACTGCAGGGCTTATTTCACGCAGCGTAATGCTCTCCAGTTCCATCCATGCTGTTGCAAAGGGCAGGAGCTCCTTCTCTCTCTCTCTCTCTCTCTCTCTCTCTCTCTCTCTCTCTCTGCTGTGTAGTATTCCATTGGGTAAATGTAGCATAGTTTTTTTTATCCACTGACTTACTGATGGGCACTTAGGTTGCTTCCAACACTTGGCTATTGTAAATTGTGCTGCTATGAACATTGGGGTGCATAAGTTCTTTTGGATTAGAGTTTCAGGGCTCTTAGGGTATAATCCCAGCAGTGGAATTGCTGGGTCAAAAGGCATTTCCATTTTTAGTTTTCTGAGGAAATTCCAAACTGTTTTTCTGCAGTGGCTCCACCAGTCTGCGTTCCCACCCACAGTGCATTAGGATTCCCTTTTCTTCACATCCTCTCCAACACTTGTTTGTCGATTTGTTTATAATGACCATTCTGACCAGAGTGAAGTGGTATCATTCTGGTTTTAATTTGCATCTCTCTTATGGCAAATGATACTGGACATCTTTTCATGTGTCTCTGGGCTCTCTGTAGGTCCTCCTTGGAGAAATTTCTGTTCAAGTGTTTTGCCCATTTTTAACAGGGTTTTTTGTCTTCTTGGAGGGGATTTGTGTGAGTTTTTTATATATTTTGGAGACAAAACCATGGTTCAAGGATATGTTTTTCTATATGCTTGGTTCTCTTTTCATTTTAATGCTGCTTTCTTTAGCCATGCAGAAGCTTTTTTAATTGGATGAGGTCCACTGGTAATAGTAGAGTGTTAAAAACCCTACAATGACTGTGTTGCTGTCAGTTTCTTGAAGTCCTTTTTGAGTCTTTTTTCATTTTGTTTATCTGTCTGATTTTTTTAAAGATTTTATTTATTTTCTTTTAGAGAGAGGGGAAGGGAAGGAGAAAACGGGTGAGAGAAATATCAATGTGTGGCTGCTTCTCACATGCCCCCAACTGGGGAACTGGCACACAACCCAGGCATGTGGCCTAACCAGTGATTGAACTGGTGACCCTTTGGTTTCCAGGCTGGCACTCAATCAACTTAGCCACCCAATCCAGGGCTATCTGATGTTTTTTCTACCATGTCCTCCAACTTCCTTATTCCATTCTCTACTTTTTCTAGCCTGTTTTAAATTTCTTCTAGTATATTCTTCATTTCAGGTATTGTATTCTCCATTTTTTTCTGACTGTTATTCATGGCTTCTATGTCCTTTTTCATGCTGAGACAGTTTTTAGTAAGTTCCTTTCAGCATCGATGGAGTTCCTGTAGTTCTTCCTGATCTTCTTGAACATCCTTATAACCACTATTTTGAACTCTATAACTGATAGATTGCTTGCATTCTTCCTGAGTATTCCTCCTTACTTTCCACTGGTGGTTGTTTCTTTATATCCCCATTTTAGGTGACTCTTGTTATTTGTTTATGCATATTAAATTGACCTGTTTGACTTCCTATTTTCAAAGTATGGTCTTCTGTGGTAAAAGTCCTGTGGGTCCCAGAGATGTAGTCTCCTTGATCTTCTGAGCTGAATGTCCTTAGGATACACTTTGCGCCATTTACGTAGGCTCTCCTTTTGTTTTGGGGTTTTAGTTGTTTTTGAGTAGTTCTTCGGTGTGTTCTTCCATCCAGCTGGCTGACTGAAAGTCTCACCACCCACCACATCCTGTATGTCCTTTGTACAGGTGCAGGGAGTGCAAAGCATCCTCTGTACTCCTTGGCTTCAGAAATTCATATCAGCTGAATTTCCATTGATTGTTCAGGTCACTAGTTGGAAGATCAGCTGAAAATCCTTACTTAGAGTGTAAGGTAGTGGACTCAGCTGTCACTTAGTCAACTTCCATCTTCTGCATCAGTGTATGTTGTTTTTAACATATTGCCAAATCCAGTTTGTTAATATTTTGTTGAGGATTTTAGCATCTGTATTCATTAGGAATATTGGCCTATAATTTTCTTCTTTGTTGTGTCTTTATTTGATTTTGGAATTAGGATAATAATGACCTTGTAGAAAGAGTTTGGAAGTCTTTTATTCTCCTGACATTTCTGGAATAGTTTGAGATGGATGGTCTTTCTTTGAATGTTTGGTAAAATTAGCTTGTGAAGCCCTCTGGTCCAGAACTTTTGTGTGCTGGGAGTTTTTTTATTACTGCTTCAATTTCATCCATTGTTATCAGCTTGTTCAGGTTTTTTGCTTCTTCCTGATTCAATTTTGGAAGATCGTATGTTTCTAGGAATTTGTCCATTTCTCCCAGGTTGTCCAATTTCTTGATGTATATTTGTTATTAGTAATTTCTTACAATCCTTTGTATTTCTATGTCATCAAATTTTACTTTACCTCTTTTATTTCTGATTTTATTTCAATCTTCTCTCTCCCGTTCTCTCTCTCCCTTTGATGAATCTAGTTAGAGGTTCATCAATCTTGTTTGTCTTTTCAAAGAACCAGCTCCTGGTTTCATTGATCTTCTATATTGTTTCTTTAGTCTCTGTGTTGTGAATTTCTGCTCTGATCTTGATTACCTCATTCCTTCTATTTGCTCTGTGTGTTATTTGTTGCTGTTTTTCTAGTTCTATTTGGTGTGGAATTAGATTGCTTATTTGATATTTTTTCTTGCTTCTTGAGATAGGCCTATAGTGCTATGAACTTCCCTCTCAGGGCTGCTTTTGCTGTGTTTCACAGATTTTGGGTTGTTGTGTGTTCATTTTTATTTTTTTCCAGGTACTTTTTGATCTCCTCCTTGATCTCATTGATAACCCATTATTATTTAATAACATGCCATTTAACCTCCAAGGTTTGAGTTATTTTTAGTCTTTTGCATTAAGGTTGATTTCTAATTTTGTGCCACTGTGATCCAAGAAAATGCCTGATATGATTTTAATCTTCTTAAATTTGTTAATGCTTGTTTTGTGATCTAATGTGTCTCTATCTCTGAGAATGATCCATGTGCATTTAGAAAGAATGTATATTCTACTGCTTTGGGATGAAATGTTCTGTAGATATCAATTAAATCTATTTGATCTAGTGTTCATTTAAAATCACTATTTACTTGTTCATGTTAAAAATTCCCTACTGTGACACTGTTGCTGTTGACTTCTTCCTTAAAGTCCACCAAGATTTTTCATATATTTAGGTGCTCCTGTTTTGGAGATACACACATACATGTATACCTATATATATATATTTGGATATATATCCATATATACTTACATATACCTAAAGATATTATATAATATTATGTCAATATTATGTATATTTCTTGTTTTAATATATTTTATTGATTATACCATTACACTTGTTCTATTGCCCCCTTCATTCCCCTCCACCCAGCACACCGCCTCCCTCACCATTCCCCCCTTTAGTTTATGACCACGTGTCTCAAATTCCTTAGATTCTGTATTTCCCCTACTATTCTTGCCCTCCCCCTATCTATTTTTTATCTACCATCTATGCTACTTATTTTCTGTATCTTCTCCCCCCTTCTCCTCTTCCCACTCCCCTGTTGCTAACCTTCCATGTGTTCTTCGTTTCTATGGTTCCGCTCCTGATCTAGCTGTCCTCTTGGTTTCCTTTTGTTTTAGCTGTGGTTGTTAATAACTGTGAGTTTGCTGTCCTTTCACTGTTTATATTTTTCATCTTCTTCTTCTTAGATAAATCCCTTTAACATTTCATATAATAAGGGCTTGGTGATGAGGAACTCCTTGAATTTAACCTGATCTGGGAAGCACTTTAACTTCCCTTCCATTCTAAATGAAAGCTTTGCTGGTTGATTATAGTCACAAATTAGAGGAACATATGAAGCCTAAACTAAATGAAATGAAGGGAAATGCTCAGGAAACCAATAGTGATGGAAAGTAAACTGGGACTCAAATCAAGGGGGTGGACCAAAAGGAAGGAAGAAATCAGGCAAGAAGGGCAAGACCTTACAGGCAAGAAGGGGCTGGAAAGAAGTATTCCAAGTCATGAAATCCAAAGACCTACAGCCAAGATTGCTTTATCCAGCAAAACTTTCATTTAGAATGGAAGGACAGATAAAGTGCTTCTCAGATAAGGTCAAGTTCAAGGAGTTCATCATCACCAAGCCCTTATTATATGAAATGCTAAAGGGACTTATCTAAGAAAAAGAAGATGAAAAATATGAACAGTGAAAGGACAGCAAACTCACAGTTATTAACAACCACACCTAAAACAAAAGCAAACCAAGAAGACAGCTAGATCAGGAGTGGAACCATAGAAATGAAGAACACATGGAGGGTTAGCAACAGGGGAGTGGGAGGAGGAGAAGGGGGGAGAAGGCACAGAAAATAGCATAGAGGGTAGGTAGAAAATAGATAGGGGGGAAGGCAAGAATAGTGGGGTAACTATAGAATCTAAAGAACTTGAGACACGTGGTTATAAACTAAGGGGGGGAGAACGGTGGGGGAGGGAGTGTGCGGGTGGAGGGGAATGAAGGGGGGAATAGAACAACTGTAATTGTATAATCAATAAAATATATTTTTTTAAAACGATGCATTTCCTTGGCAACATATGATTTTCTGAAATTGGTTCTCAGGCCTTAGATCTCCCCAAGGTGTTTATGTTGTGTTTTGACTCAGTAGGAGCCATCAGTTTCCAGACCTTTGAACTGTTACCAGTAGACCACAGGTTCACGTCATTCGGCAATCAGAAGACAGAAAGGGATAGTTCAAAGAGGATTACTTCTTAGAACTATCTGGCTCAACTACCCTCCAATATGTTACTCACACTGTAGATGTATAAAATATGTAAAAATATATTGGGGCTCTGCAATGTGTACACACACACACAGTAAGACCACCCATCCCAGCTGACTCCTTTATCCATCTACCCTGTCAGGCTTGTCTGGGCATGTCAGCCCAACTGAAGCCAGGATTAGTTTCAAGGGAGAAATTTGCCTGTCTGGGGTTGGAGTTCAGATTTGTTGACATGGAGACTGATTTGGGGGTTGTCAGCAAAATATTGGTGACTACTAAATGAGAGGTAGAGAACATCGAACTAGTTGCTAATGTCCAGCTTTGCTTCTATTTGGAAGTTTGAGAAATAAAAATAATATGCACCATATATGGACCACATCAGAGGTTGCTAGGGGTTGAGGATAAGAGGAAGGAGGTTGACTACAAAGGAACAGAGAACTTCTCAGTATTTTAAAAATCTTGATTGTGGTAGTGTCACTTGACTGTGTATGTTTGTCAAAATTCATACAACTTTGCCTTGAAAAGGAGGAACTCTACCATATATTAATTATAACTCAATGAACGTTATTTTAAAACTACTGTAGTTACAAAGGTCATTTACAACCAAAGAGCATTTTGTGTCATTAATGCCTCTTCAAAACTATTTTGGATTTAACTTTTTGTTAAATTAAAAAAAATCCTTCATGGCAAATATTTACTCTTTAAGACTCATATGAAATACAATCTCTGTATTACAAAGTTGTTTGTACTTTTCTATTTGGACATTGTATAGACTTTTAAATTTTTATTTAAAAAAACAGGGTTTATGGGATTATACCATAAGAATTCTAAAACACCAATTCAAAAGAACATATGCTCCCCAAAGTTCATAGTAGCACAATTTACAATAGCCAAGTGCTGAAAGCAACCTAAGTGTGCATCAGTATATAAGTGGATCAAAAAAGTATGATGCGTTTACATAATGGAATGCTAAGCAGCAGAGAGAAAGGAGGAGTTCCTATCTTTTGTGGCAGCATGGATGGATCTGGAGAGCACTATGCTTAGTGAAATAACCCAGGCAGTGAAAGACAAATACCACATGATCTCACCTACAAGTAAAACCTAACCAATAAAACAAACAAGTAAGCAAAATATAACCAGAGACAGTGGAACAAAGAACAAACTGACATTAACCAGAGATGAGGTGGGGAAGGATTTCATTGTTTTCAAGGATTCACCTTTCATTTTATTTTATTTTTATTTTTTTAATATTTTTTATTTAATTATTCTTCAAGTACAGTTTTCTGTCTATTACTCCCATCTCATCCCACCCCCCATGCTCCCCCCTACCTCCCATTTCCACCTTTCTCAGTTTTTGTCCATGTATCCTTTATATATGTTCCTCTAAATCCCTCCCCTATTTCCCCTGAAATTCTCTCCTCTCTTCCCTCTGGTCACTGTCAGCCTATTCTCTATTTCAGTGTCTTTGGTTATATTTTACTTGCTTGTTTGTTTTGTTGTTTAGCTTCCTGTTAAAGGTGAGATCATATGGTATTTGTCCTTCAACACCTGGCTTATTTCACTCAGCATAATGCTTTCCAGTTTCATCCATGTTGTTGCAAAAGGTAGGAGCTCCTTCTTTCTTTCTGCAGCATAGAATTCCATTGTGTAAATGTACCATCATTTTTTGATCCATTCATTTACTGCTGGGCACCTAGGTTGCTTCCAACTCTTGGCTATTGTAAATTGTGCTGTTATGAACATTGGCGTTCATAGGTTCGGGGTGTTTCAGGGTTCTTAGGATGTAATCCTAGCAGTGGAATTGCTGGGTAGAAAGGCAGATTCATTTTTAGTTTTCTGAGACAGTTTCATACTCTTTCCATAGTGGTTGTACCAGTCTGCAATCCCAAGAAGAATGCACCAGGGTTCCCTTTTCTCCACAACCTCTCCAACACTTTTATTGTTTGCTGCTTTGTTTATGAAGGCCATTCTGACAGATGTGAAGTGGTATCTCATTGTGATTTTAATTTGCATCTCTCTGATGGCTAGTGATGCTGAGCACCCTTTTATATGTCCCTGGGTACCCTGTACATCCTCCTTGGAGAAATGTCTGTTCAGGTCCTTTGCCCAGTTTTTAATTAAATTATTTGTCTTCCTGGGGTGGGGTCATGTGAGTTCTTTACATATTTAAGAGATCAAACCCTTGTCACAGTTATCATTGACAAGTATATTTTCCTGTATGGTTGGTTCCCCTTCAATCTTGCTGCTGTTAGCTCTGCAGTTTTTTATTTTACTTATTTATTTATTTTAAAGTAGAGTACAGACAGTTTATTTTTATTTTTTATTATTTTAGATTTTATTTATTTATCTTTAGAGGGGAAGGGAAGGTTAGAGGGAGAGAAATGTCAATGTACCGTTGCCTCTCGTGGGTCCCCTGCCGGGAACTGGCCTGCAACCTAGGCACGTGCCCTGACTGGTTCGCAGGCCCACACTCAATCCACTGAGCTACACTGGCCAGGGCAAGAAGCTTTTTATTTTGATGAAGTTCCATTTGCTTATTCTTTCCTTGATGCCCCTTGCTCCAGTGGATATATTGTTGAAAATCCTGCTGCATGGAATATCTGAGATTTTCCTCCCTATGTGCACCTCTAGACTTTTGTGGGGTCATGACGTACATTTAAGTCTTCTGTCCACCTTGAGTTTATTTTTGTTTATAGTGTATGCTGGTGGTCGAGATTCATTTTTTTTTTTTTTTGCACGTAGCTGTCAAGATCTTTCAACACCATTTTTTGAAGAGGCTAGTTTTACTCTATTTTATGCTTCTGACCCCGTTGTTGAATAATAACTGAATACAGAGCCATGGGTTTATTCCTGGGCTCTCCATCCTGTTCCATTGATCTATGTATCTGTTCTTATGCCAGTACTAGACTGTGTTTATTACTGTGGCCTTGTAATATATTTTGATATCAGGTATCATGATCCTTCCTGCTTTGTTCTTCTTTCTCAAAATTGCTGTGGCTGTTATGGCTCCTTTATGGTTCCATATAAATTTTTGAAATGTTTATTCTGTATCTGTGAAATGCCATTGGCATTTAAAAATTTTTTTTATATATTTATTTTTAGAGGCGTGGAAGGGAGGGAGAAAGAGAGTAAGAGAAACATCAGTGTGTGGTTGCCTCTCACTGCACCCCCTCCTGGGAACCTGGCCTGGAACCCAGACATGTGCCCTGAATGGGAATCAAGCTGGTGATTTTTTGCTTTCCAGGCCACTGTCATTGGTATTTTAATAGAAATTGCACTGAATCTGTGAATTGCTTTGTGTAATATGGGTATTTTGATGATATTAATTCTTCCAATCCATGAATATGCTATGTGTTTCAATTTATATATGCCTTCCGTAATTTCTTTCTTTAATGTTTTGTAGTATTTTGATTACAGGCCCTTTGCCTCCTTGATTAGGTTTATTCCTAGGTACTTTATTTTTCTTGTTACTATAGCAAATGGGATTTTTTCTTGGTTTCTGTTTCTGATCTTTCATTGTTGGTGTACAAAAATACCTCTGATTTCTCAATATTTATTTTGAATCCTGCTGTTTTGCCAAATTCATTTTTTAGGTAAAGAGGTTTATGGTGGAGTGTATACGGATTTCTATGCATATTACTTTGTCATCTGCAAACAATGATAGTTTTACTTCCTCCTCTCCAATTTGGATGCCTTTTATTTCTTCTTCTCGTCTGATCACTGTGGCTAGAATTCTAATACTCTGTTGAATATAGTGGTGAAAACGGACATCCATATCTTGTTCCCGGTCGTGGTGGGAAAGGTTTCAGTTTTTGCCTGAGGAGTATTGTGTTGGCTGTAGGTTTCTCATATATGACCTTTATTATATTGAGATATCTTCCCACTACTCCCACTTGGCTCAGTGTTTTTATCATAAATGAGTTCTGTACCCTATCAAATTCTTTTTACACATCTATTCATATAATCGTATGATTTTTGTGTTTTGTTTTATTTGTGTGATGTATTACATTTGTTGATTTGTTTTTTAATATATTTTATTGATTATACCATTACAGTTGTTCTATTCCCCCCTTCATTCCCCTCCACCCGCACACTCCCTCCCCCACCATTCTCCCCCCTCTTAGTTTATAACCACGTGTCTCATGTTCTTTAGATTCTATATTTCCCCCACTATTCTTGCCCTTCCCCTTATCTATTTTCCACCCACCATCTATGCTATTTTCTGTGCCTTCTCCCCCCTTCTCCTCCTCCCACCCCCCTGTTTCTAACCCTCCATGTGTTCTTCATTTCTATGGTTCCACTCCTGATCTAGCTGTCCTCTTGGTTTGCTTTTGTTTTAGGTGTGTGTGGGAGCCTGCCAGGCCGCAGGGAACCAAGGACAGAGCCCCCACTGTGAAAACGGTGGTGGGACTTGGTTTCTGGTCCCTGGAGCCGGCGGGTATCTTGACATCTTCCGGACCTTCTCCTTCTCAGCCTTGAAGGAAAGAACAAGATCTTGGCATATGCGTCATGTTCCAAGGAAGTGATAGTCATGAGGACACTGTTATCTGTGGGCTAATGTTCTCAGGATGTGAGAACATCTTGCCCTCTTGATAGCTTTCGGTAATGTACAAACTTTTGTAAAACAGCATTGTTCTCAGGCCACTGTAGCTCTGCATATAAGCCAGCAGTTCCTTGAATAAACTCGCCATTTGCCACTAAGAGCACTTGGACCTCTCCATTATTTTAATTAAGTTAAGTCCATCGCCTCACCTTGCGAACACCTTGCTGCCGCGGGCGGCGGCAGGTGTGGTTGTTAATAACTGTGTGTTTGCTGTCCTTTCACTGTTGATATTTTTCATCTTCTTTTTCTTATATAAGTCCCTTTAGCATTTCATATAATAAGGGCTTGGTGATGATGAACTCCTTGAACTTGACCTTATCTGAGAAGCACTTTATCTGTCCTTCCATTCTAAATGAAAGTTTTGCTGGATAAAGCAATCTTGGCTGTAGGTCTTTGGATTTCATGACTTGGAATACTTCTTTCCAGCCCCTTCTTGCCTGTAAGGTCTCTTTTGAGAAATCCGCTGACAGTCTGATGGGTACTCCTTTGTAGGTGACTGTCCCCTTATCCCTTGATGCTTCTAGGATTCTCTCCTTCATTTTAATCTTGGCTAATGTAATTATGATGTGCCTTGGTGTGTTCCTTCTTGGGTCCAACTTCTTTGGCACTCTCTGAGCTTCCTGGATTTCCTGGAAGTCTATTTCCTTTGCCAGACTGGGGAAGTTCTCCTTTATTATTTGTTCAAATAAGTTTTTTCCACTCGTGGCTGTTTCTTTCCCCCTTCTGGTACCCCTATAATTTGGATGTTGGAACGTTTAAAGATGTCCTGGAGGTTCCTAAGCCTCTCCTCATTTTTTAAAATTCTCATTTCTTCATTCCTTTCTGGTGGGATGTTTCATTCTTCCTTCTGGTCCATTCCATTGATTTGAGTCCCAGTTTCCTTTCCATCACTATTGGTTTCCTGGACATCTTCCTTCATTTCAATTAGTTTAGCCTTCATATGTTCCTCTAATTTGTGACTATAATCAACCAGTTCTGTGAGCATCCTGATAAACAGTGTCTTGAACTGTGCTTCTGAGAGGCTGGCAATTTCTCGGTCGCTGAGAGTTATCGGCTCTGGGACTTTGAGTTCTTCTTGGGCCATCTTTTGGGCTGTCCATGCCTGTTATGTAGCAGGATCGGATCCCTAGGCTTTAACCGGAGCAGGGCAACTCAGTCGCTGGGTTGTGATGTTGTATGTGGGGGTGGGGTCAAAGAGGAGCAATGGCGTTCCATCTGCCACCTTCCGCTGTGGCCCCCACAGGTGCGGCAGCTGGCACCATCACCGGGGCCCCCACATTTCATCCCACTGCATGCAAGTGTGCCACCACCGTCAGCCCTTGCCCACTGGGGCCTGCATGGTCCGTCTCTCTGTGCTCAAATGTGTGACTGTGGTCAGTCTGCCCCACACCCTGACTGGGTCCGGGCCACTTGCTCGCCTAGGTTGGGGGATCTGTCCTGCCTGACTCTGCTCCGCTGCTGGCTCCGCCCCTTTTACCATCCGGGTTGAGTGGTTAGTTGTAGTTGGACTTCCGTATAATTCAATTTTCTGTTCTTTGGCTGTGTCTTTGTTCTCCAAACCTTTGTTGTATTCAAACTTGGTTGTGGGAGAAGGCACAGTGTTTCCACATATGCCTCCACCTTGGTGGAAGTCTCTATTGATTTGTTAATATTGTCCCATCAGAGCACCCCTTGATGTATCTCAGTTGATCATGGTATATTATCTTTTAAATGTATTCCTGGATGAGGTTTGCCAGTATTTTTTTTTTTGAGGATTTAGCGTCTTTGTTCATAAAAGATATTGGGCTGTAGTTTTCTTTCTTGTTTTTTTTTATTGTTACATTGTTGTTCAATTACAGTTGAATTTACCCCCTATCTCTCCCCCACACTCCAGACATCTCCACCTTCCTCTCCTGCTTCCACCCACCTTGATTTTGTCCATGTATTCTTTATAATTGTTCCTGAATTCCCTTCCCTGCTTCCCCCCATTATCCCCTTCCACCTCTCTTCTGGTTACTGCCAGATTGAGCTGTACTTTTCATTCTTTTTCTGTCATTATCTGGTTTGGGGATTAGAATGATGCTGGTTTCATAAAAATAATCTGGGAGTTGTCCTTCTTCTTCAATTTTTTGGAATAGTCTGAGAAGGATTGGGGCTAACTCTTTCTCAAATTTTATGTAGAACTCTCCTGGGAAACTGTCCAGTCCAGTGCTTTTGTGTGCAGGAGGTTTTTCATTACTCACTAGCTTGTATTGATCTGTTCCAGCTTACTACTTCTTTCTCATTCTGTTTTGAAAAATTGTATTTTTCTAGAAATTTGTTCATTTCCCTCAGGTTTTCAAATTTATTAGCATATAATTGTTCATAGTAATTTCTTACAATCTTTGTATCTTTATGGCATCAACTATAATTGATGCTTTCATCCTCTTTCATTTCTGATTTTATTTATCTGGATGCTTTCTCTTTTTTTTCTTGATGAGTGTGTTTAAAGGCTTGTTGATTTTGTTTTTCTTTTCAAAGAACCAGTTGCTGGATTTTTTTGATCATTTGAATAATTATTTTAGTCTCTATATCATTTAATTCTTCTCTGATCTTTATTATTTCCCTCCTTCTACTTGCTCTGGGCTTTGTTTGTTGTTGGTTCTCCAATTTTTGTAGATGAAAGTTGATATTGTAATTACGTTGTTTATTTGAAATGTAATGATGTTTTTTGATAGTTCTGTATCACTAACTTACATCTCAGACTGCCTTTACTGTGTCCCATAGTTTCTGAACTGCCACATTTTTATTTTCATTTGTTTCCAAACATTTTGATTTCTTCCTTGATCTCATCATTAACCTGTTTATTGTTTAATAGAATGCTATTCAGTCTCCATGAATTTGAAGCTTTTTTGAGTTTTTTTCTCAAGGTTGGTTTCTAGTTTAAAGCCCTGTGGTCTGAGAAAATGCTTGATATGATTTCAATATTCTTTTTTTTTTAAACATGAATTTTTTAAAATATTTTATTTATTTATCTTTAGAGGGGAAGGGAAAGAGAGAAGGAGAGAAATATCAGTGTATGGTTGCCTCTTGTGAGTCCCCTGCTGGGAAGTGGCCTGCAACACAGGCATGTGCCCTGACTGGGAATCGAACCACGATCGTGTGGTTCTCAGGCTCGCGCTCAATCCATTGAGCTACACCAGCCAGGGTGATTTCAATATTCTTAAATTGTTGAAGCTTGTTTTGTTTTCTATCATGTTGTTTATCTTTGAAAATATTTCTCAAAATTGCAGCTGTTATTCGGGGTCTTTTATGGTTCCATATAAATTTGTGAAGTGTTTGTTCTATGTCTGTGAAATATGCCATTGGTACTTTAATAGGTATTGCATTGAATCTGTAAATTGCTTTGGGTAGTATGGACATTTTGATGATGTTAATTCTTCCAATCCATGAACACGGTATATGTTTCCATTTGTTTGTGTTTTCCTTGATTTCTTTCTTCAGTGTTGTGTAGTTTTCTGCATACAGGTCTTTTACCTCCTTGGTTAGGTGTATTCCCAGATATTTTATTTTTGTTTTTGCTATATTGAATGGGATTTTTTTCTTGATTTCTGCTTCTGCTGTTTATATGGACCATAAAAGAGTCCGAATGGCAGCTGCAATTTTGAGAAAAAAGAACAAAGTAGGAGGGATCACAATACCTGATATCAAACTGTGTTACAGGGCCACTGTGATCAAAACAGCCTGGTACTGCCATAAAAACAGGCACATAGACCAATGGAATAGAACAGAGAGCCCAGAAATAAACCCAAATCTCTACAGTCAATTAATATTTGACAAATGGGGGCATAAAATGGAGTAAAGATAGCCTCTTCAGCAAATGGTATTGGGAGTACTGGACAGCTGCATGCAAAAAAATGAAACTCGAGCACCAACTTCCATCATACACCAAAATAAATTCAAGGTGGATAAAAGACTTAAATATAAGCCAGGAAACCATTAAAGCCCTAGAGGAGAGCATTGGCAGGAAAATCTCAGAGATTCCACCCAGCAATATTTTTACTGATACATCTAGAGAAAGAGACATAAAGGAAAGAATAAACAAATGGGATCTCATCAAACTTAAAAGATTCTGCATAGCTAAGGAAAACAGTATCAAGATAAAAAGAGAAGCAACTGTTTGGGAAAATATATTTGCCAATGATACTTCAGACAAAGGTTTAACCTCCAAAATATACAAAGAACTCACACGACTCCACTCAAAGAAGATGAGCAACCCAATTGAAAAATGGACAAAGGACTTGAACAGACATTTCACCAAGGAGGACATACAGAGGATCCAAAGACACATGAAAAGATGCTCAATATCACTAGCTATCAGAAAGATGCAAATTAAAACCACAATGAGATACCACTTTACACCAGTCAGAATGGCTACCATAAACAAAGAAACAAACAACCAGTGCTGGAGAGGTTGTAGGGAAAAGGGGACTCTAGTTCACTGTTGGTGGGATTGCAGACTGGTTCAACCACTATGGAAAACAGTATGGAATTTTCTAAGAAAACTAAAAATGAACGTGCCTTTTCACCCAACAATTCCACTATTAGGAGTATATCCTAAGAACCCTGAAGCACCAACCCAAAAGAACCTATGCACTCTGATGTTCATAGCAGCACAATTTACAATAGCCAAAAGTTGGAAGCAACCTAGATGCCGATTGGTAAATGACTGGATCAAAAAACTATGGTACATTTACACAATGGAATTCTATGCTGCAGAAAGGAAGAAGGAGCTCCTACCCTTTGCAACATCATGGATGGAACTGGAAAGCATTATGCTGAGCAAAATAAGCCAGGCGTTGAAAGACAAATACCATATGATATCACCGCTAACAGGAATCTAAACAACAAAACAAACAAGCAAGCAAAATGTGACCAAAGACACTGAAATACAGAACGTGCTGACAGGGTCCAGAGGGGAGAGGGGAGAGAATCACAGGGGAAAAAGGGAAGGACTCACAGGAACAAGTATAAAGGACACATGGACAATAACTAAGGTGGGGGGCGGAAATGGGTGGGAGGCGGGGGGCACTGGGCGGGGGCAGATCTGGGAATGCAAGACAGAAAACTGTACTTGAACAAGAATTAAATAAAATTTTAAAAAGAGAATATATTTCACTTGTATTTGGAAAGAATATGCATTTTGCTTCTTTGGGATTAAGGTTATATATATCTCCCTACGGGGGGGGGATGACTCAGCACCTGAATCCTATTGGCTACTCTCTCAGTCTCTCCCAAAAGCTTTTGTCCCCAGTCTTACCTCAGGTGTCTCTGGTCCATTCTGTCCCTGCATTTATTGGAGCCCAGGGTAAGTGGCTGAAAATGTGTCATACATATATTGGTGCATTTGATCTAACGTGTCATTGAGTTCCAAAATATCCTTGTTGATTTTTTTCTTGCAAAATCCATCCATTTTAAAATTGGGGTGTTAAAATCCCCTACTAAAAATGTGTTTCTGTCCATATCTTTCTTCAAGCCTTCCAAGGTTTTCCTTTTATATTTGGGTGCTCATATGTTGGATTCATGTATGTTTACAATATTTGTGTCTTCTTGATAGATCCTTGCCTTGAGTATGAAGTGAACTTCTGGGTCTCTTTATGTCCTTTGTTTTGAAATCTAATTTGTCTGATATACATATTGCTATCCCAGCTTTTTTTCCTGTCCTTTTGCTTGGAATATTTTTTCCCAATGCTTCACTTTCCATCTCAATAGGTCTTTTGTTCTGAGGTTGGTCTCTGGTAGGCAGCATATGTGTGGGTCATGTTTTCATATCCATTCACCTACCCTATGTCTTTTGATTGGAGCATTTAATCCAATTACATTTTAGGTTATTATTGATAGGTACTTATTCATTGCCACTTTACATCCTTGATTCCTTTGTTCCTCTCTCTCTCTCTCTTTCTCTTCTTAAAGCAGTCCCTTTAATATCTCCTACAGAGCTGGTTTTGGTGGATATGTATTCTTTTAGCCTTTTTTTAGTCTGAGATACTCTTTATTTTGCCTTCCATTTTGTTTGAGAGCCTTGCTCGATAGAGTAGTCTTAGTTGCAGGCCTTTGCTTTTCATTACGTGGAATATTTCTTGCCATTTCCTTTTGGCTTATAGTGTTTCTGTTGAGAAGTCAGCTGCTAGCCTTATAGGGGCTCCCTTTCATGTTACTTCCTGTTTCTCTTTTATTACCTTTAAGATTTTCTCTTTGTCTTTGAGCTTTGCCATTTCCATTATGATGTGTCCTGGGCCTGTTTTAGACCTCTTGATTTGGATCCTTTGTGCTTCCTAGACTTGAGTGACTTTTTCTGACATCAAGTTAGGGAATTTTTCCATCATTACTGTTTCAAAGAGATTTTCTATCCCTTGCTATTCATCTCCTTCTGGTATCCCTATTATTTGGATATTATTACACTTCACATCCTGCAGTTCCCTTAAAACCTCTTCATTCTTTTTTAGTCTTTTTTCCTTTTCTTGCTCTTTCTTGGAGTTTTTTTCCTACCTTGCCCTCCAGCTTGCTGATTTGATCCTTTGCTTCATCTAGCCTGCGTTTTATTTCTTGTACTATGTTCTTCAATTCAGATATTGTATTCTTCATTTCCTCTTGGTTCTTGTTGATTGTTTCTATGCCCTTCTTCATGTTGATATAGTTGGCAGAAAGTTCCTTATAGTTTCCCTCTAGTTTTTTATAATTCTCACTGAGCTCATCGAGCTTTTTTATAACCATTTTCTTGAACTCAATATATGATAGTTGACGTGCCTCTATTTCATTTAGCACTCTTTCTGAGGATTCCTCCTTTCCTTTAGATTGTGGGTTGTTTCTTTTTCTTCCCATCATTTGTGAGACTCTAATTGTTTGGTTCTGCTTTTTAAATTGATCTGTTTTGACTTTCTCTTTTGTGCTGTTAATTTCTGTGGTGGAAGGCTTGTGAGATTCAGTGGTACAGCCTCTTGAACATGATGCTCTTGTGATTCCCTTTATGCCATTTATGTTGGCTCTTTGGATGTAATTGTATTTTGATTGTTGTTGGGTCATTCTTTGGTGGGTCTTTCCCTCTAGCTGTTGACTGTGGGTCACCCCACCTACCATATATTTCATGCTGTTTTGTAGGTGCACTATTTTTTCTTTCTGGATCTGCTTCTGGTGATGTCAGATGTTGGCTCTATCTGACCTTGGGCAGCCTATTCAAGACTTCCAGGGATTTACTCTCTATGACCGTCTTGATCAGTTGTTATTCTACTCCCTCTGCACTGAGTAGTTAGTTTTAAGCACCATAGGATGGGGCGGAATCCCTCCCAGGGATGTGGCGATTGTATGCCCTCAGGCTGCTGCTGCTTGGAGGGGAGTTCTGCCTGAGAGTGGTGGCTACTGCCATATGGAGGGTGACTCAGCACATGGATACTGTTGACTACTCTCTCAGATCTCTCCCTAATGCTTCTGTCCCAGTCTTTCATCAGGCATCTCTGGCCCACTCTGTCCCTCCCTTTACCAGAATACAGGCAAATAAAAATTTGTGTGTTGACCCTTTAAATAGCTGCTTGTGTCTGTGCTGTCCATCTCTGGCAGAGAGCAACACTACCACTTTTTGCCATTGGTTGTTATCTGTGTACTTTTTGGTCTCTGATTCTCTAGGCTAGGAATCCCAGCTTAAAGTACAAAACCCACTCTTCTCAGGGGTATCCAACTATCCACTTAATTATCCCTCCAATGTTGCCACCTGTGGGCACCCAACCAACCTTCTCAAGTCACTACTGCACTCCCTACCACTCAGGTTTTGTTGAGGTTGATTCTTCTGTCTGCCTGAGTTTATGAGGCTTCTCTTTGATTATTGTTCAGTTGTTTGTTCAGTGTGATTTCTTCACAATTTAGTCTTGATTCTAGATTTGTCCTGGGAGTAGGTTAGTGTGACTTTCATTCACTCATCTGCCATCTTGCCAGCCCATCACTGATGTTCTCTTTAGTTTTGCAGAATGTTTTTAATTTGATGTAGTCCCATTTGTTTATTCTTTCCTTTATATCCCTTGCCCTGGGAGATATATTGGTGAAGATATCACTGTATAGAATATCTGAACTCTTCCTGCCTATATTTTCTTCTAGGACTTTTATGGTGTCACGACTTATATGTAAGCCTTTTATTTATGTTGAATTTATTCTGGTGTATGGTGTAAGTTGGTGGTCTCTAGGTACATTACAGTACATTTGTAGGTACTGAAAATTACCTTCTCAAAAATAGTTAAGGCTTTGGAAAAATGTAAATATAACATAATGTTAAAAAATAGGATGCAAAGCTACATGCACACGTGTGTACTTTTTGTAAAAAAAAAGGTTTGTGTGTATATATATATGTGTGTGTGTGTGTGTGTGTATCTATATTACACTTGATCTAATGTGTCATTGAGTTAAAAATATCCTTGATTGAGATATATATATATTTGTGTATGTATATATGTATATATATATATATATATATATATTTGACATATATATCAATCTTGATCTCAATCAAGACAAAAGACTACTAAGTGTTTGCACAAATGAAATGTAAATACCAGTTCTAAGGGTAATGGGATGGTTTTAAACTGTCTTTATTTGAGCACTAGCAGTCATGGCTCAATGGTATCATCCTGTAAGATGAAATTTTGCCATTTTGATTCACATTCAGGGCACGCACCTGAGTTGTGAGTCAAACCTTGTCTGGGGCCATTTCAGGACACAACCTATCAGCGTTTCTCACACATGATGTTTCTTTCCTGCTCTCTCTCCCTCCCTGTCTCTCCTTCTAAAAGTAAATAAATTAAAAGTTATCTTTATTTGTTATTTTTCCAGTGTACCTGCAAAGGGAATATATTAACTTTATGATTGGAAGCATAAATATTATTTTTATGATTTTCTTTGCTACTAAGCCATATCCCTGCTGCTCACCTAAAAACTTCTTGTTTTTGATTGTCTCAATCTAAAAAGTTCCACTATTGATTGTTTTATATAATTACATATTTTATTATTTATGTTATTATAGTCACCCCAATTTCTCCCCTTTTACCGTCCCCTCCACACAGCCCACCCCCTACTCCTACAATTAATCCTTATACCATAGTCCCTGTTCAGATATGTTCAGATATGTTCAGAATCATTCAGATATGTTCCTGGACTAACCCCTTCACTTTCTTTCAGCCAGCCCTCATCTCCTCCCTCTCCTCTTACAGCTGTCAGTCTTTTCCACTTTTCTGTGTCTATGGTTCTATTTTGCTCATTAGTTTATTTTGTTCACTAGATTACACTTATATGTGAGATGACATGGTATTTGTCTTCCACTGACTGGTTTATTTCACTTAGTACAGTAGTTTCCAGTTCCATCCATGCTATTGTAAAAGGTATTTCATCTTTTATACTGCTACATAATATTTCATTGTGTAAATGTACCATAGTTTTTTTAATCTATTCATCTCTGATGGGCACTTAGGCTGTTCTCAATATTGGCTATTATGAGTGTTGCTATGAACATAAGGGTGCCTATATTCTTTTAAATTGGTGTTTCAGGATTCTTGGGTTATATTCCCATAGAGAAATTGCTGCATCAAAAGTCAGATGATAAAAACATTCAGCAAAGTGGGAACAGAGGGAGCATACCTCAACATAATAAAGACCTTACATGAAAAACCTACTGCCAAAATCAAAATCTAAAAGTGTTTTCCTGAAGGTCAGAAACAACACAGGGGTATTTCCTTTTGCCACTCTCATTTAACATAGTACTGGAAGTACTAGCCACAGTGATCAGACAAAAAGAAGAAATAAAGGCAACTAAATTGGAAAAGAGGAAGTAAAACTGTCATTATTCACAGATGACATGAAATCATATGTAGAAAATTCTATATACACCATCAAAAGATGACTTGACCTAATAAATGGATTCTGCAGAGTAGCAGTACGCAAAGTTAATATTATCAGAAACTGATGGCCTTTTAATATACCAATAACGAACTATCAGGAAGAGAAACTAAAAAACAATCCCAAGCCCTGGCTTGGTGTAGCTCAGTGGATTGAGCACAGGCCTGTGAACGAAAGGGTCACTGGTTTGATTCCCATCAGGGCACATGCCTGGGTTGCAGGCCAGTTCCCAGCAGGGGACACACGAGAGGCAATCATACATTGATATTTCTCTCCCTCTCTCCCTCCCTTCCCCTCTAAAGATAAATAAAATCTTAAAAAATAAAAAAAACAATCCCATTAACTATTGCTACTAAAAAGAAAAGCCAAAAATTAAATGAAGTACCTAGGAATAAATTTAACCAAAGACGTAAAAGACCTGTACTCGGAAAACTATAGAACACTTAAGAAAGGAATTGAAGAAAATCGCCCTGGCTGGTGTAGCTCAGTGGCTTGAGCCTAAGCCTGCAAATCAAAGGGTCACTGGTACAATTCCCAATCAGGGCACATGACTGTGTTATAGGCCAGGTCCCATGCAGGCCAGGGGGAATGTGAGAGAGAACCACACATTGATGTTCCTTTCCTTTCTTTCTCTACCCCTTCCCTTCTCTCTAAAAATAAATAAACAAAATATTTAAAAATTAAAAAGAAATTGAGGAAAATACAAATAACTGGCAGCATATATATTGTTCATGGGTTCCATGAATTAGCAGCATTGAAATGTCCATAGTACCCAAATCAATCTATAGATTTAATGCAATTCCTATTTAAAAAACAACTGCATATTTTATGGATCTGGAACAAATATTTCAAAAAATTTAGCCCTGGCTGGTGGAGCTGCTCAGTGGATTGAGGGTGGGCCTGTGAACCAAACAATTGCAGTTCGATTCCTAGTTGGGGCACATGCCTGGGTTGCAGGCAAGTTCCCAGGAGGGGACACATGAGAGGCAACCATACATTGATATTTCTCTCCTTCTCTCCTTCCCTTCCACTCCAAAGATGAATAAATAAAATCTTTTTAAAAAAATTTATATGGACCCCCCAAAAGGCCCTGAATGGCCACAGCAACATTGACAAAGAAGAAAAAAGTTAGAGTGATCATGATACCTGAGATTAAACTATGCTAAAGCCATTGTAATCAAAACAGTTTGGTACTGGCATAAGAGGAGACACTTAGATCAATGGAACTGAGAAGTGAACCCAGAAATATACGCACATTTTTACAGTAAATTAATATTTGACAAAGGAGGTAAGAGCATACAATGGAGTAAAGACGGTCTCTTCAATAAATTGTGTTGGGAGAACTGGACTGATACATGCAAAAAAATGAAACAAGACCGCCATCTTACACTCTACACCAGAATAAACTCAAAGTGGATAAAAAGGTTAAATAAAAGTAGTGATACCATACAAATTCTAGAAAAAAACATAGGCAGTAAAATTTCAGATATCTTTTGTAGCAATATTTTAGCCAATATGTATCCTAGGTCAGGGGAAACAAAGGAAAAAATAAATGAATGGGACTACATCGAATTAGTTTCTTCACAGCTAAAGAAACCATCATCAAAATTAAAAAGGATTTCATTCTATGGGAGAACATATTTGCTAATGATACATCAGTCAAAGGTTTGATCTCCAAAATATATAAAGAACTTATATGACTCCACACTGGGAAGACAAAAAATCCAATTAAAAAATGAGCAAAGGACCCAAATAAAGACTTCTCCAAGAAAGGCCATTCAGATAGCCCATATACATATGAAAAATTGCTCAGTGTCATTAGCCATCAGAGAGATGAAAATTAAAACCACAATGAGACACCACTTCACACCAGTTGAGGGTCATCATTAACAAATCAACAAACAAATGCTTGCAAGGATGTAGAGAAAAGGGAACACTAGTCCACTGTAGATGGAAATGCAGAATGGTGCAACCCCTATAGAAAACAGTATGGAACTTCCTCAAAAAATCAAAAATGGAACTGTTCAATCTTTATCTTGATGACTACTCTGTACTTCTTATTTGTCTTAGAAGCAAAGTCTTCTAATACACCAGGAAGGATATGTCAAATTCTAGATTTCTATTTTTTAATTATATGTAATTTACCTACACTAGTCATTTTAAAATATATTTTATTGATTATGCTATTACAGTTGTCCCATTTTCCCTCCTTATTCCTCTCCACCCTTCACACCCCCTCCCAGTTGCATTCCCACCCCCTTACTTCATGTCCACTGGTCGTACATATAATTTTGTGGTTTCTACATTTTCTATACTATTCTTAACTTCCCCCTGTCTATTTTCTACCTACCATTTATGCTAATTTTCCCCTGTACCTTTTCCCCTATTACCCCCTCCCCTTCCTGCCAATAACCTTACATGTGATCTCCATTTCTATGATTCCCTTCCTGTTCTAGTTGTTTGATTAGTTTCTTTGTTTTCCTTTTTTTTTAGGTTTGGTTGCTGATAGTCATTTTATTGTTCATAGTTTTGATGCTCTTCTTTTTCTTAGATAACTAACTTTAACATTTCATATAATAAGGGCTGAGTGATGATGAACTCATATAACTTAACCTTTTCTGGGAAACACTTCATATGCCCTACCATTCTAAATGATAGCTTTACTCAATAGAGTAATCTTGGATGTAGGTTCTGATTTTTCCAGAGTTTAAATACTTCTTTCTAGCCCCTTCCTGCCTATAAAGTTTCTTTTAAGAAATTAGCTGATAGCCTTATGGGAACTCTCTTGTAGGTAACTTTCTCATTTTCTCTTCATGCTTTTAAGATTCTCTCCTTATCTTTAATCTTGATGATTACTAATGTAATTATGATGTGCCTTGATGTGTGCTTCTTTGAGTCCAACTTCTTTGGGCCTCTCTGAGTTTCCTAGACTTCCTGGAAGTCTATTTCCTTGGCAAATTGGGGAAGTTCTCCTTTATTATTTTTTCAAATATGTTTTCAATTTCTTGCTGCTGCTTTTCTCCTTTTGGCACCCCTATGATTTGGATGTTGGAACATTTAAAGTTGTCCCTGAGGTTCATAATCCTCTCCTCATTTTTTTTTTTGAATTCTTGTTCTTCATTCTGTTCTGGTTGAATGTTTCTTTCTTCCTTCTGGTCCCCACCATAGATTTGAGTCCTGGTTTCCTTTCAATAACGATTGATTCCTGTACATTTTCCTTTATTTCACTCCTTTTACTTCCTTTATTTACTTTATAGCTTTTTTTTCTCTATTTTGCCACCATACTCCACCAATTCTGTGAGCATCTTCATTGCCAGTGTTTTGAACTGCTCATTTGATAAGCTGGCTATCTTTTCATCAATTAGTTGTATTTTTAAATCTTTGATCTGTTTTTTCATTTCGGCCATTTTTTACATCTTGGCACACCTGTTATGTAGTAAGGGGTGGAACCTTAGGATATTCACCAGGGCAGGGCAACCCTCATTGCTGAGTTGTGGCACTGTATGTGAGGGAGTGGTTTGAGAGGGAATGATGCAGCTTGTTCAGCTCTCTGCTGGCTTCTAGTCACTTCCGCTGTTACTCACAAGCAAATTGAGCCCTTCTGGTGCTGACTGCAGTGTGGGTGGGTTTGTGAAGGTTCTAAGACCCTGTGGGCCTCTCCAACAGACTCTCCTGTGAGCCTGTGAGTTTCTCCTGCTGCCTCAATCTCCACAGGTTTTTCAGTCAAAGGTTTTCAGTCTTTAATTCCTCACACTGGAAACCTGGGTTGCACAGTCTGTCTTGTCTCCCCAGTTGTTCCTCCTGGTATATCTGCACCTAAATGTGGGAGTGCCTGCTCTGCCAGCCAGGATCTGCTCCAGGATCAATGAATCCAGGAGCTGTTTTTTTTTTAAAGATAAACAAAATATACAAACTTTTAAGTAGGCTCATCAGGAAAAGAAGAGAGAGGACCCAAATAAACATTATAAGAAACACAAGAGGAGAGATTACAATTGATACAACAGAAATAGAAGGGATTATTAGAAATTACTATGAAGAACTATATGCCAATAAATTTGAAAACCTAGGTGAAATGGACAAATTTCTAGAAAAATATAATCTTCCAAAACTCAATGAAGAAGAAGTAGAAAGCCTGAACAGGCCAATAACAGCAAATGAAATTGAAGCAGTAATAAAAAAACTCCCATCACACAAAAGCCCTGAACCAGATGGTTTCACAGGAGAATTGTACAAAGCTTTTAAGGAAGAGCTAACCCCTATTCTTCACAGACTATTCCAAAAAATCCAAAAGGAAGGAAAATTCCCCAACTCTTTTATGAAGCCAGCATCATCCTAATTCAAAAACCAGATAAAGACACAAAAAAGAAAGAAAACTTCAGGCCAATATCGCTGATGAACTAAAATCCTCAGTAAAATATTGGCAAATCCCATCCAACAATACATCAAAAAGATCATACACCACGACCAAGTGGGATTCATCCCAGGGATGTAAGGATGGTTCAATATTTATAATCAATGAATGTAATACACCACATAAACAAAAGCAATGACAAAAACCACATGATCATATCAATAGACGCGGAAAAAGCTTTTGATAAGGTAAAACACTCATTTATGATAAATGTACTCAGATAAATGGGTATAGAGGGAGCATTCCTCAATATAATAAAGGCCATATATGAAAGACCTACAGCCAACATCATACTCAATGGGCAAAAATTAAAGCTTTTCCACTAAGATCAGGAACAAGACAAGGTTCTCCACTTTCACCACTTCTATTCGATATAGTATTGGACGTTCTAACCGCAGCAATCCCACAAGAAAAGGAAATAAAAGGCATCCAAATCAGAAAGGAGGAAACAAAACTGGCATTGTTTGCAGATGACATGATAGTGTACCTGGAAAATCCTATAGACTCTACCAAAAAACTGCTCAAAGTAATAAATGAATTTGGCAAAACAGCGGGATAAAAAGTCAATATCCAAAAATCAAAGGCAACTTTGTATGCTAACAATGAGTCAGCACAAGCAAAGATCACGAAAAACATCCCCTTTGATATAGTAAAAAAAAGGTAAAATATCTGGGAATAAATCTGATCAAGGAGGTAAAACACCAAAATGCAGGAAACTACACAGCACTAAAGAAAGAAATCGAGGAAGACACAAACAAATGGAAACATATACTGTGTTCATGGCCTGGAAGAATTAACATCATCAGAATGTCCATACTACCCAAAGCAATTTACAGATTCAATGCAATACCTATTAAACTACCAAAGGCATATTTCACAGACATAGAACAAACACTTCAAAAATTTATATGGAACCATAAAAGGCCCGGAATAGCAGCTGCAATGTTGAGAAAGAAGAACAAAGTAGGAGGGATCACAATACCTGATATCAAACTGTATTACAAGGCCACTGTAATCAAAACAGCCTGGTACTGGCATAAAAACAGGCACATAGACCAATGGAACAGAACAGAGAGCCCAGAAATAAACCCAAATTTCTACAGCCAATTAATTTTCGACAAGGGGGGCAGTAACATAAAATGGAGTAAAGATAGCCTCTTCAACAAATGGTGTTGGGAGAACTGGACAGCTGCATGCAAAAAAAATGAAACTTGAGCACCAACTTCCATCATACACCAAAATAAATTCAAGGTGGATAAAAGATTTAAATATAATCCAGGAAACCATTAAAGCCCTATAGGTGAGCATTGGCAGGAAAATCTCAGAGATTCCACGCAGCAACATTTTTACTGATACGTCCCCAGAGAAAGGAACATAAAGGAAAGAATAAACAAATGGGATCTCATCAAACTTAAAAGCTTCTGCCTGGTTAGGGAAAATAGTATCAAGATAAAAAGAGAAGCAATTGTTTGAAAAAATATATTTGCCAATGATACCTCAGACAAAGGCTTAATCTCCAAAATATACAAAGAACTTACGCGGCTCCACTCAAAGCAGATGAGCAACCCATTTAAAATATGGGCAAAGGACTGGAACAGACAAATTTCCAAGGAGGACACACAGAGGATCCAGAGACACATGAAGAGATGCTCAATATTGCTAGCTATCAGAGAGATGCAAATTAAAACCACAATGAGATACCACTTTACACCAGTCAGAATGGCTACCATAAACAAAGCAACAAACCACCAGTGCTGGAGAGGTTGTGGGGAAAAGGGGACCCTAGTTCACTGTTGGTTGGATTGCAGACTGGTACAACCATTATGAAAAACAGTACGGAATTTTCTAAGAAAAATAAAAATGAACATGCCTTTTGACCCAGCAATTCCACTCTTAGGAGTATATCCTAAGAACCCTGAAGCACCAATCCAAAAGAACCTATGCACCCCAATGTTCATGGCAGCACAATTCACAATAGCCAAGAGTTGGAAGCAACCTAGATGCCCATCGGTGAATGACTGGATCAAAAAGCTATGGTACATTTACACAATGGAATTCTATGCTGCAGAAAGGAAGAAGGAGCTCCTACCATTTGCAACATCATGGATGGAACTGGAAAGCATTATGCTCAGCCAAATAAGCCAGGCGTTGAAAGACAAAGACCATATGATATCACCTTTAACAGGAATCTAAATAACAAAACAAACTAGCAAGCAAAATATGACCAAAGGCACTCAAATATGGAACAGGCTGACAGGTACCAGAGGTGAGAGTTTAGAGAATCACAGGGGAAAAGGGGAAGGACTCACATGAACAAGTATAAAGGACACATGAACAATAACTAAGGGGGGCGGGAATGGGGGGGAGGTGGGCAGCACTGTGGGGAGAGGGCTTGAAATATAAGACATAAAACTGTGCTTGAACAAGAATTGAATAAAATAATAAAATTAAAGAAAGGATTATTTATTTGTAGTACAACGGTTTTATTATGATGTAACTGTTACGATAGAATGAGCAGTCAGAGGGGAAATAAAGGCAGGGCACTCTCCATTGCAATCTAAGAAAGAAATTAATACAAGAGGCTAAAAACAAAGGTTCACCCATTGATCCTGTAATACTGAGCCTGGTCTGATAAGGCTGCCAGACATTTTCAACAACACAAGTAAACTATGATAATGCAAGGGGGAAGGAAGCCTTTGGAAGTCTGTGTGTATCATCTCCATTAGCTGAGACTGTTTATTAATCCCAAGACCTCCAAGGGGGAATGGGAGAGGGTCTAAGGTGCCCAAAGAAGGAGCCCCATAAATAATTTTGATTAACTCCCTGCCTCCCCTCACATTTGCAAAATGAACAAATAGAGTCTAGAAAAAATAAACATTCAGGCTAACAGACACCCACAAATATCTACCTTTGGGTAGTCACATCTCCCTGGGGGAAACTGGCACCGCATTTACCCATCAATCATTATGTAACTCTCTCACCCTCATCTTGTCAACTATATAAGTCCTCAAAAAAGGACTCACTCTTTTTGCCAAATGGGTGGCCCCTGACCACATGGCTTCTGACACTCCTGCTTCTGCCATCCTACTCTGGTCACTCTTGCTTTTGTTCTCCCATTAGAACTTAGCACTGACAAACTTTGCTTATGTGCTAGTAGGCTTGCTGATCTGTAATGTTTTTGCTGCACTGGCAAGAATTGAGTTTCTTCCAGTTTCTCCCATGGTATAACTAGGTATGCTTCTCTTTGACTATCTTATTTGGAGATTTATGAGGTTCTTGCAAGTAAAGGAAAATGTATTTCATCAAATTTGTGAAGTTTTCAGTCATTATTTCTCAAATAGTCTTTATTCCTTTCATTCTAGTCTCTGCTTCTGGAACTCCACTTTTGTGTACGTTGCTATGCTCGATGGTCTCTGAGTCTCCGATTATTTTTCTTAATTAAAAAAAATTATTTTACAGCAACTGTATAATCTCAATTGAACTATTTATTATTATTTTTTAATCCTCACCAGAGAATATGTTTATTAATGAGAGAGGGAGAGAGACAAAAACATCAATGTTATAGAGAAACATCAATTATCTGCTTACTGTATGCTCCCTAACCAGGAATGGTTAGGGAGCATACAGTAAACCCTCAAACTAGGTATGTGCTCTGACCAGAGATTAAACCCACAGTATTTTTGTTTTACAGCATGAGACTCCAGTAATTTTTCTAGATGACTTCTTCAAAGTCTATAGTTTTTGTTGGATGTAGCCACTGAAGTCTCTGCTCTGGTCAGTTAATGATCAGAAAGATTTTTTTAGATGCCTGGGACCAGTAATTTTTCCAGTCTTTGCTGAAGACTCTGTGCACATGTTCAATTATATCTTCAACACACAGCCACAAACTTGACAACTTTACCTTAGCTTTTATTTCTTGCTTATACAGAGCCTCATGTTTACTCAGAGGTGAGAACTTATAACCTTCTCTGATCTTCTCTGAGCACATGCATAGTCATTGATTTATATATAGCCCCATTCAGGCATGTGACTTTTTAGATACCCAGTAATTGGTTGGAATTTACAACGTTTATGTATGGCCAGCTCAACCTTCTCTTTAAAGTCTTTTGCTTAGTCTATTTTTCGTATCAACTGTTTTTAACTACTTTGGGCAACTGCAATGTTCATTATTTGCCTCTGGTGAATTATTACAAATCCTCCTGTGGAAAGGCAGTTTGCTTTAGGAGACCTGTGAATCAGGTCTAAGAAAGGCAGTCTTCCAAGCAAGGATACCCAGGGTACCTCCATGCAGGTCGAATGATTACAGTTCTTTGGAAATGAATATTTAAAATATTCTAACCTCTTTCTGCCACTTCCAGTGGCTAATGTCTTTCAGTGTGATTGTGGGTAGTTAGTTTTCAAGACTACCACAGATTTGATGAATACTGGGTGGAAGAAGAATGAGAAGAGGACAAGTTAAAATGCTATAAAGCTTTCTGTACTTATTGAGATTCAACCATTTTTTATGAACAAACACTCCTCAGATTGCACCAAGATTTTGCTTCAAAATTTCTGAAAAGTTAATTCTGACGAATTTTTTCCAGTTTTCTTTTTATTTTTTTCCAATTTTTAAATTTAATTATTTTTCAAATACAGTTTTCTATTACTAACATCCGATCCCACCCCCGTGCTTGCCCCTCCCTCCCATTTCCACCTTTCTCAGTTGTTGTCCATGTATCCTTTATATATGTTCCTCTAAATCCCTCCCCAATATCCCCTGAAATTCCCTACCCGCTCCCCTCTGGTCACTGTCAGCCTGTTCTCTATTTCAGTGTCTTTGGTTATATTTTGCTTGCTTGATTGTTTTGTTATTTAGATTCCTGTTAAAGGTGAGATCATATGGTATTTGTCCTTCAACACCTGGCTTATTTCACTCAGCATAATGCTTTCCAGTTCCATCCATGCTGTTGCAAAAGGTAGGAGCTCCTTCTTTCTCCCTGCTGCATAGAATTCCATTGTGTATATGTACCATAGTTTTTTGATCCATTCATTTACTGACGGGCACCTAGGTTGCTTCCAACTCTTGGCTATTGTAAATTGTGCTGCTATGAACATTGGTGTACATATGTTCTTTGGGATTGGTGTTTAAGGGTTCTTATGATACAATCCTAGCAGTGGAATTGCTGGGTCAAAAGGCAAGTGCAATTTTAGTTTTCTGAGAAAATTCCATACTGTTTTCAATAATGGTTGTACCAGTCTGCAATCCAACCAACAGTGAACTAGGGTCCCCTTTTCCCCACAACCTCTCCAGCACTGGTGGTTTGTTGCTTTGTTTATGATATCCATTCTGACTGGTGTAAAGTGGTATCTCATTGTGGTTTTAATTTGCATCTCTCTGATAGCAAGCGATATTGAGCATCTCTTCATGTGTCTCTGGATCCTCTGTATGTCCTCCTTGCAGAAGTGTCTGTTCAAGTCCTTTGCCCATTTTTTAATTGGGTTAGATGTCTTCTTAGAGTGAAGTCGTGGGAGTTTTTGTATATTTTGGAGATTAAATCTTTGTCTGAGGTATCATTGGCAAATATGTTTCCCATACAATTGGTTGTCTTTTTATTTTAATCCTCTTTTCTTTAGCTGTGCAGAAGCTTTTTATTTTGATAAGATCCAATTTGTTTGTTCTTTCCTTTATGTTCCTTGCTCTAGGGGACATATCAGTAAAAATGTTGCTGCGTGGAATCTCTGAGATTTTCCTGCCAATGTTCTCCTCTAGGACTTTAATGGTGTTACAGCTTATATTTAAGTCTTTTATCCACCTTGAATTTATTTTGGTGTATGATGGAAGTTGGTGCTCAAGTTTCATTTTTTTGCATGTAGCTGTCCAGTCCTCCAAACACCATTTGTTGAAGAGGCTATCTTTACCCCATTTCATGTTACTGCCCCCTTTGTCGAATATTAATTAACTGTAGAGAGTTGGGTTTATTTCCGGGTTCTCTATTCTGTTCCATGGGTCTATGTGCCTGTTTTTATGCCAGTATCAGGCTGTTATGATTACAGTGGCCTTGTAATACAGTTTGATATCAGGTATTGTGATCCCTCCTACTTTGTTCTTCTTTCTCAACATTGCAGCTGCTATTTGGGGCCTTTTATGGTTCCATATAAATTTTTGAAGTGTTTATTCTATGTCTGTGAAATATCCCATTGGTACTTTAATAGGTATTGCATTGAATCTGTAAATTGCTTTGGGTAGTATGGACATTCTGATGATGTTAATTCTTCCAGGCCATGAACACAGTATATGTTTCCATTTGTTTGTGTCTTCCTCGATTTCTTTCTTTAGTGCTGTGTAGTTTCCTGCATTTAGGTGTTTTGCCTCCTTGGTTAGATTTATTCACAGATATTTTATTTTTGTTTTTCCTATATCGAATGGGATTTTTTTCCTGATTTCTGCTTGTGCTGACTCATTGTTAGTATACAAAAATGCCTTTGATTTCTGGATATTGATTTTGTATCCCACTGTTTTGCCAAACTCATTTATTAGGTTGAGCAATTTGGGGTAGATTCTATAGAATTTTCCATGTACACTATCATGTCATCTGCAAACAATGCCAGTTTTGTTTCCTCCTTTCTGATTTGGATGCCTTTTATTTCCTTTTCTTTCCTGATCGCTGTGGCTAGAACTTCCAATACTATATTGAATAGAAGTGGTGAAAGTGGGCAACCTTGTCTTGTTCCTGATCTTAGTGGAAAAGATTTTAGGTTTTAGCCATTGGTCATGATGTTGGCTGTAGGTCTCTAATATATGTCCTTTAGTATATTGAGAAATGCTTCCTGTATTCCCACTTCGCTGTGTGTTTTTATCATAAATGGGTGTTGTACCTTATCAAAAGCTTTTTCCGTATCTATTGATATGATCATGTGGTTTTTGTCTTTGCTTTTGTTTATGTGGTGTATTACATTTACTGATTTGTGAATACTGAACCATCCTTACATCCCTGGGATAAAACTGACTTAGTCATGGTGTATGATCTTTTTCATGTATTGTTGGATGTCGTTTTCCAATATTTTGTTGAGGATTTTAGCATCTATGTTCATCAGTGATATTGGCCTGAAGTTTTCTTTCTTTGTTGTATCTTTATCTGTTTTGGGGATTAGGATGATGCTGTGCATAAAAAGAATTGGGGAATCTGCCATCATTTTGGATTTTTGGGGGTAGTCTGTGAAGAATAGGGGTTAGCTCTTCCTTAAATGCTTTGTAGAATTTTCCTGTGAAGCCATCTGGGCCAGGGCTTTTGTGTGTCAGGATATTTTTTATTACTGCTTCAGTTTCATCTGCTGTTATTGGCCTGTTCAGGCTTTCTGCTTCTTCTTCGTTGAGTTTTAGAAGATTATATTTTTCTAGAATTTTGTCCATTTCACCTACATTTTCAAATTTCCTGGCATATAGTTCTTTGATGTAATTTCTCACAATCCTTTGTATTTCTGTGGGTTCAGTTGTAATCTCTCCTCTTTCATTTCTGATTGTGTTTATTTTGGTCCCCTCTCTTCTTTTCTGATGAGCCTGCTTAAAGGCTTGGTGATTTTGTTTATCTTTTACAAAAAAACGGCTGCTGGATTCATTGATGCTTAAAATTGTGCTTTTAGTCTCTATGTCATTTAATTCTGCTCTGATCTTGGTTATTTCCTTCCTTCTACGTGCGCTGGGCTGTCTTTGTTGTTGTTCCTCGAGTTCTTGTAGGTGTAGGGTTAGGTTGTTTTTTTGAAATGTTTCTATCTTTTCAGGTAGGCCTGTATTGCTATGAACTTCCCTTTCAGGACTTCTTTTGTTGTGTCCCATAAGTTTTGGGTTGTCATGAGTTCATTTTCATTTTTTTCCAGAAACTTTTTTATTTTTTCTGTAATTTCATTCTTGAACCATTCATTGTTTACTAGCATGCTATTCAATCTCCATGATTTTGAGTGTTTTGGGTCTTTTTCCTTGGGGTTGGTTTCCAGTTTCAGTCCCTTGTGGTCGAAGAAAATGCTTGGGATTATTGTAATTTTCTTCAATTTGTTGAGGCTTGTTTTGTGCATTATCATGTGGTCTATCTTTGAAAAAGTTTCGTGTTCATTTGAAAAGAATGTGTATTTAGCTTCTTTGGGATGAAGGGCTCTATATATATCAGTTAAGTCTATTTCATCTAGGGCGTTGTTCAGTGCCACAATATCTTTGTTGATATTTTGTTTGGAAGATCTGTCCATATTTGACATTGTGGTGTGAAAATCCCCTACTATAATTGTGTTGCTGTCAATATCTTCCTTGGAGTCCTCTATGATTATTTTTATATATTTCGATGCTCTTATCTTGTGTACATATATATTTACAATATTTATGTCTTCTTGGTTGATTCTTGCCTTGAGTATTAAGAAGTGACTTTCTGGGTCTCTCTTTATGGCCCTTTTTTTGAAGACTCTTTTGTCTAATATGAGTATTGCTATCCCGTTTTTTTTCTTTTCCTGGCCATTTGCTTGGAAAATTTGTTTCCAGCTCTTCACTTTTAGTCTGTGTAGGGCTTTTGTCTTGAGGTGGGTCTCTTGTAGGCAGCATATGTGTAGGTCATGCTTTCTTATCCATTGAGCTATTCTATGTCTTTTGATTGAAGCACCTCATCAATTTACATTTAAGGTTATTATTGAGAGGTACTTATTTATTGTCATCTTTATACCTGTGTTTCTCTCTCTCTCTCTCTTTTCCTTTCTTTCCTTAAAGCAGTCCTTTTAGTATTTCTTCCAGAGCTGGTTTGGTGGAGGTGTATTCTTTTAATCTTCTTTTGTCTTGGAAGCTCTTTATTTGGCCTCCTATCTTGATTGAGAGCCTTGCTGAGTAAAATAATCTTGGTTGCAGGCCTCTGGTTCTCATTACTTTGAATATTTTTTGTCATTATCTTTCTCTTGGAGCATTTCCATTGAGAAGTCAGCAGCTAACCTTATTGGTGCTCCCTTGTATGTTACTTCCTTTTTCTCCCTCGCTGCCTTTAAGATTCTTTCTTTGTCTTGGAATTTTGTCATTTTAATGATGATGTGTCTTGAAGCGAGCCTCTTTGGATTCCTCTTGATTAGGACTCTCAATGTTTCCTGAATTTGTGTGACTTTTTCTCTCATCAAATTAGGGAAGTTTTTCATCATTACTTTTTCAAATAGTGCTTTTATCTTTTGGCTCTTCTCCTTCTGGTATTTCTATTATTTGGATATTATTACATTTCATATTGTCTTGCACTTCTCTTAATCCCTCTTCATTCTTTCTGAGCCCCTTTTCCTTTTCTTGCTCTTTCTGGGAGTTTTCTTCTAGTTTGTCCTCCAACTCACTGATCTGATCTCCTGCTTCATTGATCCTGCTTTTAATTCCTTCCACTGTGTTCTTCAGCTTTGAAATTGTATTCTTCACTTTCTCTTGGCCATTGCTGATGGTTTCTATTTCCTTTTTCATGTTGATATAGTTTGCAGTGAGTTCATTATAGTTTTCCTGTCATTTCCAGTAGGTCATTGTGAGCTCTTTGAACTTCCTGATAACCAGTGCTTTGAATTCAATATCTGATTGTTTACTTGCCTCTATTTCATCTAGCATTTATTCTGAGGCTTCCTCTTTTCCTTTCATTTGGGGATTTTTTTTTTTCCTTCTCATTGTTTGTGAAACTCTACTGGTTTGCTTCAGCTTCTTAAATTAATTTGTTCTGGCTTCCTGGGTTTATTGTGTGAACTTCTGTGGTAAAATACCTGTGAAATTCAATGGTAGAGTCTCCTTGATCTCCCCATCTTGCTGGTCTTGGGATGTCCTTTATGTTGGCTCTGAATTTGTCTTTGGGTTTTGGTTGTTTTGGGGTCTTTCTTTTGTAGGTCCTTCCCACCAGCTGGTGAACTGGTGGTCCTTCTGTCCACCTTCCATTTTAATTTGCTGTGCTGGTGAAGGCGGGTTGTGTTGAAGCTAGTTGTTCTGTATGTACAGGGTTTAAGGATTCCCTTTTGCTCTTGTTCAGTTGTTTGCCCTGGGTAGTTTCTCCACTTTTTAGTTGTATTTCCAGATTGGTCTTGGATTGAGGTTCGTGTGGTTTCTACTCCCTCCTTCACCTTCGTCTGTTATCTGTTGGTGGTTCTTTTTTGTTGGCTTTCCTCTTCTAGTGGGTATCCTGATGTTCACCGCTTCCACCTACTCTTTTTTGTGATCGGTTGGAGGGGAAGGCAAAATGGTTTATGACAGCAGGATAGTATTCTATGATATTCACAGTAGCAGCGGGGAGAGAAGAGACAGGAGATCCTTTGGGTATATATAGTGATAACCGTAATTCTCAACCCAACTAGCCACTTTTTAGAAAGGACGGAAAGAAGATAAGGCTCTTGTTGAGGAGGGAAGGTTTGTGAGTTGCATATAGAGAACAGCGAGGTTGTGGGAGGTCAGATTCTGAGGTAAGGTGAGAATAAAAGATAGTAAATAGGTGTAGTGTGAGAGAGAATAGAGTTAACCACTACAGTATTATAGTTCAGGAAACAATGAAGTGGGCTAAGATCTGGGAGGGATGCTGTGTGGTATTTGAAATAGTATGGAACAGCCATTAGTTAAAATAATATTAGAGCAACAATCATATGCCAGAATCTATGATATACCAAGAATAGGGAGTATTGGACCTTTAATAGTGTGCTAATGGAGCACAGGTGAAGTGAAGGACAGTAAGTTAGCAATACACTATGAATGAGGGGACAGGGGAAACCTATCAAATGATGCAATATATCCAGCTCAGGCAGAGAAGACTATACAGAAAGAGGAGGGATACAAAGATACTATTAAAATAAAAGATGTAAGAATAATGAAAAAATAATAATATAAATATGGAGTAACTTATAGTTTCTCTGCTATAGCAAAGTGAAATTTGTCTCTCTGTCTCTACTGTTGGGATGCCCCCTCTTTGTGTCCAACTCTGGTCATTTCACAGTTCCAAGTTTTTTGTCTCACTGTGGGGAGCAGGGGGAAGGCAGGGAAAGGGAGGAAAATTGATAAGTTTGGAAAGAAAGGAAGATGGAATAAAACAAGAAAGAAGAAAAGAAAGGGAAAAAGTATTGAAACATAAAACAACAATAAAGTTAAAGAAAAGATTACTTTAAAAAAACACCTTTTGTTGGTTTCCAGCTGGCCAAACTGGTGTTTTTGGTCTCACGGGCTGCAGTAGGCTGAGGGGCAATTGGTGCGGCCTTTTTCCCTTCTCAGTGTACTCAATCAGTCTCAAGAGCACTCTTCCAAGATCCAGACCAGCCCCTCTCTCTGGCGCCCCACTAAGGGAATCCAGGTCCTCAGTAGAGCTCTCTTTCCCCCAGAGTCACTGCTTTGGGCTGAGGTGCGGGCGCGCTCGCCTGGCCAGGCTTCCCTGGTCTCATTGACTTGGGCGTGAACCTTTCCCCAGTGCTTCAGGGACGTATGGGTGACTCTCAATTCTCCTAAGCCAGGGACCACAGACTCCAGGGTTGTCAAGGCCCCCATGTTTGCCTCCTACTGCCCATTCCTCCCTCTGACACTTTAAGAATACGGGTCTCTCCTGGCATTTTTCAAAGTGTGCCCAGCAGGGTACAGAGGGAGTTGATGACCCTGCTCTCTCCCAAGGACCTTACTGCTAGCCCTCAGCTCCCAAAGAGTTTGTGGCAGTCCCATCCCGGGTCCCTGGTACCCTGCCCCGGGGAGGCCTTGGCCTGTGGCCTCTGCACTGGTCCCTCGGTCCTTATTGACCTACAGCCATCTCCTCACTGTCTGGTCTTTCAGTGTCCACTACAATATCTGGACTCCTATTTTCCTATATGCTGGGGCTCTTTTGGCTATTTGCTGTGTTCCTCTGCAGATTGGCCAGGTTTTTCTCCCATGCGTGGAGGGAAGCAGAATCCTCTTTTTCCTACTCTGCTGCCATTTTCTCCTCCTCTCTCCTTTAAAGAATTTTAAAATATAGCTTTTCTTAAGCTATTTAAATTAGAATTTTTTACTTCCTTGGTTTGCTCAGTCAACTTTAGGCCAGCCCTGTAACTGACTCTAAATTAATGGCAGTGTGGACCAATGCAGTGTAATCTCCGGAATTTATAGCCATACTTGTTTGGCTTTCTTCTTTAAAATATGTGAATTATTAACTGGGTCTTGCTGTTTGGACCTTGGTGAGATTCACTCTTTGTAATGACAATACATTCAAAGCCTTTAAGGAATTAGATCTGGTTCTAAGAACCTAAGGTTCTCCTTTGAAGTGACCCGTAAAATTTTAGCAAGTTCTCTGACCGGCATGGCTCAGCTGTTTGAGCCTCATCCTGCAAAGCAAAAGGTTGCCAATTTGATCCCTAGTCAGGACACATGCCTGGATTGCAGGCCTGGTCCCTGTTTGGGACATGTGCAGGAGGCAACTGATCAATGTTTGTCTCACACATTGGTGATTCTTTCCCTATCTTTCTTCCTTTCCTCTCTCTAAAAGTAAATAATTAACACCTTTTAAAATATTGACAAGTATCAGCCTTAATATCCAACATGTATGACTCACTGTGTTTTCATGAGGTTAACAGCTATTACAAGTTCTTTGGAAGTAGAGAAGCAGAGTTACAGTGGAATGAGAAAACACTTCCATCCCATGTGCATGTCTGCTTTGACCCAAATGACTCATACAGCACTACAACTACAACTGGCTCAGCATTCTTGGGTTTTGTTTGCCAGCTCTGTTGGAGACTAAAGCTTATATAAGTGACATAAAATTTCACATTTACAACATAAATACACCACAAGAACTCTCAGGCATTAAGCTTTGGTAGAATTTTATTTGGAGGAATGTTATTTAAAAATGTAATATCCTTTTTCTTTCTCTGGCAAATAGAATCAGGAGAACTTGGATAGGACTCTACTGCTTGTGAAAAATCTCACCCTGTTCATATAAGCAAGCCTGTCACCCTTGATTGGAAAATCATAATTCGTAAAGCTTAATGTTATTATCATTTCTCTGCCTGGAGTGATAGATGTTCTCGAGGTCTTTTCAATGAAAAGTTCAAAATTGAATATGCAACTCAAAAGATTGGTGGGTGCAAATGTTAATTTCTTGCTGAGTAACTATGCATATCATTCGAAAGTAGCTAGTTGTGTGTTAGGAATAGCAGTTCTATTAAAAGTTTGATGGAGTTCAATGAAAACACACTTTTGGTGTCTTTGTGCAGCCTTTCCCCCTACAACCGTAATAATTTTCTTATAAATGTTAGTGTTCTCCTTCACTCTATTTATTTGCTTATCCTCACAGTTCAAGTTTTCTGCAAAGTTTTTCAGTAAGGAGATGAGATTTGGTTTTATTTATAGCAGATCAATATAGCAATAAGATACTCATTACCTGACACTGTTCATAGACTCATAGATTATTGATTTGCGTTTCATTATATAATTTTGTAGAATTCAATTCTTAAACCACCCACCTGGTCTAAAATAGACCCACCAAGTATTATGCACCCATGGTGATGTGGTGATGTGCCTTCCAACACTGTAGTTCTTCAATGAAGTCTTTGACGGAACTGGCTCTTGCTGAAAGAAAAATAACTATCCAGATGGGGAAAGGCTCCTCTTGCCCAGTAGAATACCAGCAAGTTCATTTAAGGTGTATCTTTCCATTATAAGAACTGGCAGGCATCAATGAACATTTGGCAGTGAACTTTTCAAAACATTTACACTGGCAGCTTAAAAAAGACCTTCATTTTTGCTGCTTTCATGAAAAAAGGAAACATTTTGTACTTTCTCCTGTTTCCTTTCTCTTTTTCCTCCCCCAAAAGGTGATTTTTCAAAGTCCTTATATCAGCATTATTTGACATTCTTCTGTGGATCTGACCAAATAACTAACCAAATCCCTCAGAATGAAAACTGAAAATTTGTTGTGATTCTCACCCCTTACCCTCAATGGCAAATTGTCTCTTTTCCCAGTTTCTCTATTTTTCTCCCTATTGGCAAAATACAGCTGCTATAAAAATAAAAACAGTGAAATTCCAGTCTTGACTAAATTTGGGGATTATTGCACACGTGAAAAAAGTGTTTGTTTCTCTTTGAAAAATTGGCAAAGTGAAAATTGCCAGCTTAGCTATTCTCACATTGGCACTTGTACTAACTGTAGAAATTAGAGTTTTAAAAAGATTTAAACATAATTTTAGGGGGGAAATGCTACTACATATAATTATAGCTTACATTTATCTCTACACCAAATGTTCTATATGGATATCTTTATAAGCAAACCTGGAGCATCCCTTTCTTTCCTGGAAAGAATGTAGCTGTATGAAAATGGAGTCATCTTCCTCACTGAGAATAGTATTCTTTGAATCAAGACATTCTCTATTCTTGAGTAGAAAACCAGGGAAACGAGGGTAACAGAGCTTCAGGCTGCCAACTGGTTGGCCAGTTAACTGCATCCTTGAGTTTCTGTCAGGACATCCACAAGCTCTCACATCAGCAAACTTTGTGTAGCCTGTGCCTTAAAATGTTTGTCTATGGTATAAAATAACTCTGGACAATTTTATCCTCACCATTTAATACACTTGTGGCTCAGGTTTTACTCTATAATTTATGTGTATGTATATGTGTTTTCCTCTTCCATGTTTATCCTTAACAGAATAAAATAGCTGCTCTAAAATTCAATATATATAAAATTCAATATATATAAAATTCAATATAAAATTCAATATAGGTGTAACACTGGGTGAAAAGAAAACTAACAACCTACTCAGATTTTAAACCCCAAATTGAACTCTCTCCCTTCCTACACATGCCTATTTGATAATTTTGTTTGTAATACCAAGTTAGAAAGAAATTTAGCTGCCTGCAGCAGGTTTGGTAAAGCTTTTGGTCCCACCAGTAAGACATGGAAGGATTGTCTTGCATTCTGCACTTAAATGTGCCTGTAAGTCCATCATCCTGTTATAAAGAGATAATGGATAGCTAGTAGAACTAGCAGGGAGAAATCTTGGCTATTGCTTGTGAAGAGACCAAGTGATTGTGATTTACCTGTGGTACACTGAAAAACTCCAGGTCCTAATTATCAGAACCTATGAATATGTTACCTTCTGTAGCAAGAAGGACTTGAAGATATTATTGTTAATGACATTGAGATGGGAATATTATCCTAGATTATTTGGGTGGTCTAACATAATTGTAAAGGTCCTTATAATAGGCATGCAGGAAGGTAAGATAGGAGAAGGTGATTGTGACTACAGAAGCACATACTGGAGTGATTGGACCCTAAGCCAAGGCAATTTCTGGAAACTGAAAGGAGCAAGGAAATTTTTTTCTCTAGAGGCTTCAGAAGGAACCATCCCTTCTGACACTCTGATTTTAGCCCCTCAAATCTCCATTTGAGCTTTTAACCTCCAGAATTGTAAAAAAACACATTTATGTTTTTCAGCCATTAAGTTTGTGATTATTTGTTACAGCAGCCATGGAAAATTAATACACCTTCCCATTTTCCCCTCTCTCTCTGTTCAGAACCTCTGGCTTTGCTTGACATTGTCAACCCTAATTTTAGTCCTTTGACCAACTATTGGCCAACTCTGCCTCTAATTAATTTCCCATGCCTAAATTCTTACACAGCCAGGGAACTTATCAGTTTGCCTTTCTTTCTTTCTTTTTTTTTTTAAGATTTTCTTTATTTTTAGAGAAAGGGGGGGAGAGAGGAAGAAAGGGAAAGAAACATCAATGTGTGGTTGCCTCTCACACGCCCCATACAGGGGACCTGGCCTGCAACCCAGGCATATGCCCTGACTGGGAATTGAACTGGTGACCCTTTGATTCACAGTCTGGAACTCAATCCACTGAGCCTCACCAGCCAGGGTGCTCAGTTTGCCTTTCCATGGGCACCAGCAGTTACAGAATCACAGCTACATTTCTTAAAATGTCTTCCATGACATACAGATATTTGAATATATGAACAAAGTATATGGTGAGAAAATGATGCTTGTGTCTTAGAGACTCCAATATTAGCATGTTAACAATCACAAGAAATTCCACAATTTTGTTTAAAGCAATATTTTCAAAATTCATTTGGCAACTGAACATTTTTTTACTCCATAAAACAGATATGAACATGTATCACCAATGGTGTTTTGAGAACTGGGTTGGGAAAAAGCTGATCCCAGGGCCTTTGGGATGCCAATATCCTTCTGTGTCCTGAAGCAAATAGCAAATGTCCATTTGGCTTCTGGATGTGAAAGGAAAGCCAACTTCCATAAGCCAGGGTCTGGGCTCTGCAGATTTCTCCTGGATTAGATGAGGGATGCAATAAAATTAATCAATTGCACAGACTATATGTCTATAGCAGTTTCTCACTTGGCTTCTTGGGAATTGTGTTTAAAACTCACATGGGCATATTTGACTTATATTTTCTAATCTGCAGTTGCAGTGGTCCTTAAACCCACAGAGCTAATGGACTTACCAGGCAATGACTTGCCTGCTCCTGGACTAGGTAAGGATTTTCCTGACCATGGACTATGAGAATTCTTTTAAGATTTGTGACTAAGATCTGAAGAAGATACATTTATGAGAATTTCTTCATTGGCACAACCTTCCTGGTTCACAAATCCAGGATGGGTACTCACTGGCTTATATAAAATTGGCTGTCCTGCTCTAGACCAATCAGCAGTGACTAGCACATAGGTCAGATATACAGTAGTAAAATTAGTTTACATTTATGTAATATTTACTCTGTGTTTGGCATTGTTCAAAATGCTTTATACATGTTAAGTCCTTTAAATCTCACAACTTTATGCAAAATTCTGAGACACGAGAAGTTAAAAATAACCCACCTGAAGTTATACAGTAAGTGGCTGAGTTTTAATCTAGGCAAGCTGGGCCCTGGAGTTCTCAAACTCCACTATATTTTGCATAACTGTGAAGAGGGAAAATTTTGAATCTGGTAGAACTGGATTCAATCAAGCCTTTTTGCTGTGACCTAGGGCAAGTCTTATAATTTCTCTCAACTTCCGCTTCTTTTTAAAATATATATATATATATGTTATTGATTATACCATTACAGTTGTTCTATTCCCCCTCTTCATTCCCCGCCACCCTGCGCACCCCCTCCCCTGCCATTCTCCCCCTTTAGTTTATGACCACGTGTCTCAAGTTCTTTAGATTCTATATTTCCCCCACTATTCTCACCCTCCCCCTATCTATTTTCTACCTACTGTCTATGCTATTTTCTGTGCCTTCTCCCCCCTTCTCCTCCTCCCACCCCCCTGTTTCTAACCCTCCATGTGTTCTTCATTTCTATGGTTCCACTCCTGATCTAGCTGTCCTCTTGGTTTGCTTTTGTTTTAGGTGTGGTTGTTAATAACTGTGAGTTTGCTGTCCTTTCACTGTTGATATTTTTCATCTTCTTTTTCTTAGATAAGACCCTTTAGCATTTCATATAATAAGGGCTTGGTGATGATGAACTCCTTGAACTTGACCTTATCTGAGAAGCACTTTATCTGCCCTTCCATTCTAAATGAAAGCTTTGCTGGATAAAGCAATCTTGGCTGTAGGTCTTTGGGTTTCATGACTTGGAATACTTCTTTCCAGCCCCTTCTTGCCTGTAAGGCCTCTTTTGAGAAATCCACTGACAGTCTGATGGGTACTCCTTTGTAGATGACTGTCCCCTTATCCCTTGCTGCTTCTAGGATTCTCTCCTTCATTTTGGTCTTGGCTAATGTAATTATGATGTGCCTTGGTGTGTTCCTTCTTGGGTCCAACTTCTTTGGCACTCTCTGAGCTTCCTGGATTTCCTGGAAGTCTATTTCCTTTGCCAGACTGGGGAAGTTTTCCTTTATTATTTGTTCAAGTAAGTTTTCCACTCATGGGTATTTCTTTTCCCCTTCTGGTACCCCTATAATTTGGATGTTGGAACGTTTAAAGATGCCCTGGGCATTCCTAAGCCTCTCCTCAATTTTTTGAATTCTTGTTTCTTCATTCTTTTCTGGTTGGATGTTTTGTTCTTCCTTCTGGTCCATTCCATTGATTTGAGTCCCAGTTTCCTTTCCATCACGATTGGTTTCCTGTGCATTTCCCTTCATTTCAATTAGTTTAGCCTTCATATGTTCCTCTAATTTGTGACTAAAACCAATCAGTTCTGTGAGTATCCTGATCACCAGTATTTTGAACTGTGCATCTGAGAGTTTCGCTATCTCTTTTTCATTTAGAGTTATCGGCTCTGGGGCTTTGAGTTCCACCAGATGGAGATGTATGTGGAAACACTGTGCCTTCTCCCACACCCAAGTTTGAATACAACAAACGTTTAGTAAACAAAGACACAGCCAAAGACAGAAAATTGAACTATACGGAAGTCCGACAACAACAAACTGTTAAACCAGGACTGATAAGAGGGGCAGAGCCAGCAGCAGAGCAGGGTTGGGCATGAAAGATCCCCCGACCCAGGCATGCAGGAGGCCGGGGTAGCAGCATGGACCCAGTGAGGGTACGGGGTAGGCTGACCTGGGTCACACATTCGCGCGCAGATAAACTAGAAGAATGAGCAGTGAGACGGACTGAGCAGGCTCCAGCAGGCGAACCCAGCAGCGGAGGGCTGACCACGGTCACACATTCGAGTGCAGTGGGACGGAATGCGTGGGTCCCGGCGACGGTGGCAGCTGCAGTGGCACCAGCGGCGGTGGCACATGGGCCACCATTGCTTTCCTTTGACCCTGCCCCCATACACAGTGTCACAACCCAGTGACTGAATTGCCCTGCTCTGGTGAACACCTAGGGCTCCGCTCCTCACACGTAACAGGCACATACAGTCCAAAATATGGCTCAAGAACCCAACTTCTGCTTCCTCATTGGAAAATCATGATATGGACAGTTGATGTCAGAATCATGTTATTTGTTAGTCTCTCTTGCCTAACTGCCCCTCTCACCAATCTGTTTTGGGGAGAATTGTGACCATCAGAGGGTGTATGATTCCTTTGAAGACAGATACTTTATTCTGCCTCTTGATAAACCAAGCTGAGCTGAGTTATTGTTTCTTTCTTGGATTGTTTTTCTCTTTAAATTTTTATAAGTAAATAATACATATTCATTTAGAAATGAAAGTTCAGAAAAAGGAAGAAAAATTAAAAATCACTTATAATTCTAGGTGATAATTGCTTTAAACTTTTGGTATTAAGAGTGTTTCTAGTGCTTTTTCACTTTATAGTCTCTAAACAATGCTTTCATACTCCATATTTCTTACTCTAAATGGTGATATTCTAAACTACAGTTTAGTAAAAATGACTTTTTTTTTTCATTTCCTGCACCTTGGACAATTCTCGCATACTTAGCAATCCACAACTGTATTTTTATTAAATGACTCTATAATAGAATCTTAACCAATTCTATATTGTTGAATATTTAGTTTATTTGTGCTGTTTTTCTTATTGTTAAATAATGTTGCAATGAATGTCTTTGAAATATATTTTGAGTCATGATTAATGGTCATTCTTGATGTCAACATTTTTTATCCCTAGAAAGCTTTTGCATTGAAAAGAGAAGGACTTTATTCAGTCAGTTTACTTTTACTTCGGTAGTGCTCAGAAGTATAATCAGGTGATAGTTAAAGACATACCTACTGACAAGGCTGAATAAAATCTAAAGTAATTGCTTCCTTTCTGGTAGGCTCATGTCAGCAGCCTCGCAACTAGGATCTGTGAGTTTGGGTCTCATCTGGCAGGTGACTAGAATGGAGGCTCATGTAGCCTAGCTTTCATTAGTTGGGTATGAATCATGAACAAGAGGGCTCCCCAGTATTCTAGAACCAGCAGGACAGTTTGGGAGAGGTGCCAAGCTCAGCTTTTCAGAGTACTCCCCGTAGTCCTTACCAGCACTTTTTTCTTTGTTTTGGAAATAAATTATGTTATCACAGGTTATGGGGTTTTAGCTCTTCTGCTGAGAAATGATCATCTAAAGTTTATACTAATTATTTTTCTCTAGAGGTTTAAATTCTGAGAATGTTTGTTCTTAAAAATCTGTGTATTCCAGTCACCTTATAACAATGAAATACCATGCAATCATTAATAAGAATATGTGAAATGTGTGTTTTGACAAGGAAAGATATACATAAATAGTATAGCACATTCATATTAAACAAATGTATGTACTTATGTGTGTGTGTATATATATATGTGTGTGTGTGTATGTGTGTGTGTGTGTGTGTGTGCAGAAAAGTCAATGTGTACATGAGAGCTGTTAATAGTTGTTACCACTAACAGGTAGGTTAAGGAAGTACTCTTATTTTCTCCTTTTTAACTTATAATATATTTTGAACTTTCACAGCAAGTTACCTTTATGGAAATCAGAACAATAAAGATAGTCCTGATGTTTCAGAAAGATGAATAGATTTTAAATGCAGCCCATATTATTGTTTATAATGATAAAAGAATAAATTTTGTTTGTATTTAGAATCCAGCTTTTATGATTTGGAACTGTAATATATGCTGACAGCATTGATAATAAATCCTTTTTAAATGGATTTTAATTTTAAAAAAAGAATCTATCAGCTTATTATGTTATTTTTTTCCTCAAGACTTTAAATATCTATTCCTTAAGGGTGTAAATGTATTTTGCTAGTGCATTCATTCATTCCTCCAATGAAACTATTTTGAATGAATCCTGTTTCTTGCACTAGACCACACAGTGGATAGAGCTGTAAGGCCACAGACAAGGTCCTGTACAGAACATAATCCATTCATTCCAAGTGAAAAATTTATTTTTCACAAGACATTGTATGTATGACTAGATAACATTTTATTTTATTTTTATTTTTTAAATATAGTTTATTGATTATACCATTACAGTTGTTCTATTCCCCCCTTCATTCCCCTCCACCCGCACACTCCCTCCCCCACCCTTCTCCCCCCTTAGTTTATAACCACGTGTCTCAACTTCTTTAGATTCTATATTTCCCCCACTATTCTCACCCTCCCCCTATCTATTTTCTACCTACCCTCTATGCTATTTTCTGTGCCTTCTCCCCCCTTCTCCTCCTCCCACCCCCCTGTTTCTAACCCTCCATGTGTTCTTCATTTCTATGGTTCCACTCCTCATCTAGCTGTCCTCTTGGTTTGCTTTTGTTTTAGGTGTGGTTGTTAATAACTGTGAGTTTGCTGTCCTTTCACTGTTGATATTTTTCATCATCTCTTTCTTATATAAGTCCCTTTAGCATTTCATATAATAAGGGCTTGGTGATGATGAACTCCTTGAACTTGACCTTGTCTGAGAAGCACTTTATCTGCCCTTCCATTCTAAATGAAAGCTTTGCTGGATAAAGCAATCTTGGCTGTAGGTCTTTGGGTTTCATGACTTGGAATACTTCTTTCCAGCCCCTTCTTGCCTGTAAGGCCTCTTTTGAGAAATCCACTGACAGTCTGATGGGTACTCCTTTGTAGGTGACTGTCCCCTTATCCCTTGCTGCTTCTAGGATTCTCTCCTTCATTTTGGTCTTGGCTAATGTAATTATGATGTGCCTTGGTGTGTTCCTTCTTGGGTCCAACTTCTTTGGCACTCTCTGAGCTTCCTGGATTTCCTGGAAGTCTATTTCCTTTGCCAGACTGGGGAAGTTCTCCTTTATTATTTGTTCAAGTAAGTTTTCCACTCATGGGTATTTCTTTTCCCCTTCTGGTACCCCTATAATTTGGATGTTGGAACGTTTAAAGATGTCCTGGAGGTTCCTAAGCTTCTCCTCATTTTTTTGAATTCTTGTTTCTTTACTAATTTCTGGTTGGATGTTTCGTTCTTCCTTCTGGTCCACTCCCTTGATTTGAGTCCCATTTTCCTTTCCATCGCTATTGGTTTCCTGGACATCTTCCTTCATTTCAATTAGTTTAGCCTTCATATATTCCTCTAATTTGTGACTAAGTTCCTCTAATTTGTGACTGTACTCTACCAATTCTGTAAGCATCCTTATAAATAGTGTTTGAAATTGGGCTTCTGAGAGGCTGACAATCTGTTGGTAGCTTAGAGTTATTGGCTCTGGGACTTTGAGTTCTTGCACCATCTTTTGGGCTGTTCGTGCCTGTTAAGTAGCAGGAACGGAGCCCTACGTTTTCACCAGAGCAGGGCAACTAAGTCGCTGGGTTGTGACGTTGTATGTGGGGGCGGGGTCAAAGAGGGACAATGGCTTCCCTCTGGCGCCCGCCTCTGCGACCCCCACCAGCACCGCAGCCACCACCATCACCAGGGCCACGCTCCCCGCTCCACTGCACGCGAGTGTGCCACCGCTGTCAGCCCTCCACCACTGGGTTCGCCCCCTGGGGCCTGCATGGTCCGTCTCACTGCGCGCGAATGTGCGACCTTGGTCAGTCTGCCCCGCACCCCGACTAGGTCCGGGCTGCCTGCGCTCCTAGGTCTGTCCTTCCCAACCCTGCTCCACTGGTGGCTCTGCCTCTCTTACCATCCCCGTTGAATGGTTCGTAGCTGTCAGACTTCCGTATAATTCGGTTTTCTGGTCTCTGAGCGTGTCTTAGTTCTCCAAAACTTTTGTTGTATCCAAACTTGGTTGTGGGAGAAGGCACAGTGTTCCACCTATGCCTCCATCTTGGTGGAAGTCTAGATAACATTTTAATGGTATTGCTAGTTTAGAACAAACTAACTTTAGAAATGTGAACGTAATGGTGAAAAGAGTTCAGAAAGAATCAAATATTTACGTTTTTTTTTACAAAAACATTTTCAAAATTATTTTATATTGTTCAATTATAGTTGTTTGCATTTCCCCCCCAAGACTACCCTGAATAGAGCCAAACTCACCTCCCTCCCTTGTTTCCACTCTCTCCCATAGTTTTGTCCATGTGACCTTTATAGTAGTTCCTGAAAACCCTATTCCCCATTATCCCTTCCAACCTCCCCTCTGGTTACTGTCAGATTGTTCTTAATTTCAATGTTTCTGGTTATATTTTGCTTGATTTTTTTGGTTGCTGATTCCACTAATAGGTTCCACTAATAGGTGAGATCATGTGGTATCTGTCTTTTATGGCATGGCTTATTTCACTTAGCATAATGCTCTCTAGTTCCATCCATGTTGCTGCAAAGGATAAGAACTTGTTTGTTCTCTCTACTACATAGTATTCTGTTGTGTAAATGTACCATAAATTTTTGATCCACTCATTTACTGATGGGCACTTAGGTTGCTTTCAGCACTTGGCAATTGTAAATTGTGCTACTATGAACATTAGGGTTCATAGGTTGTTATGGATTGGTGTTTCAGGGTTCTTAGGATATAATCCTAGCAGTGGAATTACTGGGTCAAAAGGCAGTTTCATTTTTAGTTTTCTAAGGAAACTCCATACTGTTTTCCACAGTAGTTGTACCAGTCTGCATTCCCAACAACAGTCACTAGGGTTCCCTTTTCTCCACATCCTCTCCAACACTTGTTGTTTGTTGATTTGTTTATGATGGCCATTCTGACTGGTGTGAAGTGGTATCTCATTGCGGTTTTAATTTGCATCTCTCTGATGGCTAGTGACGCTGAGCATCTTTTCATATGTCTCTTGGACCTCTGTAGGTTCTCCTTGGAGAACTGTCTGTTCAAATCTTATGCCTATTTTTTAATTGGAGTTTTTGTCTTTCTGGAGTGGAGTGGTGTGATTTCTTTATATATTTTGAAAATTAACCCTTGTCTGAGGTATCATTGGCAAATGTTTTCCCATATTGTTGGTTCTCTTTTCATTTTATTTAATTAATTTATTTATTTATGTATTTATCTATCTATCTATCTTTAGAGGGGAAGGGAAGGTGAGAGGGAGAGAAATATCAATGTATGGTTGCCTCTCATGCATCCCATACATTGGGAACTGGCCTGAAACCCAGGCATGTACCCTGACTGGGAATCAAACTGAGATCCTATGGTTCTCAGGCCCATGCTCAATCCACTGGGCTACACCAGCCAGGGCTTTTTTAAAACATCTTTTCATTTTGATGCTGTTTTCTTCAGCTATGAAGAAGGTTTTTAATTTGATGAGATCCCATTTGTTTATTCTTCCTTTTATGTCCCTTGCTTTAGGGGACATACTGGTGAAAGCAAACCAACATGTTTCCTAAGGTTCTTAAGAACTCTAAAGGTTCCTAAAGCAGACCCTTTAGCATCTTTTGCAGAGCTGGTTTGGAGGACGTATATTTTTTGAGGCTTCTTTTGTCCCAGAACCTTCTTACTTGGCTATCCATTTTAATTGAGAGCCTTGCTGGATAAAGTAGTCTTGGTTGCAGGCCTCTGAATTTCATTACTTGGAATATTTCTTGTCAGTTCCTTCTAGCTTGGAGCATTTCCATTGAGCCATCAACTATTAGTCTTACCAGGGCTCCCATGTACGTTACTTTCTGTTTTTCCCTTGTTGCTTTTAAGATTCTTTCATTGTCTTGGAATTTTGCCATTTTAATTGTGATGTTTCTTCAAGTGGGCCTCTTTGGGTTCCTCTAGATTGGGACTCTCTGTGTTTCCTGGATTTGTGTGACTTTTTCTCTCATCAGATTAAGGAAATTTTCCATCATTACTTTTTCAAAAAGGTTTTCCATCCCTTGCTCTTCTTCTCCTTCTGGTATCCCTATTATATGCATATTATCATGTTTCATATTGTCCTGCATTTCCCTTAATGCTCTTCATTCTTTCTGAGCTTCTTTTCCTTTTCTTGCTCTTTCTGTGTGTTTTTTTCTACCTTGTTATCCAGCTCCCTGATCCAATCCTCTGCTTCATTTAGCCTGTTTTTGATTCCTTCTGTTCTGTTCTTCAGTTCAGAAATTGTATTCTTCATTTCCTCTTGGCCCTTGTTGATAGTTTCTATTTTCTTTTTCATGTTGATATAGTTTGCAGGGAATTTATTGTAATTTCCCTGAAGTTTTCAGTAGTTCTCTGTGAGGTCATTGAGATCCTGATGACCATTGCTTTGAATTTAATATCTGATAGTTGATTTGCCTCTATTTTATTCAGCATTCTTTCTGAGGCTTCCTCCTTTCCTTTCATTTGTGGATTGTTTCTTTGTCTTCCCATTGTTTGTGAGACTCTTCTTATTTGCCTCCACTTCTTAAATTGATCTGTTTTGACTCCCTGGGTTTATGGTGTGAACTGCTATGGTAGAAGACCTGTGAGATTCAGTGTTGCAGTCTCCTTGATTTCTTGAGCTTGCTGGTCTTGAGCTGTTGTTTATGTTAGCTCTCTGTGTGTGTCTGGGTTTTGATTGTTGTTGGGTTTTTCTTTGATTGGTCATCTCCTCCAGCTGCTTAACTGGAGGTCACTCCATCCACCACATCTTGTATTCTGTTGTGCAGGTGTGGACAGGTTGTGTTGAAGCTAGTTATTCTGTCTGTATAAGATTTTGAGGTTTCTCTCTTGTGAATGTTCAGTTGTTTATTATGGGTAATTTCTCCATCATTTAGTTGTATTTCTAGATCAGTCCTGGGTTGAGTTTATTGTTTGCGGGTTTCCTCCTCCAGCAGGTATCCTGGTGTTCACAGCTTCCACCTATTCTTTTTTGTGATCAGTTTCAGGGTGAAGGCACAATTACTTAAGTCACTGGGAGTGTACTGTATGGTATTTAAAGTAACAACCCCCAAAAAAAGATAGAAGATCCTTTGGATATGTATAGTGTTGACTGTGATACTTCCCCCATCTAGACACTTTTTAGAAAGTGTAGAATAAAAATGAGACTCTCATTAGGGGGAGAAGAATTTTGAGTTGGATCTAGAAAGCCATGAGCTTGTGGGAGGTCAAATTATGAGGTAAAGTGAGAGTAAATTATAGAAAGCAGGTGTAGTATGTAAGAGAATAGAGTTAACCACAACAGTAATAAAATTTTGGAAATAGTAAAGTGAGTTAAGATCTGGGAGGGTTGCTATGTAGTATTTACAATCGTATGGAACAGCAATTATTTAAAATAGTAATGGAGCAGCAATCATTTGTCAGAATCTATGTGATTTGAATAACAAGAATAGAAAATGGAGGATCTAAAGTAGTGTGCTATTGGAACACCATGAAGTGAAGGATGGAAAATTTTAAATACACTATGAATAACAGAACAAGGGAAACTAGTCAAACAATGCAATTTAACAAACTAAGTGAAGAAGACTAAACAGAAGAGAGATACAAAATACTAATAAAATAAAAGGTGTAAAATAATGAAAAAGTAATCATAATACACATATACAATAACTTACAAGTTCTCTGGAGTAGCAAAGTGAAATTTGTCTCACTCTTAGCTTTTGGGATTACCTCTCTTTGGGTCTAATTCTGGTTCTTTCGGAGCTCCAGGTTTTATTGTCTTACTTGTGGCAATAAAGAAAAAGGAACAAAGTTAGCAGGAATAGAAGGAAAGAGAGAGAGAAAGAGAGAGAGGGAGGGAGGAGAAGCATCCTGCTGGCTTTAAACAAGCCAAGTCAGTTCTGCTGGTTTTCCTGGCTGCAGTAGGCTAAGGGGCCATTGGTTTTGCTTTTCTCCCTTCCTGTGGTTTTGCAGGGATGAGGGCCAGGTCTGGACTTCACCCTTTGCAGTTGCCCGGTATCCAGTGCAGTTCCTTATTTCACTGCCAGGCCCCCAGTGCCCTTCTGTGCCTGGCCTATACCTTCAGTCCACCAGTTTCACTGTCCTTGAGGTGCACCAATTTGGGGCAACTCACACACCACCTTCTTGCTCTTTGCTGTTCTAGATGCCAGAGACTCTCAGAATCTCTTCAAGGTAGTTCAGCTCCCACTCTGAGTTAAGTCTTTCTGGGGGATTGCTGACTCTCTGAGCCCTGATGCTCTCCTCTGTAGAGGCATCTCTGCCTTCCTCTTAGAGATGCAGTCAGCCCTGCCTGGTGGGGGTGCTGCTGTGGGTGCAATGGTGGATGTGGTGTATGCCTCCTCTGCTGCTGCACCTGGGGTGGTAAGGTTAGGCACAAAGTGCCTCTGGGCCACAGGGTCAGGTGTACTATGTTCGAGGCTGCTGGCATGAACGCTGGGCCTCTGATGCTGCAGCAGGAGCACAGACGTGGAACTGTGGTCCCAGGCACACTCAGGCCTCTGCTGTTGTGGCAGCAGTCCTAGCAGTGGGGGGTCAGCTTGGTCGGTGGCACACCACTGGTGTCACAGGTGTAGTTGGGTGCCCTTCACCACTGTGGCTAAGTGTAGGGGTGCAGTTGTGTTCCTGGAAGCAGAGGTGGGTCCATGAGTAAGTCTGGGAAGGCTGCAAGGGTGCACCCAGGGGCAGCAGGGCGGCCGCTGTGGAAAAAATTCCTAAACAGCGACTGAGTGCCTCTTTTTCTCTTTGAAAAATTACTCCTATCCAAGCCTGCCACTCCAAACAAGCATCTGGACTCTCACAGCCCAATTCTCCAACCAGACCAGTGACTGTCCAGGTCAGGGTCCGTCACTGTTCAACTCTTCCCACCTGGCATCCGCAGTCTCAGCAGGTGCACACCACCACTGTGTGTTTGCCATTTCGTCCTTATTCCGGCCCTTCAACTTCAAGCACCCAGATCCCTCCTGGTGCTACTCAAACCTTGTTTGGCGGGAGAGGGAGCCGCTGACTTGGCTCTCTCCTAAGAATTCTGCAGCAGACCTGGCAGGCACCAGACCTGGGACTGCAGCTGCCCTGGTCCCTGCAACTTTATTGTCTTGAAGTACTTCCCTTACTATCTGATTTTTCAATGTCCTCTTTAGTTTTGGCCTCCAGTCTTCAAATATGTTGGGACACTTCACATGTGCAGAGTGAACACTAACTGTTCACTCTGTTCCTCAGAAGATTGGCTAGGTGTTCCACTGGTGCACTGGGGGAAGTGGACCCCGCACCCACATATCTCACCACTATCTTCTCTCTCCTATTCAAGATTTTTTATACAAGTTATATAAAGTGCAAGATTTTCAAAATCTTTTATAATTAGAACTTCTAATATTATGTTCACTGTCTAACTTTTACAGTTTTGAAGAAGAGATTTTTAAATCTTTTGAGAATTTTAAATGATGTTGTCTAGAGTAGAGGGTGGCTTGATATTCTTCTTTTTCACATTCTGATATTCAATACCCATTACAAGCATGAGGGCATGATGAGTATGTGGACCTTTCAGGGACTTCCAGTGTCAAAACCAGGGAAGTCCCAGGCAAACTGGGATAAACTGGTCTCCCTGACAAGATTCCCAACCTAGAGAAACATCAGATATATAAAACAGTGAGAGAAATTCAGATCATAAAGCCAGTGAACTGATGACTAACAGAAGCCATGTGGCCCTAGCTGGAAAGTTATTTTCAGGGTCTCCTGAAGTGGTCACTGCCTGCCTGCAGCACCCAGCCCCTCTGTAGCAGCACACCCTCAAGAGTTTTCTAAACGAGAGCTTTCCAAAAACAACACCATAAAGTACATCCTTCATCATCCTTTTTGTTATGGTTCATGGAGTGGCCAATGATAGACTTGGGTAGAAAAAGTATGATCACTTTTTATTTTGGGAAGCAGAAAGCATGTCTACTTATTAGTTTTTAAAACACTGATGTGGGCTAGAGAGAAGTTTCCATCATATGGCTTCCCAGTGCCTTTGGTAATCTGAACTAAAGCTTGGGGCAGTGGCTTTGGCAAATCTCTCAGTAGTTGCCTTTGAGGAAATGTACCAGAAGTCTTATTCTTTTGTTTTGAAATGTGGGTATCACTTGTAAAAAATGTAACAGAATGCAATAAACAAAATAAAAGTTGGGGTTTCTGTTTTAGAGACCCCAACTTTGTCTCTGCCAGTCCACAATGCAATCTGAATTCTTGCTACTGTGGCTCTTGGGAGCTAGGGGGTTGGTGGGTGGATGCCTTCAATGTCCTGAAACTAAATGTGAGCTTCTTCCAGCAGGCCTGATCCAGATGAAGACACAACTAGTTATGAAGTTTTGTCTGTATTTAGGTTTCTGTAAGGAGTAGTTGACTTGGTGATGCAAATAAATCAACCTGGCTTCAGCTGTGGGAATAGATTGACACAGATAAGCTCCATTTTGCCAGCAAGAACCAGAAAAATTTGAAATAGAGATTATTTAGCAGAAATGCATTTGATTGAAATAATAGATACTGAAATGAGTGCAAAAATCAGTGACAGAACTTGAGTTCCAGGCCTGGCTCTGCCATTTCCTATCCTGTGAGCTGGGTCAGTCTCATATTGGTCAGCAATCTGGGCTTCAGTTTTCCTACCTGGTAAGTGAGGAAGGTAGATGGTGTGATCTTATCTCCAAATTAGTTAGTTTGGAATATGGTACTCATTCATTCATGCAGTAATTGACCTTTATTCTCATCTTCTAAGTTTAAATTAAGTAAAAAATATGTATTAATTACTCTATTATTTATTTTATTTTTAAAATATATTTTACTGATTATGCTATTACAATTACCCATGTTTTCTCCCCTATTTTACCCTCCACCCTGTACACCATCTCTCACCATCATTCCCCCACCTTAGTTCATGTCCATGGGTCGTATATATAAGTCCTTTGGCTTCTACATTCCCCATATTATTCTTAATCTCCCCCCTGTCAATTTTGTACCTACCATTTATGCTTCTTATTCCCTGTATCTTTTCCCCCATTCTCCTCCCTCCTACTCCCCACTGATAACCCTCCATTTGATCTCTATTTCTGTTCCTTTTGTAGTTGTTTGCTTAGTTCATTTTTGGTTTTGTATTTGTTTTGTTTTTTTAGTTTCAGTTGTTCAGAGTTGTGAGTTTGTTGTCATTTTACTGTTCATAGTTTTTTATCTTCTTCTACTTTTTTGATAAGTCCCTATAACATTTCATATAATAAGGGCTTGGTGATGATGAACTCCTTTAATTTGATCTCATCTTGGAAGCATTTTATCTGCCCTTCAATTCTAAATGATAGCTTTGCTGGATAGAATGATATTGTATGTAGATCCTTGTCTTTCATGACTTCAAATACTTCTTTCCAGCCCCTTCCTGACTGCAAGGTTTCTTTTGACAAATCAGCTGACAGTCTTATGGGAACTCCTTTGTAGGTAATTGTCTCCTCTTTCTGCTTTTAAGATTCTCTCCTTATCTTTAATCTTGGTTAATGAAATTATGATGTGCTTTGCTGTGTGCTTGCTTGGGTTCAACTTCTTGGGGACTATCTGAGCTTCCTGGATTTCCTGGAAGCTTCTTCTATTTCCTTTGCCAGTTTGGGGAAGTTCTCCTTCATTATGTTTTTAAATAAGTTTTCAGTTTCTTGGTCTTCCTTTTCTACTTCTGGCGCCCCTGTGATTCAGATATAGGAATGTTAAAATTGTCCCAGAGGTTCCTGAGCCTGTCTTCATTTTTTTGAATTCTTGTTGCTTCATCCCGTTCTGGTTGAATGTTTATTTCTTCCTTTTGACCCTGTTAATTTGAGTCCCTGTTTCCTTTCTGTCACTCTTGGTTCCCTGTACATTTTCCTTTATTTCACTTTTCATAGCATTCACTTTTTCCTCTATTTGGTGGCCATGCTCAGTCATTTCTGTGAGCATCTTGATTACCAGTGTTTTGAACTCTCCATCGGATAGGTTGGCTACCTTTTCATCAATTAGTTGTATTTTTTTTTTTTTTTTTTTTTTGCTGGAGCTTTGATATGCTCCTTCATTTGGGCCATATTCTTTTGTCTCAGCACATCTGCTACATCTAAGGGGTGGAACCTTAGCTTTTTGCCAGGTGGGTTCCAATGAGGAACCCACATTGCTGCTTTGTGGTGCTGTATGTGGGAGAAGAATCTGAGAGGGAAAAACAATGCCACTTTCTCAGCTTTTGGCCCCCTTCAGACACTTCCTCCTCTACCCACAAGGAAATTGGGCCCTTCTGGTGCTGATTCCTGGGTAGGTGGGTTTGTGTACATTCTGGGACCCTGTGGGTCTCTCCAAGGAACTCTCCTATAAGGGTGGGGGTTTCTCTTGCTGCCTCAACCCCCATAGGTTTTTTTAGTCAGAGGTTTTGAGGCTTTATTTCCCTTCACTGGAACCCTGGGTTACACCACCTGTCTTGCCCCCCAGATGTCCCTCCTAGTTTATCCAATTGCAAATGTGGGATAGCTTGCTCTGCTAGCCCCCACTTTTCTTAGTCTGCCAGCCACCACTTTGCTGCAAATCCTCTCCACCCTAACTGCCTTTCTTTGCTCCTCCTGCTGGTCTGGATGATCTGGATGAATGTTTCTTCTTTAACTCCTTGATTGTTGGACTTTCATACAGTTTGATTTTCTGGCAGTTCTTTTTTTTAATGTGTTGTTTTCCTACTTTTAGTTGTGCTGGAGTGAAAGTATATCTACCTATGTCTCCATCTTGGCCATAAGTCAAATCACTCCAGTATTTAATTCAATGTTAATACATGTTTATTATGCTCCAGGCACTGGGAATGGGGAGACAAAGATACTGACTGAACCCTTAATGAGAAAACTAGTATAAGAAATAAATTTGTTACTTATGATATTAAACTCTATAGTCACTGTAATTCTTACCAGTATTCTAGACACATTTAAAACATTTTTACTTTATTTTTTCCATTACTATTTAGTCCCCCTTATACTCATCTCCCTCTTGCAATCACTATGTTATCATAAATGTCCATGAGTCCTTTTTTCCTTTTTGCTCAATCCCTCCACCTCCTAACCTTCCCACTTTGGCAGTTATCCTGCTCTCTATCTATGTGTCTGTCTATACTTTACTGGTTCAGTTTGTTCATTATATTCCAAATATGAGTGAAATTATATAGTATTTTCTTTCTCTGACTGGCTTATTTCACTTAGCATAATGCTCTCCAGATCCATCCATACTATTGCATAGGGTAAAACTTTCTTCTTTTTTGATTCTGAGTGTTATTGCACTGTGTAAATGTCCCATAGTTATTTTATCCACTCATCTGCTGATGGACATCTAACGATGGACACTTCCATATCTTGGCAATTGTAAATAATGCTTTAATGAACAAAGTGGTACTTGTATTCTTTCAAATTAATGTTTTGGATTCCTTTGATTGTATTCCCAGAAGTGGGATTGCTGGGTCAGAAGGCCGATCCATTTTTAATGTTTTGAGGTATCTCCATACTGCTTTCCACAGTGGCTGTACCAATTTGTGTTTCATCTACAGTGCAAAAACATTACATTTCTCTACATCCTCACCAGCACTTGTTTGTTGATTAATGATGATAGCCATTCTGATCTATGTAAGATGATATCTCATTGTGGTTTCAATTTGCATTTCTCTGATGATTGGTGACATTAAGGATCTTTTTATATGTCTATTGGCCATCTATATATCCTCTTTGGAGAAGTGTTTATGCAGGTCATTTGCCCATTTTTAACTGGGCTGTTTGTTTTTGGTGTTGAATTTTGCAAAATCTTTATAAATTTTGGATATTAACTCCTTATCAGATGTATTGGAGAATATGCTCTGACATTTTGTGAGTTTTTTTTTTTTGCTGATGTTTTCCTTTGCTGTGTAAAAACTTTTTAGCATTATTTGTCCTGATTGTTTTTTTCTTTTGTTTCCCTTGCCTGAGGTGATATATTCAATAAAATACTGCTACAAGCAATGTCTGAGCTTTTAATATCTATATTTTCTTCTATGATTTTTATGGTTTCAGATCTAATATTTAAGTGTTTAATATATTTTGAATTTATTCTTATGTGTGGTATAAAAAGGCAGTTATTTTTCTCCATGTATCTGTCCAATTTTCCCAACGTGTGCAAATAAAAGTTTTACTTTTCATTTCCAATCTGGTTGCTTCTCATTTTTTCTTCTTGTCTGATTGCTTTGGCTAGGACTTCCATTACTTTGTCACACAAAAGAGGTGAAAGTGGCCACCTCTGTCACATTCATGATCTTAAGGCGGGCAATTGTAGATTTTGCCCTCTGAGTATGATGGTGGCAGTAGGTTTGTTGTATTTGGCCTTTATCATGTTTAGGCATGTATCTTCTAATCCCACTTTACTGAAAGTTTTTATTATAACTGGGTGCTGGATTTTATCAAATGCTTTTACTGCATCTATTGATATGATCATGTGGTTTTTATCCTTCATTTTCTTTATGTAGGGAATCCCACTGATTGATTTGCAAATGTTGTACCAACTTTGCATTCCTACAATAATTCTCACTTAATCATAATGTATGATCCTTTGCATTGGAAATGATCCTTTCCATACATTAATATGTGAATCATTTCCATACACACTGTATGAATCATTGATGTAAATGATCCTTTGCATCATTTCCATAATTTATGATCCTTATAATGCATCCTTTGATGCACTGCTGTATTCAGTTTGCTAACATTTTGTTGAGGATTTTAGTGCCTACGTTCTTTAGGGACTGACCTATGATTTTCTTTCTTTGTAGTGACTTTATCTGCTTTTGGAATTAGAATACTGCTGGCCTTGTAAAATAGGTTTGGCATCTTTCCTCCTCTTGAATTTTTTGAAGTAGTTTGAGAAGGAGAGCTGTTTGGGGGGGTGTGTGCTAAAATTCACCTGTGAAGTTACCAGTCCAGGCCTTTTGAATTTAGTAGGTTTTTTAAAATTACTGATTAAATTCCACTATTTAATCTGTCTACTCAGACTATCTGATTCTTCCTGATTTAGTTTTTAAAGATTGTGTATCTGTAGGAAATTATGTGTTTCATCCAGTTAGTCCAGTGTGTCAGCATATAGTTGTTCATTATATTTTTTACAATAATTTGCTCTTCTTTTCCTTAAATATTGTTCTTGGTTTTTTACTTCATTTTACAACCTTTTTTTCTGTTTTCCTCTTTATTGTGTTTCAAGGACAGTTGTCTCCATTTTTCCCATCCCCTTCCCATGTATCCACTCATTATTGTTTTTTATTATTATAATTGTTTTATTTTTTATTTTTTAATTTTAATTAATGTTCAAGTACAGATTTCTGACTTTTACTCCCACCCAGCCCAACCCCCCAGCCCTCCCAACCTCCCTCCCATTTCCACCCCCCCTTGTTTTTGTCCATGTGTCCTTTATAATTATTACTGCAAACCCTTCCCCTTTTCCCCTGAAAATTCCCTTTCCTCTCCCCTCTGGTCACTATCAGCCTGCTCTCTATTTGTGAGTCTTTGGTTATATTTAGCTTGTGTTTGTTTTGTTGATTAGGTTCCTGTTAAAGGTGAGATCGTTTGATATTGGTCTTTCACCTCCTGGCTTATTTTGCTTAGCAGAATGCTTTCCAGTTCTATCTATGCTGTTGAAAAGGGTAGGAGCTCCTTCTTTCTTTCTGCCGCATAGAATTCCACTGTGTAAATGCACCATAAATTTTTGATCCATTTATTTACTGATGGCCATCTAGGTTGCTTTCAGCACTTGTCTATTGTAAATTGTGCTGCTATGAACATTAGGTTGCATATGTTCTTTTGGATTGGTGTGTCAGGGTTCTTAAAATGTATGCCTAGCAGTAGAATTGCTGGGTCAAAAGGCAGATCTATTTTTAGTCTTCTGAGAAAATTCCATACTGTTTTCCATAGTGGTTGTACCAGTCTGCAATCCCACCAACAGTGAACTAGGGTCCCCTTTTCCCCACAACCTCACCAGCACTTGTTGTTTGTTTCTTTGTTTATGATAGCCATTCTGACTGGTGTTAAGTGGTATCTCATTGTGGTTTTAATTTGCATCTCTCTGATAGCTAGTGACATCTAGCATCTTTTCATGTGTCTCTGGATCCTCTGCATGTCCTCCCTGGAGAGGTGTCTGTTCAAGTCCTTTGCCCACTTTTTAAAATTGGGTTGCTTGTCTTCTTAGAGTGAATTTGTGTGAGTTCTTTGTATATTTTGGAGATTAAACCCTTGTCTGAGGTATCATTGACAAATACTTTTTCCCATATGGTTGGTTCTCTTTTTATTTTAATACTGTTTTCTTTAACCATGCAGAAGCTTTTAATTTTGATGAGATCCTATTTGTTTATTCTTTCCTTTATGTCCTTTGCTCTAGGGGACATATCAGTGAAAATGTTGCTGTGTGTAATGTCTGAGATTTTCCTGCCTATGTTTTCCTCTAGGACCTTAATGATGTCATGAATTATATTTAAATCTTATATCCACCTTGAATTTATTTTTGTGTATGATACAAGTTGGTGCTTGAGTTTCATTTAACTTAATTACTTAATTAAGCCTAACTTTAACTTAATTACTTTTTGAAATGTTTTATTTCCAAAAACACTCATATTCTAAGGTCCTGAGTCAGGGCTTCAACGTGTGAATTTGAGGGGTTACAATTCAGCCCTTAGCCCTTGTAGATAGAAAAATTATTTATTTTTATATGTTTGAGGAGTACTTAGCTATTTTACTGAACTCCCTTACTAACTCTAAAATGATTCTATTTTTTCTCATTTGGTTATTTTTAGCATAATGTCATGGCATTTATAAATAATAGAAAAGTTCTTTCTTTAAATAATTAAAACTGATTTTTATTTAATATCTAGTTGTAATGGCCAGAACTTTCATGACAATGATAAATAATAGTCATTGAAGAAAATTACATTTTTAAAATGCATATAGTGGTAGCATTTTTCCATTAATATTAATTTTAGCAAATATTTATTGAGTTCCTATTAAGTTTTAGGAATAGTTCTAGGTGCTGAACACACAAAGATGAACAAAATAGACCAAAGTTCTTGCCTGCAGTAAGCTTAATTTTCAATTAGAAAAGGCAGACACTAAATGACATTACTAAGAAAGACAAAATTGGCAGGTGCTGTAGAGATTAAAGAGCAAAGAAGGAAAATAAAAAGATCTGAGGTGGGTTAAAATTTTAGCGAGTGATTGGGGAAGGCTAAGCTGATATTGTGTGAGTGAGAGAGTGGATCAACAGAGAATATGTATCAAAGGCAGAGGGAAAACCAAGTGAAAAATTCCTAAGGTGGAAATATGGCTGATATGTTTGAGGAATAGACAAGAAACTAAATGTGGCTATTGTGACAGGAAGAGTGGTAGGAGATAGGTTAAGAGATAAAATAAGGGGCTAGATTGTGTAAGTTCTTGCCGTCTATTCAATATTATTCTAAGTTAAATAAGGAGTCACGGAAAATTTGGGGGCAGAGAAATAATATGATCTGTTATATTTTAATGGGATCATACTGACTGCTCTGTTGATAATTAGGAAGAAGAAAGAAGGAAAAAGATAAGTCGTTAGGAAGCTATTGCAATTACACAAACAAGACACTATGATGGCAAGAACCAAGATGATAGCAGGGGAGGTAGTGTGAAGGGAAAAGATTTTAAATACGTGTTGAGGATAGGGTCAAATTGTGTGTTATAATGTAAAGGAAAAACATCAACAGCTTCAAAGTTGTTGGTTTGAAAAACTGAATAAGTAGAGTTGTCATTATGAATATCATATTGTGAAAGAAAATAGTTTATGAGGAAATATCCAGTAGACATCCAAATAGAAATGTTTAGGCAATTTGATTTGAATCTAGAGTTCAGGGTAAAGCTCCACCCTAGACTATGGGAATGGAAGATAACTTTAAAAGAATGAGAATAAGTAGGGTTGACTAGAAATCCAAAGTGTGAGCTCTGGTGCACACCAACATTTCAAGATTGAGGAGGGATGAAGAACCAGCAGCTGAGAAGAATCAACTACTATGGTAGGAGAAAAACCATGGAATATAATATACTCAAAGACAAAGACTATGTTTAACACTCAGTAAAGTGGGAATAGAGGGAGCATTCCTCAACATAATAAAGGTTATATACCAGGGACATACAGCCAACATCAGACTCTATGGGCAAAAACTAAAAACTTTCCCACTAAGATCAGGAACAAGATAAAGATGTCTGCTTTCAACACTCCTATTCAACATACGACTGAAAATCCTAGACACAGCAACCAGCCAAGAAAAAGAAATAAAAGACATCTAAATTGGAAAGGAGGAAGCAAAACTGTCATTGTTTGAAGATGACATGATAGTGTACATAGAAAATCCTATAGACTCCACCAAAAAACTATTTTACCTAATAAGTGAATTTGACAAAACAGTAGTATAAAAAGTAAATTTTTAGAAATTGAGGACATTTTTGTAGAGCAACAATGAAATATCAGAAACAGAAATCAATAAAAAGATCCCATTTGCTATAGCAACAAGAAAAATAAAGTATCTAGGAATGAACCTAACCAAGGAGGTAAAAGACTTGTGCTCAGAAAACTATACAACACAGAGAAAGAAATTAAGGAAGACACAAATAAATAGAAGCATATACCATGTTCATGGATTGGAAGAATTAACATCACCCAAGTGTCCATATTACTCAGAGCAATTTATAGATTCAATGTAGTCCCTATTAAAGTACCAATGACCTATTTCACAGATATAAAAAAATTTCACAAATGTATATGGAACTATAAATGACCTCAAATAGCTGAAGGAAGTTTGAGAAAGATGAACAAAGTCAGAAGGATCATAATACCTGCCATCAAACTGTATTACAAGGTCACTAATCAAAACAGCCTGGTATCGGCATAAAAACAGACACATAGACCAATGGGACAGAACATAGAGCCCAGAAATAATCCCAAGTCTCTATGGTCAATTAATATTTGACAAAGGGCAAAGAAGCATAAATGCAGTCAAAATATCCTCTTCAACAAATGGTGTTGGGAGATCTGGAGAGATACATGCAAAAAAAAAAATGAAACTCAATCACCTACTTAAGCCATACACAAAAATAGATTCAAGGTGGATAAAAAACTTAAATATAAGTTGTGACACTATAAAAGTCCTAGGGAAAAACATAGGCAGGAAGATCTCAAATATTCCACACAGACATATTTTCACCAATATGTCCTCTAGAACAAGTGGCATAGAGGAAAGAATAAACAAATAGGATCTCATCAAAATAAAAAGCTTCTGCATGGCTAAAGAAAACAGCATTAAAATAAAAATAGAACCAATGATATGAGAAAACATATTTGGCAATGGTAACTCGTATGCCCATTATCATTAATATCTCTTCCTTTTGTTGAAAAGAAAATGACAAGATCTGAAGGAGAGAGAGTAGTTGTGTGGGAGAGAGGTTTGTTTTCTTTTTTCAGAAACTTATCGTGACACACTGTGGACTTTGAGATTCCCTTTTAAGCCCACAAGAATTTCATGTGAACCAAAATAACACTCCCATTTAAGGAAACCTGGCTGCTTTTTTTTTTTTATCTTTGCCATGAAGGTATTTGCCCCAAAATCTGATGTCATGTTCGTTCAGACAACTCTGAGAAATTCCTGGACTATCAAATACTAGTGAAGAGAAAGCAAGTTGGAAAAATTCAGAATGACAAGGAGTATAGATAACCAGGTCCTTGGTGGTTAGGCTACAATGATTGACAAATACCAGAAAAATCACAAAATCTAGCAACATATTTTTATTAGTTAATAGCCTGGTACCTTTGCATGTTTTCCCCATTTTATTGGTTCTTCTTTGACTTCCTTTTCTTATGAAAACAATATTTAATAGTATTTGTTATATAGAGAATTAAAACATAATTTAATTTAAATCTTTTCTTTTTAGCTTAAACCTTTCAGTTTCAGAATTAATTGACAAGGTTTTCCTTTTTTATTTCTTAGAACCATTGTTAAATGTGGAGAAATCTCTAACAACTTTCATATATGAACTATGTGATTTAATGTCTTTAGAATTTTCTTGTACAGTGGCTGATCACTAAATAAATAAAAATATATATAGTGATTAGTGATAAATATATATAGATGATATTACACATCTCACTAATATGTAATATATTAGCAATATATTACATGTATATCATATATCTGATATGATGATATACACCATATCACATATATGTAATATATACATAATATATATTGCATATATCACTAATATGTAGTATATGATATTACATTTTCTGGAGGATGAGCATTCCACAGCACTCACTTTTATTTTAGGAGTATGACCTTGATCTTTTCTTATCCTTTTAAAAAATACATATTTTATTGATTTTGCTATTACAGTTGTCCCATTTTTTTCTCCCCTTTATTCCCATCTGCTGTGTACTCCCCTTCCCACTACCATTTCTCCACCTTAGTTCATGTCCATGGGTCATATACATAAGTTCTTTGGCTTCTCCATTTCCCATACTATTCTTAACCTCCCCCTGTCTGTTTTGTACCTACCATTTATTCTTCCTTTTCCCTGTAACTTTACCTCATTTTCCCCCTTCACCTCCATGCTGATAGCCCTCCATGTAATCTCTATTTCTGTACATCTGTTCTAGTTCTAGTTTTTTGTTTAGTTCATTTTTATTTTTGGTTTTTTTAGATTTGGTTTTTGATAGTTGTGAATTTGTTGTCATTTTATTGTTCATATTTTTTATCTTCTTTTTCTTAGATAAGACCCTTTAACATTTTATATAATAAGGGCTTGGCAATAATGAACTCCTTTAACTTGACCTTATCTGGGAAGCACTTTATCTGCCTTTTCATTCTAAATGAAAGCTTTGTTGGATAGAATAATCTTGGATGAATGTCCTTGCCTTTCATTACTTCAAATACTTCTTTTCCAGCCCCTTCTTGCCTGCAAGGTTTCTTTTGAGGAATCAGCTGGTAGCCTTATGGGACCTCCTTTGTACATAACCATCTCCTACTTCTCATGCTGCTTTTAAGACTGTTTTCTTATCTTTAATCTTGGGTAATGTAATCATGATGTGCTTTGGTGTGTGCTTCTTTGGGTCCAACTCTTGGGACTATCTGAGCTTCCTGGACTTCCTGAAAGTCTATTCCTTTGCCAGATTAGGGAAGGTCTCCTTCCTTATTATTTCAAATAAGTTTTCAATTTCTTTCTCTTCCTCTTCTCCTTCTTGCATCCCTATGATTCAGGTGTTGGAATATTTAAAGTTGTTCCAGAGGTTCCGAAGCCTCTCCTCAGTTTTCCAAATTCTTATTTCTTCATTCTATTCTGGTTGAATGGTTATTTCTTCCTTCTACTCCAGACCATTGATTTGAGTCCAACTTTTCTTCCATTCATTGTTCATTCCTTGTATGTATTTTTTATTTCCCTTTGTATAGCCATCACTTCTTCCTTTATTTTGTAGCCATACTCAACCATTTCTGTGAGCATACTGATTATTGATCGGTGTTTTGAACTCTGCATCTGATAGATTGCCTATCTCTTCATCACTTAGTTGTACTTTTTCTGGAGCTTTGATCTGTTCTTTCACTTGGACCATATTGTTTTGTCTCCACTTGCCTGTTACATAGTAAGGGGCAGAGCCTTAGATATTCAGGGCGGGGAAACCCAGTCACTGTGTTGTGGCACTGTATGTGGGGGAGGGGTCTGAAAGGGAACAATTGGTTTTCACTCACCTTCCTCTACTACCAGTTTAGATGAATGTTTCTTCTTTAACTCCTTGGTTGTCAGACTTCCATACAGCTTGATTTTCTGGTAGTTCTGGTATTTTACTGTTGTTGTTGTTGTCCTTCTTTTGGTTGTTTGAGGTGGCAAAGTGTATCTACCTATGCCTCCATCTTGCCAGAAGCCTCTCTTTTCTCAATCCTAAATATTCTTTAAATTAATTACACTAATTAAGCAATGCATCATGTATCCCATTGTAGTGGTGAATATGTTTCCTGTTTTCTTCATTGGTGTCAATATTTTGTATCAAATAGGGAAGAAATTAAAATCTTTTCAATGTGCTCAATAAATCATATGTATTAGTTATTCCTTATTATTAATAAATTGTCAAACAATCAAAAACTCTACCCATTACTTCTGTTGCATCCTGGAGTATGCTTCTACATATGAAATATATTAGCTTAATAACTATACAGAGAAGTGAGGGTGCTTCATGCAAATATACCTCACTAAACCCAAACTAAATGAATCCCCAATGCAATGTTCCTTTTGTTACTTCCAAAAAAGATTTTAGCCATTCCAACACCACTCAATATAGGGAGAAGTGTGATGGAGGGGGACATTTTGAAAAAAGCAATCTTAACTGATTGGAATTCAAATATCTGTCTTTTGCAATTTTGTAAAATCATAAGATGTCATGAACATATTTTCTCCTCCCTGGGTGCTGGAAGGTGTAGAGTTTGTTTAGACAGAAGGTTCACTCAGAGTCTAATAGATGAATATTTTTTCAATAGGCAGAATTAAATGTTAACACTAGTCTTCTAAAATTCCAAACATGGCCTGTGACTCTCTTGAGAAGATATTTTACCTATCTTACTGGTCTCAACATTAAAGGGAAGGGGAAGGATTTTAGTTACAAGATTTACCCTGCAACTTCTCTCACTGAGGTTACTCAGTTTTACATGCAGGAGAAGATGTAGCTACACACAGTGCTTGCCCTGCACTGCCATTGTTGGCACTGTGAATAGGATGTCACCTCTTTTAGAGATGATGTCTCCCTGGTGAGAGAGTTCTGTAAGATGCCTCAGTTAGACTACCAGTAGTTTTTCCTTGCTACCTGAGGGGTGGCTGATTCATCAGAGTCTACTAAATATTCATACCCATCAGAAGTATGGGTGCAATTTTCTTCTACTCAGGGCACCTCAAAGATTGATCAAAGTGGGGCAGCAGGGGCACAGAGAGGCAGCAGCACCCAGAGAGATATTTTTCAATAAGGGACCTAAGACACATGCTGGGACCTCACACAGGCACAGCAGCCAGGCCAACAAAGAGGGAGAAGAATAGACATGATTTGCCCCTACTTCGTGTACCTCATGGACTGATCAAAGTGTTGCAAAATGAGGTGGATTCTTGGTGCAGCCTGGCCAAATGTGCAGAGTGGACAGTGTGGGCTGAATAGTGCTCTAAGGGAGTGGGCTGGAAACTGGGCACCTATGATTATTATAGCCCAAACTCAGCCCTCATCCTTGTAGAACCACAATAAAGGGGAAAAAATGGAGCCAGACCCTTCTGCCTGCAGGATCTGGGACGACTTGCAAAATTGGCTTGAAAGGTTTGAAATCAGCAAGAGTCAAAAAATAAGACCAGGAACTTTGAGAAAACTTGAGATGGATCCAGAAAGAAGTCAGAAGGCAAACACCAAAAGCTGAGACAAATTTCACTTTGCTATCCTTCAGAACTTGCATGTTTTGTTTTTATTTCTCTTCTTCTGCTTATTTTTTTGGTTTGTTTTTACTGTATTATTGGGTTTTTTATTTTCTCTTTCACATTGCATTTTAATTTTCCTACTTTCACTTCACTTCTATTCCAAATAACACACTACTCTTGGTCTTTTACTTTTTACTCACTATATATATATATTCACTATATATATATTCACTATATATATATATTCACTATATATATATTCACTATATATATATATATATGCACGCACACACACACACACACACATATAAACACATACATATGTATAATACTATTGTTATTCCAAATCCCAAACAGCACCACTCCCTTGTCTTAACTTGATTCACCAACTTCCTGAGCTTTATTACTGCTGTGGTTAACTTTATTTTCTCTCACACTATGACAAGTTTCCATACTTTACTCTCACTATTTCTTCTCTATCTATCCTTGCATAAGCACTCTTCTTTCTTAAGTCAGGTCACATTCTTCTTCCCTTCTAATAGGAGGCTTATTTTCTTTTCACCTTTTATAAACAGTGGCTAGTTGGGTGAAATATCAGTTATTGCTGTACTTCTGCAAAGGAACTCATATTCGTTCACTGCTTGCTTGTACTTTAAATCCTATAGAATAATATCCCACTGCCTTACTCCATTTTGCCTTTGCTCTGCACTTGATCAGTTGAGTGAGGAATATTATTTCATTGTTTTCTCTCTCCCTTTATATATTTTATCCCCCTCTCTCAACCTGGGCTTTATTCCTTACTCTTATTAGTTTACTTCCTCCATCCTCTCAAAATCATTTTTATTTACTGTAGATATCTCATATTCATATTTAACTTTTCTACATATTCTTTTTCCCATTCCACCTTTATTAAATTTTATTCAGCTGTTGTTGCCATAGACCCAGCAGTGGATTTTCTGAAATTTTGTTCCTGTTGGTCCAGTATCTTTTCAATTTTACTTCAAATCTCATAGTATACTCTTCTCTCCTCTTACCCCATTGTTCACATTGCCATTTCATGTTTTACATATGCTGTAAACATTGTTCTCTCCCAACTCACAAATTTTCCTGCCTCATAAAACACAACATTTTCTCCTCTTTTAGTCATCTCATATGGCCATGGCCATTTCTTATAATATCCACAATCACTCTTCACCTTTATTAATCAATTGTGATTGAGGCTCCTGATGTGGTAAGGGGGTTCTTTTTGCTGACATGGTTTAGTTGTCTAATAATACTGCTTCATTAACCAACAATCATACAACAGCATACAAGACAAGGTGGAGTTGTGAATTTCAGAAAACCCACTGGAGGGGAGAACCCACCAACAAAAGAGCCACCAACAGGTAAAGCCTAAGTATAACAACAGAGCCCACACAAACAGAAGAAAGGGCAACTCTAGAGCATTCAGACATGCACATCAAAGAGATTGCACCACTGAATCCCACAGAACCCTACCATAGACATTGACTCCTATGAAGACACCTGGAGGAACACAGCACCAGGAATCACAGAAACAAACAAAAAGAGTCACCTAAAATGGGGAGACAAACATAGAGCCTGCAATTAAAAGTAATGGAAGATTTCCCAGTAAAAGAGGTAGGTGTAACAGATGCAAAAAATTTATCAGATATAGATGTCAAAAGAATGGTTATAAAGATGCTCAAGTAACTCAGTGACAAATACAAAAAACCGAATGGGAAATACAACAGTTTGAACAAGAAAATAGAAACTATAAACAGAACCAGGAAAAAATGAAAAATATAATTTCTGAAATAAAAAATACACAAGAAGAAATTACAAGCAGGCAGGATGAAGTAGGGGACTGAATTGGTGAGCTGGAAGACAAGGTAGAGAGAAACACCAAGGTAGATCAGCTGTATTGAAAAAGACTAAAAACTATGAAGACAGCTTAAGGAAACTGCAAAACAACATGAAACATAACACAATTTGAATCATGGGAATACCAGAAGGAGAAAAGTAGCAAAGGATACTTTTGTTACTCCGATGAAAAAATAACTAAACTTCCTGAACCTGGTGTGGAGAAAAGCCATGCAAGTTCAGGAACCAAAGAGGGTCCCCAACAAGATGAACCTAAAGAGGCCTAGTCCAAGACACATCATAATTGAAATGCCAAATTTTAAGGACAAAGAGAGAACCTTAAAAGCAGTAAGGGAGAAATAAGAAGTAATATACAAGGGAACTCCGATAAGGCTAGCAGCTGATTTCTCAATAGACACACTACACGCTAGAAGGGAATGGCAAGAAATATTCCCAGTATTTATAAGGCCTGCAACCAGGACTACTCTACCCAACAAGTCTCTAAATTGAAATGGAATTGTAGCAGGAGACCTGCTTAGACAAGCCCAGACAAGTCAGAAGGACACTGTCTGTTTGCTGAGCCAACTAAGATAAGGAGGGATGAGCAACTAAATAACTAAGAAGTAAGAACAAAAGAACATTGTATGACCCTATCAGCAGCCCTGCTTTCTTGCTTCTGTAAACCTGCTTCTGCCACATAGGCTTAGTAAAATCACTTCTGCATACCACACTATATAAACAAGCCCCTGCCCAAGTTCGGGACCCAGAATCTGGACACTGCCTCCTCTGGGTCCGCATGCGTAAATAAAGTTCCACTCTGTACACCCGAAAGTGGCTGAGTTGTTTTCTGTAACATTATGGTTCCCTGACCAGGTATGACTCAGACGAGCAGGCCTTTTTTTGCCTCCGGTGAAGGCAGCAGAGGAGTGACCGAGAGGGAGCCTGGCAGCCTAAGGGAAGTGTGTGCCCCAGTGATTTCGGGTCCTACACACTCCGGGCTCCGTGGAAGTCATCCTCCGGACTGCTCTTCAACCCAGGCAGGTGGGGTGCGGACTGGAACTATCCAGACCTGGAAAGGTGCCAATCGGTAAGTGCCATGGGAAGCAGAGCTGGAGATCTGGCCCAGCTCTTGTGGTGGAAGGAGAGACTGACCACCTCTCAGGCAGGCAATTAGCCGGAAGTCCTCTGGAGGCCAATTGGCCATCTGGAAGGGGAAACGTATCCCCACATGGGCAGTCCTACTCGGAGGGGACTGTATAAACTCTCGGATGTTTGTCTGTGTGTTTGTGTGTGAGTGACTGTATAAAGGATGTGGAAGTTTTAAAACTGGAGTAAAGGAAACCTCAACTACTTGTTTTCTGGTTTCATGGGAAAAGAGCAAATTTCTCACATGTGGTTCTGTTTCTGATCAGAAACCTGTATTGTAAGAGCTAGGAAAGGTCACCTGTAGCCTGTTGGGGAGAATGCTTTTGCCACCCCAGATCCAGGAAGGGTCAATTGGGGCTGACCTGGCGGCGCTCTGCGCCTCTGCAGCATGCAGTGTGTTACGTGTGCTGGGAACAATGCGGCAGGGCACCCAGGGATAAAGCCAGGAATACAGCACTCAGGGAGGCAGCCGTTTGAAGACTTGCAAGTGGACTTTACTGAAGTCAGACCCAGTTGGGGTATAAGTACCTCTTAGTCTTCGTCTGCACCTTTTCTGAGTGGGTAAAAGCCTTCCACACCAGGACTGAGAAAAGCCAAGAAGTCAATCAGGCCCAGATGAAGGAAATCATCCCAAGGTACAGATTTCCCCTGACTATTGGGAGTGACAATGGTCTGGCTTTCATCTCAAACATAATACAGGAGATAACAAGGCTCCTCCATATCACATGGAAATTGCACACTGCATACTGACCCCAGAGCTCAGGAAAAGTAGAGTGCATGAACCGGACTCTCAAGGAAACTTTAGCTAAGTTCCACCAGGAGACTGGACTACCTTGAACTGATTTGCTGCCACTGGTACTACTTAGGGTTAGGAATGGCCCTAACTCTTCAGACTATACCCCATATGAGTTAGTCTTTGGGAGACCTCCTCCCATCCTCAGAATAGATAAAGGGGGACTCCAGACCTCCTGTGGTGACGTTGCTTTCTGGGGAGGTGAGGCCCACTATGGCTTCTCCTGTCCTGCAAGTAGGAGAAGGCTCCACCATGGATTCACAGCCTCTGCGAGTGGGCTCTGCTCACCTGCTGCACCAGGGACCTTGGGGGCCTCTGGGGCCTCCTTAGCTCTGGAGACTGGAGCCAGAGCCTCGGGGCTGCCAATGCAGGTGGGCAGAACCAGAGTTGGGGTGCTGCCATTTTGGGTAAAATGGATGAGCCACGTGAGTGCTCCACCATGGAAGACAGAACATTCATGGGTGTCACCATCTTGGACAACCCCCTGTGCATTGGTGCCACCATCTTGGAACTGGATAAGGCTTCTCTTCAGATTATGAGCTGTATGCTGCTGCTGTGTGGACACTGCAGCAGTCAGATTCTCTGTGTAACTGGTTCTGATAGGAATGACTCTGGTTTTGAAGGTCATGAACTGAGGTCCAAGGCTGACCATCTGATTTATAGGGTGTTTGTAAGGTCTAAGTTTCAGAAAGGTGAAAATGTCCCTGCAAATCTAGGGACTTTTAGTAGAAGATGCCTATAGTGCTAGGGACTTTTAGCTACCAGATACTGAGTTCAAGTGCAGTCCTTCCCAGTGTGGGAAAGGAACAGGGATTAAAAGTGAATTATGGATAAATCTGACACGTAATAAGGCTATAGAAGGTTTGTGAATATTGCAGAAAGTCTGTGGGAAGCTATAAAAATAAATGGAAATGTGAAATTTTTGGAAAGAAATTAATAGAAGGTATAAGGCATGGAGATACATCTTGATGGGTATTAGAAGGAAAAAGATTTTCCTTCAAGCTATGTGTTTTTCTCCCTACCTGATCCCTCCAGAATTTGGCATTCTGAAGGAATGAATGATGACGTAAGGTTTCTTTGCATAAAACCAATAAGACCAGTCATTAATAGTGGTTTTGTTAACCAGGACTTTGACTGGAATGTCATGCCTGAAGGAGGCATGTATGGGTTCTGGTCATTACCAGAAAGCTCAGAGGAACTGGGATTGACCTGTGAAGCTAGCGAAAGCCCACGAGAAAAGCCTGGTACTTTGGTTGGTTGTGCGGTTTGAGCCAGTCTTTCCATGGAAGGAACAAAGGTTGCTTTCCTGAAAGATGGCTAGAAAGAAACTGTAGGCACAATGGAGGCTCAAGGATTTGAGTGAAATGACTGGTACAGGCGAACCCAGATGGCAGATGTGTGGCTCTGCTTCTGTGCCCCAAGGGGCGGACTGAGAAGTCAATCTAAGGGTTCCCTGTGTGAATTCCAGCAAAGCAGACTTAAGAATCATAAGTGATCCAGGCTGATCTTGGTGTGTTTATGCAAATGAACAGTTAAAATCAAAAGTGGGACCCAAAGTAGTCCCTGTAATAACAGTAAGGGTGATCTTAAGGAGAAAAACTGTGGTTCAAGGAAAATCACTATGCTCAGTACTGGACATCAGAATGGCGCAGCTAAATGTCTTGAAAGTTTATTTTCATTTAAGAGTTGAAACCAGGTTTGTGATATCACCAAAGATGTACAATTTACAGGTGCAAAGGACCTGTTAAATCACCACTGTTAAATGTCATTGCAGGAAGGACCTTGCAATGGAATGTCTTCCCAAAAGACAGTCTCACAGGCACAGAGACTGGTTTGGGGATTATTGTCAATTAACCTGTGTGTTCTTCTGTTTTTATAGGGCGTATGCCTATGACCTGCCTATGCCTATGGATGATTACCTACAATATAGGCCTCACTTAAGGAGTCCATCTTTGTCATTGCCCCCCCCCCCCCTTGGATACTCAACGGTTTGATTGAACTAAGTAGTTAGGTTGATAAATGGTTGGGGCGGTCTGTGGGCTTCACTTTAGAACTGATTTTCCCTTTTCTGTCTTGATAGCTTGGATAGAAAGGGCTCAGAAATCTGAAAGGAGGGAAATCCTAATGTATTCCCCTCAGCCTGAGTGAAATATAGTGGGCCACAAGAGTCTTGGATAGGTGTAGCATGCCTTGTACACCTTTCTCCAGATAAGCCATTCTTTACTGAAGTCCCTGCCTTTGTCATTTAATAGTTATGATTTAATTGTGCTTCCAATTTCTTGCCTAATCTGTCACCTCCAGAATATGACCTGACCAGAAGGCCAATGGTCCAGTAATGCCAGCCTTTGGACACCAAGCCTGCTACTTCCTGGTGACAGCCAACTGACCAGAATCCTGTAGGGTCCTTCCCCTTTCAGGAAGGACTTCCTCCATGCTGCATCACCTGCTCCCTTTTTCAGGATACCCCTGACCCAAGGGTAGGTAGGATGACGTTCATGTCCAGCCGGGAGTAGTTACAAGAAGATGAGACCTTCGTCCATTGTCCTTTATATGATTTCAGAAGGAGAAAGGAATCTCAAACTGGAGGTTCATTACATGAGCTCCTCCCTAATAGCAAATCACAGGAGGAGAAAAATGATGAAGAAAGAAACCTCATTAATGCTCTGAATCCAGGGAAAGGGGGGACCTGTACGTTCCTAGGAGAGAAATGTTGCTACTATGTAAATCAGTCAGAGATCATAGCAAAGAAAGTTAAAGAAATCAGAGAGAATATAAACCACCACACCAAAGAAACAGAGTTAGAATTAGAGAAACTAGGGACTAAATCCCCAGGCCTGGCTCCAGTAGATACTACCCTTCCTTGGGCCACTAATCATACTTTTCTTAGGCTTAAGCTTTGGCCTCTGTATACTACGAACTATAGTCCAGAATATAGAAGCTACAGTAAATTGCAGAACAACCGCCAAGATCCTGTCCCTCCAGCGGCATCATTATGAGAAGATACCCCAAGATATATAGACCAGCCTTGTAGTGATGCTAGACCAGTTAACGATACTGTCAAGCATCAAAAGGGGAGAGTTGTAGCAGGAGACCTGCTTAGAGAAGCCCAGACAAGTCAGAAGGACACAGTGTTTGCTGAGATACTAAGATAAGGAAGGGTGAGCAACTAAATAACTAAGAAGTAAGAACAAAAAAACATTGTATGACCCTATCAGCAGCCTTCTTTCTCAGCAGCCCTGCTTTCTTGCTTCTGTAAATCTGCTTCTGCCATCTAGGCTTAGTAAAATCACTTCTGCATACCACACTATATAAACAAGCCCCTGCCCAAGTTCGGGACCCAGAATTTGAAGACTGCATGCATAAATAAAGCTCCACTGGGTCTGCATGCATAATATAAAGCTCCACTCTGTGCACCCGAAAGCGGCTGAGTTGTTTTTTGTAACAGAATGTGAAACAAAGAGTTTCTCAGACCAAAAAAGACTAAAAAATACACCTGCAAAACCAGTACTGCAAGATATGCTAAAGGGACTGCTTAAAGAAGAGGAAGAAAAAGTGTATGTGAGAGAGAGGAACACAGGAACAAAGTGGGGGAAATCAATAAGTACCTATCAATAATAACCTTAAATGTAAACAGATTACTGACTCAGTCAAAAGACATAGAGTAGCTTAATAGATATGAATTTCACAAAACATTGGAGGAATACATAATCTGTATCCTTCTCAAACTACTCCAAAAATTCCATGAAAAAGGAAGATTCTCAAACTCTTTTAATGAGGCCAGCATCATATTAAACTTGAAACCAGAGAAACATACAACAAAGAATGAAAACTGGAGGCCAATATTGGTGATGAACATAGATATTAAAATTCTGAAAAACAAAAAATGGCAAACTGCATCCAGCAATACAATAAAAAGATCATACACCATGACCAAGAGATGCAAGGGTGGTACAATATTCACAAATCAATAAACATAATACATTACATGAACAAAGGAAATTATAAAACTCAAATGATCCTATAGATGCATAAAAAAGATTTGATAAAGTATAGCACCCATTTATGGTGAAAAACACTCAGCAAAGTAGGAGAAGAGACAGCATACCTCAATATGATAAAGCTACAGTCAACAACATTCTAAATGGGCAAAAACTAAAAGCTTTACCACTAGAATCAGGAACAAGAGAAGAATACCCTCTTTCATCACTTCTCACTTCCATTTGACATTGTATGGAAAGTCATAGCCACAGAGAGCAGATAAGACAAAGATATAAAAGGCACCCACATTGGAAAGGAGGAAGTAAAACTGTCATTGTTTGTTGATGACATTATACTGTACATAGAAAATGATGTAGACTCCAACAATAACAAAAAAATACTTGACCTAATAAGTGAATTAGGCAAAACAGCAGGGTTCAAAGTTGATATTCAGAAATCAAAGGCATTTTTATACACCAATAACAAGTTTCAGAAATAGAAATCAGGAAAAAAATCCCACTTCTTATGATAGAAAACTGTACTTGAACAATAATTAAAAATTAAAAAAAAGAAAAAGAAAGTACCTAGGAATAAACTTAATGAAGGATTTGAAATACCTGTATTCAGAAAACTACACAACACTAAAGAAATTGAGGAAGACACAAATAAGTGGAAGCATATACCATGTTCATGGACTGCAAGAATTAACATCATAAAAATATCCATACTATGCAAAGCAATTTATAGATTCAACACAGTCCCTATTAAAATATCAGTGGTATATTTCACAGATATAGAACAAACATTTCAAAAATTTATGTGGAACAATGATCAACACCAAATACCAAGAATTTAGAATGAAAACAGAGCTGGTATTACAATACCTGACATCAAACTATATTACAAGGCCCCCATAATGAAAACAATCTGATACTGACATAAGAACAGACATTTAGATCAATGGAATAGAATGGAGGGCCCAGAGATACACACATGGTCAAATAATATTTGACAAAGGGGACAAAAGCATGAAAAGGAGTAAAACAGTCTCTTCAACAAGTAGTGATGGGAGATCTGGTCAGATAAAAGCAAAACCATGAAACTCGACCACCAACTTATACCATACATAAAAATAAACTGGATGGAAAAAAGACATAAATATAAGTCAAGACACCATAAAAGTCCTAGAGGAGAACATAGAAAGGAAAATCTCATCTATTCCACACAGCTGTATTCTCACCAATATGTCCCCTAGAGCAAAGGCCATAAAGGAAAGAATAAACAATCAGGACTTCATTATAATAAGAAGATTATGCATGGCTAAGGAAAACATCAGAAAAATGAAAGGAGAACCTACCATATGGGAAAATATATTTGCCAATGATATGTCAGAAAAGCATTTGATCTCAAAAATATATAAAGAACTCACACGACTCCACTCTAGTAAGGCAAACAACCCAATTAAAAAATGGGCAAATGGAAAAGTGTCTGCCAGAACAGAAGCTCCTTCAAGGAGAACATACAGAGGGCCCAGAGATATTTGAAAGGATGCTCAGCATCACTAGCCATCAAAGAGATGCAAATTAAAATCATAATGAGCCCTGGCTGGCACAGCTCAGTGGATTAAACACAGGCCTGCAAACCAAAGGATCGCAGTTCAGTTCCCAGTCAGGGCACATGCCTGTGTTGCAGGCCAGTTCCCAACAGGGGACACATGAGAGGCAACCATATATTGATATTTCTCTCCCTCTCTCCTTCCCTTCCCCTCTAAAGATAAATAAATAAAATTTTTTTTAAAAAATCACAATGAGATACCTCTTCACACCTGTCAGAATGGCCATCATAATCAAACAATGAGTGCTGAAGTGCTGGCCAGGTTCTGGAGAAAAGGGAACGTTATTACACTGTTGGTGGGAATGCAGACTGGTACAGCCACTGTAGAAACCATGTGGAATTTCCTCAGAAAACTAAAACTGGAACTGCCCTTTGACCCAGCAATACCACTGCTGGGATTATATTCTAGAATCCTGAGACACTAACTCAAAAGAACCTATGCACCCCGATGTTCATAGCAGCACAATTTACAATAGCCAAGTACTGGAAACAGGCTAAGTGCCCACCAGTAATGAGTGGATCAAAAAACTATGGTACATTTACATAATGGAATACTATGCAGAAAAAAAAAAAGAAGGAGCTCCTACACTTCGCAAACAGCATGGATGGAATGGGAGAGCACTGTGCTAAGTGAAATAAGCCAAGCAGTGAAAGACAAATACCACATGATCTCACCACCTATAAGTGCAAACTAATAAACAGAAAAAACAAGCAAGCAAAACATAATCAGAGATATTAAAATAAAGAACAAACTGACAGTAACCAGAGGGGAGCAACGAGGGAGATAATGGGGGAAAGAAAGGAAAGTGTCGTCAAGGAACATGTGTAAAGGGCCTATGGACAAAGCCAAAGGTGGGTAGGACTGAGGGTGGGAGCTGGGTAGGTTGGGTGGGGAAAGTGGTGGTAGGAAAATGGAAACAACTGTATTCAAACAACAATCAAAACATGATTAAAAAAAGGACTCCTGTGAGCCCTGGCTGGTGTAGCTCAGTGGATTGAGCTTGGGCTGTGAACCAAAGGGTCATCACTGGTTTGATTCCCAGTCAGGCTCATGCCTGGATTGCAGGCCAGTTCCCAGCAGGGGATGCATGAGAGGCAACCACACACTGATGTTTCTCTCCCTCTCTTTCTCCGTCCCCTCCTCTCTCTCTACAAATAAATAAATAAATAACCTTTTAAAAGAAAGAACTCCTCTGATTATTAGGTGCTAACATTCAGAGTAGCTAAAAGCAGTATTACATGTGCTCATATGGAAAAATAATACAATAACTAATAAAAATAAATGAAAACTTAAAAAGTTAAATATTAATCTAAAAAATAAAAAAAGATATTTCTAATGCAAATTTAGAAAGAATAGTTTCTGGGTAGTTTAAAACAAGGAAGTAATTAGATTATTAATCCCCAAAGTTTTCACATCCTAATGTGCATTGTATGTAAATGATACACTGAAATTAGTTCGCATCATATGATTTATTTTTAAATAAATGGAAATGATTTCTCATAGACTTCTGGTTCTGGAAACCTAAAATGTTTAGTTTTCTAAAACCTCTACTACTGAATTCTAAATAAATAGTATAAGCATCCTTTCAGCACTTGTAGAAAAGTAATAGCAATCCTCAAGGGCTAGAAATAAAAGAAAAGTAGACTACTTTAGCTGCCTACTAATACCCATCAAGGAAAGAAAGTCAGTCATTCTTGAGCTGGGTTTGAAATGAGGGTAACTAGGTAACTGTAGACATGTACTACACAAAAATTTAAGTTTGTAATTATCCTCTGTACCATACACATGTTCTGGGAACATTTATGCTAAGAAATTAACTTGAAAATTGGAACTGGACTGAAGCATCAAAGGACACAAGACAAAAGCAAACAAAAACCTATTCCACACAGTATGTCCACACCCCATGCCCACTGTGGTATTTCCATAAAGCTCTGTCAAGGACAAACTCAGAATATGAAATTTTAATCCCTCTTCATTCTTTCTGAGCCACTTTTCCTTGCTTGCTCTTTCTGGGTATTTTAAATAGAATTCACCATGATATAGCACATACAGTGCAGGACAATATTAAACTTCAAGAAATTCAGATGTAAACTATAAAATTTGCTTAAAATGATTAAAGATATAAAAGAAGATATTTAAGAAAACTCCAGCTTGAAAAAGAACCAAATACTACTTCTAGAAATGACAAGTATCATGAAAACTTAAATTATCAATGGACAGTATAAAAACTTGAATAAATACATCTTAAGTGAGGTTTAGTAAGTAGAATAATAAATATGAGAAAATTGCCCAGAATACAAAATAAAAAGTTAAAGACATGGGAAATATGAATGAGAGGCTAAGCAACATGGATGACAGAATGATGAAGTAAAACAAATACATTTCCAGGAGACACAAGAGAATAATGGATGAGATCATCCAAAATTGATCTAAAACATGAAACCTTAGATTCGAGAAATAAAACAAGCCTTGTACAGAGTAAGTTCAATGAAATACAAATCTAAACTCATTAAGGCAAAATGACTCTTAAAAGTAACCAGAGGAAAACAAATGGGTATGAAAGGATGACAAGGCAGACAGTGAAATTCTAAGCCATAACAATCTTAAAAAGAAAAAAAGTATTAAACTGATAAGAACAGATACTACACTTGATCTTAGCCAAACCAGAGGGGAGGGGAGGGAATTTCAGGGGAAAAGGGGAAGGATTTACAGAAACTAGTATAAAGGACACACGGACAAAGGGGGGCTGGAAATGGGAGGGAGGTGGGGAGCACTTGGAGGATAGGCTGGGATGGAAGTAAAAGACAGAAAACTATACTTGAACAACAAATAAAATTTTTAAAAAAGAAAATCAAACAGGTGGATCTGGGAAATGAAAAAAAAGAAAAAATAGAATAATATACTCAAATAACTGGCAACCTAGAATTTTTAAAATATGTATATAAGTAAGCATTCTAGAAGATGGCGATGGAATAGGAGGGAGTCAATTCCATTTCCCGTACGCATGGGAGAAAATCCTGGCAATCTACTGAGGAACAGTGCAAACAGCCAACGGTTCCCCAGCATATATGAAAATAAGAGACCAGAAATTGAAACGGACACTGAAAAACCAGATGGTAAGGAGACAGCTGCAGGTCAGTAGGGTCTCAGGGACCGGAGCAAAGACAGGAGCAGCAGCAGCCTCTGCAGGTGACCAGTGCCTGGCGCATCTGCCAGGGTCTGTTTGGGAACCAGGCCGGTCTACAGCAGACTCTTTGGGAGCCTCGGGCCTGTGGTCCTGCAGGCCTGCACAGGGTCCTTGGAAGACAGCAGAGTCATGAGCTCCCTTCCTCACCTTCTAAGCAAAGTTGGGCAACACTGGGGAGAGACATTTCTGCTTGATTTTACAGAGAGGGTTATAAGTACAAAGGGCCATGTTCAACCACAGACTCTGGTCACCAACCCTGAGAGAATTGAGAGGTGCAGTGTCGGGCTCTGACTCTGACAGTCACCAGTCTGGCTGGGGGGGATTAGGCTGTGCTGAGAGGCAGGCTTTCTTGAGAAATTTTTTGTAAAGTAAACTGAAGGATTCTCCTGCAATAGCCACTTGGCCTGCTCCCCACCCAGCCTGTCAGCAATCCAGAGGATGGGCAGAAGCCCTTGAGTTCCCCCACAGAACTGGGAAGGACCTTGCCGGATCACGAGGGACCCAGGCAGCCTGGCTGGCGCATGTGTGCCCGCACCCCAGCACACAGAGAGAATCCCCGAAGAAAGTGCTCTGAAAAGAACCTAGATCCCCTTCATGTGGCGCTGGGGAGAGGCGCCAGGCTAGCTCTTGGGAGAGCGCTTGCAGAAAGACCACACAAATCGCCCCTCAGCCTACTGCAGCCAGAAAAACTGTTTTGGCCACTTTTAAACCAACAAGAGATGTGTGGGTTGTGTTTTTTTTAATAATCTTGTATCTTTTAATTTTATTATTGTTTCATCTTTTGATACTTTTTTTCTCTCCTTTCTTCTTTCCTGTTTTATTGCTTCTTCCTTTCTTTCCAAACATCGCTTTCTCCTCCCTTCTCCTGCCTTTTCTTTGCTTGTTTGTTTGTTTTTTCTTTTACTCACAAGAACACAAAGAGCTTGGAACAGTGAAAAGACCAGAGTTGGAACCAAAGAGGGGACATTCCATCAGTAGAAACAGAGAGACAAATTTCACTTTGCTATAGCAGAGAAGCCACAAGTTGCTGCATATTTGTATTATTATTTTTTCATTATTCTCACTTCTTTTATATTTTAATAGTATCTTTGTATTCCTTCTCTTTCTCTATAGGCTTCTTTGCCTTGGCTGGTTATATTGTATCATTAGACAGGTTTCACCTGTTCTCTCCTCCACAGTGTATTGCTAATTTTCTATATTTCACGTCATTTGTTTTTGTTTAGCACACTACCCAAAGTTCTGTACTCCCTATTCATGTCATCCAGATCACACTGAATCTGTGATATGATTGCTGCTCTAATATTATTGTAAATAATAGATGTTCTATACTACAGTAAATATTTCACAACACATGTCTGGGATCTTAGCCCACTTTACAGGTTCCTGAATTCTGTTACTGTAGTGATAAACTCTATTTGCTCACACACTACACCTATTTACTATCTTTTACTGTCACCTTACCTCAGAATCTGATTGCCCGCACACCTCACTGCTTTCTAGATCTAACTCACAAGCCTTCCCTCCTTAACAAGAGACTTATCTTTTATCCATCCTTTCTTAAAAGTGGAAAGTTAGTTTGAAGATTAAGGTTAACACTATATATAGCCTAAAGATCTCTTCTCTACCAGCTGTGACTGTAAATATCATAAAATACTCTCCCACTGTTATAAATCATTTTGCTCCCCCTCCAACTGATCACACACACACACACACACACAAGGGAGTAGGTGGAAGTGGAGAACACCAGGATGCCTCAAGGAGACTGCACCACTGAATTTCACAGGTATTCTACTGTAGAAGTTCACACCATAAACCGATAGAGTCAGAACATTTCAATTTAAGAAGCTGAGGCTAACAAGAGGAGTCTCACAAACAACTGGAAGACAAAGAAACAATCCCCCAATGAAAGGCAAGGAAGAAGCCTCAGAAAGAATGTTAGATGAAATAGCGGCGAGTCAACTATCAGATATTGAATTCAAAGCACTGATTATCAGGAAGTTCAAAGAGCTCACAGTGAGCTACCAGACTACAGGGTAGCTACAATGAACTCACTGCAAACTATATCAACATGAAAAAGAAAATAGAAACTATCAGCAAAGGTGAAGAGGAAATCAAGAAGAAAACAGTAGGAGGAATCAAAAGCAAGATTGATGAAGCAGAAGATCGGGATCAGTGAGTTGGAGAACAGAGTAGAAAAAAACTCCCAGAAAGAGCAAGAAAAAGAAAAGAGGCTCAGAAAGAATGAAGAGGGATTAAGTGAAATACAAGACAACATGAACTGTAATAATATCCGAATAATATGGATACCAGAAGGAAAAGAAGAACAAGGAATAGAAAACCTATTTGAAAAAGTAATGATGGAGAACTTCCCTAATTTGATGAGAGAAAAAGTCACACAAATCCAGGAATCACAGAGAGTCCTAATCAAGAGGAACCCAAAGAGGCCCACTTCAAGACACAACATCATTAAAATGGCAAAATTCCAAGACAAAGAGAGAATCTTAAAGGCAGCAAGGGAGAAAAAAGAAGTAACGTACAAGGGAACCCCAATAAGGTTGGTTACCAACTTCTCAATGGAAACACTCCAAGCAAGAAGAGAATGGCAAAAAATATTCCAAGTAATGAGAAACAGAGGTCTGCAACCAAGGATACTTTACCTAGCAAGACTCTCAATCAAGATAGAAGGCCAAATAAAGAGCTTGCAAGAAAAAAGAAGTCTAAAAGAATACACCTCCACGAAACCAGCTCTGCCAGAGATGCTAAAGGGAATGCTCTAAGGAAAGGAAGAAAAAGAGTAAGAGAGAGAGGAACACAGGTATAAAAAAGTCAATGAATAAGTACCTATCAATAATAACCTTGAAATAAAAGGATTCAATGCTCCAATTAAAAGACATTAAATGGCTGAATGGATAAGAAAGCATGACCCACACATATGCTGCCTACAAGAGACCCATCTCAGGACTAAAGACCTACACAGACTATAAGTGAGGGGCTAGAAACAAGTTTTCCAAGCAAATGGCCAGGAAAAATAAGCTGAGGTAGCAATACTCATATCAGACAACACAGACTTCAAAAAAAAGCCATAAAAAGAGACCCAGATGGTCACTTCAAAATACGCAAAGGAAGAATCCACCAAAAAGATATTAACATCACGAATATACATGCACCCAACATAAGACCACCCGAATATATATACACAGAACAAATATTCTAGAAAATATTAGAGGACTTCAAGAAAGATATTCACAGCAACACAATTATAGTTGGGGATTTTCACACCCCACTGTCAAAAATGGACGGATCTTCCAAACAAAGTATCAACAGAGATATTGTGGCATTGAACAACGCCCTAGATGAAATGGACTTAACTGACATATACAGAGTATATGTCATCCCAAAGCAGCTAAATGCACATTGTTTTCAAATGCACATGGAACATTTTCAAAGATAGACCACATGATAGCACACAAAACAAGCCTCAAAAAATTCAAGAAAATTGAAATCATACCAAGCATTCTCTCTGACCTGAAGGAACTGAAGCTGGAAAACAACCTCAAAGGAAAAAACCCAAAACACCCAAATCATGGAGATTGAATGGCATGCTATTAAACAACGAATGGGTCAAGAATGAAATTAGGGAAGAAATCAAAAAGTTTTTGGAAACAAACAAAAATGAACTCACAACAACCCAAAACTTATGGGACAGAGCAAAGGCAGTCCTGAGAGGGAAGATCATAGCAATACAGGCCTACCTAAAAAAGATAGAAACATTTCAAAAAAACAACCTAACCCTACACCTACAAGAGATCAAGGAGCAACAACAAAGACAGCCCAGAGCAAGTAGAAGGAAGAAAATAAGCAAGATCAGAGCAGAATTAAATGACACAGAGACTAAAAGCACAATTCTAAGGATCAATGAATCCAGGAGCTGGTTCTTTGAAAAGATAAACAAAATCAACAAGCCAATAAGTAGGGTCATCAAGGAAAGAAAAGAGAGGACCCAAATAAACACAATCAGAAATGAAAGAGGAGAGATTACAACTGACACCACAGAAATAGAAGGGATTGTAAGAAATTACTATGCAGAACTGTATGCCAAGAAATTTGAAAACCTAGGTGAAATGGACAAATTTCTAGAAAAATATAATCTTCCAAAACTCAATGAAGAAGAAGTAGAAAGCCTGAACATACCAATAACAGCAAATGAAATTGAAGCAGTAATCAAAAATCTCCCAACACACAAAAGCCCTGGAGCAGATGGCTTCACAGGAGAATTCTACAGAGCATTTAAGGTAATCCCTATTCTTCACAGACTATTCCAAAAACTCCAAAATGATGGAAGACTCCCAAACTCTTTTTATGAAGCCAGCATCATCCTATTCCCAAAACCATATAAAGACACAACAAAGAAAGAAACCTCAGGCCAATATCGCTGATGAACATAGATACTAAAATCCTCAATAAAATATTGAGGATTAAATACATTAAAAAGATTATACACCATGATCAAGTGGGATTCATCCCAGGGACACAAGGATGGTTCAATATTCTCAAATTAGTCAATGTAATACATCGAATAAACAAAAGCAAAGACAAAAACCTCATGATCATATCAACAGACTCGGAAAGAGCATTTGATAAGGTACAACACCCATTTATGATAAAAACACTCAGCAAAGTGGGAATACAAGGAGTATTCCTCAATATAATAAAGGCCATATATGATAGACCTATAACCAACATCATACTCAATGGACAAACACTAAAATCTTTTCCACTAAGATCAAGAACAAGACAGGACTGTCCACTTTCACCACTTCTATTCAATATAGTATTGGAAGTTTTAGCCACAGGGATCAGACTAGAAAAGGAAATAAAAGGCACCCAAATTGAAAAGAAGGAAACAAAACTGTCATTGTTTGCAGATGACATGATAGTGTAAATAGAAAATCCTACAGACTCTACCAAAAAAACTGCTCAACCGAATAAATAAATTTGGCAAGACAGAGAGATACAATGTCAATATCCAGAAATCAAAGGCATTTTTGTATACTAACAATGAAACAGCAGAAGCAGTTACCAAGAAAAAAAAATTCCACTTGATAGAGCAAAAAGAAAAATAAAATATCTAGGAGTAAACCTAACCAAGGAGGTAAAAGACCTGTATACAGAAAACTACACAACATTGAAGACAGAAATCAAGGAAGACACAAACAAATGGAAATATATACCATGTTCATGGATTGGAGGAATTAACACCATCAAAATGTCCATACTGCCCAAAGCAATTTACAGATTCAATGCAATGCTTATTAAAGTACCAATGGCATATTTCACAGACACAGAACAAACACTTCAAAAATTTATATGGAAGCATAAATGACCTCCAATAGCAGCTACAATTTTGAGAAAGAACAAAGTAGGAGGGTTTACAATACCTGATATCAAACTGTATTACAAGGCCACTATAATCAAAACAGCCTGGTACTGGCATAAAAACAGGCACATAGACCAATGGAATAGAACAGAGAGCCCTGAAATAACCCCAAATCTCTACAGTCAATTAATATTCGACAAGGGGGGCAGTAACATAAAATGGAGTAAAGATAGCCTCTTCAACAAATGGTGTTGGGAGAACTGGACAGCGACATGCAAAAAAATGCAACTTGAGCACCAACTAACACCATACACCAAAATAAATTCAAGGTGGATTATTGTAGACCACTCTGCCTGGTTTTAGAAATTGTATCTTGATCCCTTGTGGCTAAGGGTGAGGGACAACCTCTGGAATGCGAGCTGAAGGAGACAAAGCTTGTCTCTGGTAGCAAATGCTTCCTCAGTTTCTTCTCCCTGCCCCCAAAGCTTGGTCAGAAGTCAATGACGGGTAAGACCCCTCACAGTGGGGGGCAACCTAAGCCAGACTCGATCACTTGGGAAGCCTTCATGGAAGGACTCAGGGGGCTGCAACAAATTGGGAGCGATGGACTCTCGCCCTCCAGCTTTGACATAGTCTGAGTCCCCATGTTCTCTGGGAGAAGTGCTTCCTGGCTCTAATCCCCTTAAGCCTGAATACCTGACAGGGAGGGATGCAGCTCCTTGCCTTGCTAGAGCATGTCCTGGGGAAAAATCTGGCATCACAAAGACTTCCTGATAAATCTGTGAAATCTGCTCTGCTAAGAGTGCTTTTATTCGTATGTAAAGGATTCGAGCAGGAAACCCTAAAACTCTGTTCCTGACAGATTCTGACTCATAGTAAGCCCTCAGACTTCTTTGAAATATTATCTACTGTTTGATCCTTGCCTCCCTGTATTCCTGTGTATTACAACCCAATAAAAGCCCTGGAATAGGGGGCTCAGGGCCTTTTTCTCCTTGAAGAAACTGGCTGCTGCTGGCTTTTGTCTCCCCTGAGAAACTGGCCACCAGCCCATGGCCTTTTCCCAGCAGGGACACTGGACATCCCTCTTCCCCAAGCAGATCACATCAAGTCTCTGTCATACTCATTCTCATCCGTGGCAACTGTATGAGAAAGTTACGCTGGCGAGGAAGTCACACTCATAGTGGATAAAAGACTTAAATATAGGCTGTAACACCATTAAAATCCTAGAAGAGAACATTGGCAGGAAAATCTCAGATATTTCACGCAGCAACATTTTTACTGATATGTCCCCCAGAGTAAGGGATATAAAGGAAAGAATAAACAAATGGGATCTCATCAAAATAAAAAGCTTCTGGATGACTAAAGAAAACAGTATTAAGATAAAAAGATAACTGTATGGGAAAACATAGTTGCCAATGATACCTGAGACAAAGGTTTAATTTCCAAAATATACAAAAAACACACAACTCCACTCAAAGAAGACAAGCAACCCAATTAAAAAATGGGCAAAGGACTTGAACAGACACTTATTCAAGGAGGACATGCAGAGGATCCCGAGACATATGAAAAGATACTCAATATTGCTAGCTATCAGAGAGATGCAAATTCAAACCACAATGAGATACCATTTTACACCAGTCAGAATAGCCATCATAAACAAAGCAACAAACAACAATTGTTAGGGAGGCTGTGGGGAAAAGGGGACTCTAGTGCACTGTTGGTGGGATTGCAGACTGGTACAATCATTATGGAAAACAATATGGAATTTTGTTTTCCATGGAATTTTCTTAGAAAATATGGAATTTTCTAAGAAAACTAAAAACGAATATGCCTTTTGACCCAGCAATTCCACTGTTAGAAGTATATCCTAAGAACCCTGAAACACCAGTCCAAAAGAACCTATGCGCAGCAATGTTCATAGCAGCACAATTTACAATAGCCAAGAGTTGAAAGCAACCTAGGTGACTATCAGTAAATGAATGGATCCAAAAACTATGGTACATTTACACAGTGGAAATCTATGCAGCAGAAAGAAAGAAGGAGCTCCTACCCTTTGCAACATCATGGATGGAACTGGAAAGCATTATGCTGAGTGAAATATAGGCAGTGAAAGACAAATACCACATGACCTCACCTTTAACAGGAACCTAAACAACAAAACAAACAAGCAAGCCAAATATGGCCAAAGACACTGACATACAGAACAGGGTGACAGGGACCTGGGGGAGAGGGAAGAGAATTTCAGGGGAAACGGGAAAGGGTTCACATGAACAAGTATAAAGGACATATGGAGAAAAACTAAGGGGAGGTGGGAGGTGGGGAGCATTGGGCAGGTGGGCTGGGATGGGAGTAAAAGACAGAAAACTGTAGTTTAACAATAATTAAATTAAAAATGCTTAAATATATATATATACATATGTGTGTGTGTGTGTATGTAAAACATCAAGGCAAAATAAATATATCTTCATTTGGAAAGACAAAAGGAGTTACCATAAATAGATTCTCACTGTCAGGTCTTCCTAAAGATATAATTCAGAAAAAAGAAATTCAATGTAGAAGGAAAGAATGAGATACAAGAAGCAACAGTGAACAAAGAAACTTAAAAATATGGTATAAATCTAAAGAACCGATTGTTCAGAACAAAAATTAACAACGAATTGGGGTTTACAAAAGCAAGATGGTTCTACAATGGTAAATGGTAGTAATATGTAGGATAGAGAGATATTCTCATGCATTGCATTTAACCAAGTAAAAGGCAGCAACATTGATTCATTTTAGACTTGTTAAGTAGGCATGTGAGAAATGTAATGGTTATTGTTAAAAATATTTCATATTCTGAGTTTGTCTTTGAGCTTTATGGAAATACCACAGTGGGGCATGGGGTGTGGACATATTCTGTGGAATAGGTTTTTGTTTGCTTTTTTCTTGTGTCCTTTGATGCTGCAGTCCAGTTCCAATTTAAAAGTAGAAAAATAATACATAAAATTTCAAAATTAGCATGGGGAAAGCTATATCAAAACTTTATTGATCCTAAAAGGATCAATGAAAAGTAAAAAATAAAATATACAAACATAAAGAAAGGTGAATAGATAGCACCAAACAAGACACCTTAAAATGTAGTGGTTATCAAATTCTATTTTAAAAATCTATTTGTTTTAATATAGCAACACATATAACAATAAAAATACCTAGAGATTAAAAGTAAATGAATACTAACATATTGGGTACGCCAAAAATTTGTTTGTTTTTTTTCCACAAGATGGCTACAGTAGTGCTTAATTATCTTTAACTTCATTTGAAACAATTTTGTTAGACTGTATTGTGACAGCTGTCATATTAGTGTAGATTTAAAAAATACTTAACAAAGTCTGTGAATTTTGGTGTAGCCATTTTAATATTGAAGATGGAAGAAAATATACAACATTTTTGTCATGTTATGCTTTATTATTTCACGAAAGGTAAAAACACAACTGAAACACAAAAATAGACTTGTGCAGTATATGGAGAAAATGCTGTGACTGATCAAATGTGTAAAAAACAGGTTGTGAATTTTCATGTTGGAGATTTCTCATTGGATGATGCTCCACAGTCATGTAGACCAGTTGAAGTTGATAGCAATCAAATTGAGACATTAATTCAGAAGAATCAACATTATACTACACAGAAGATAGCCAACATACTCAAAATATCCAAATCAATAAAGCTATTTGTGAAAATGAAAAATGTATCTTTTATTTTACAGAAAAAAAAATAAACTAACTTTTTGGCCAACCCAATATATACCAAGCCAAATTAGCCAAAATAAAACTAGAAAAATCATTTTACATATAAAACAAACCCAAATTAATAAAATGGAATATTCCCCCAAGAAGATATAAAATTTTGTACTTGTGTATGCCTACTATGATTAACTCTACCTCAATTTACATTCAATCCACCAACAAAGGCATTTTAGCTCAGCTTTCTAGAAACTAACAGACCAAACAACAAAATAATCACCCTGGAGAGAAAAGCTTGAAACACAACTTATAACTTTGGTTCAATAGATAAGCAAATATACATTCTTCTCAAAGATAAATAAAATATTTGTGAACTGTATATTATAATATGCCACAAAGCAAATCCCAATAAATATCAGAAAGGCTATATCACACAAATCACAGTGCAAATAAATGAGAAATCAATAATATAGGTAAACTACCAAAAAATGTATGACTTAAAAATCTACTTTCCCCTGGCTGGTATGGCTCAGTGGATTGAGAACCAAATGGTCTCCAGTTCGCACTGGCTGTTGTAGCTCAGTGGATTGAGCTCAGGCCTGCGAACCAAAGGATCGAGGTTCGGTTCCCAGTCAGGGCACATGCCTGGGTTGCAGGCTGGTTCCCTGCAGGCCAACTCCCAGCAGGGGACACACCAAAGGCAACCATACATTGATGTTTCTCTCCCTCTCTCCTTTCCCCTCTAAAGATAAGTAAATTAAAAAAAAGGGGGGGTCTCCAGGTCAATTCCCTGTCTACGGTTCATGCCTGGGTTGCAAGACAGGTCCCCACTAAGGGGTGTGAGAGAGGCAACCACATATTGATGTCTCTCTCTCTTTCTCCTTCATTTCTCTACTCTCTAAAAATAAATAAATATATTTTTTAAAAATCCACTTGTAAATAACCCATGGGTCAGTCAGTGAAAAATATTGAAATTTTAAAATACTTTATACAAACAATTATGAAAATACTATATATCAGATTTGTGGAGTATAGGTTCAGTGAGAAATTCATTGACTTAAATGCTTATATAACTAAAGAATAATCACTGTAAAGCCATGAGCTAAAAACTAAACTCAATAACTTAGGAAAATGAAAATAAATAATTCAAAATAAAATAAAGGGAGAACTAAACATTGAACCAATGTTTAAAAAGAAACTAGAGTTTTCTTCCTAATTCTGTGTAGAAAAAAAAGCTATTCATTTCCCTGATAAAAACTCTATTACTTGGAGGAGGAGAAGAACCTGGGATTCTGGAAAAGTGTTTATTAGAAAACATCTTTCCAAAAACAAAACTAACATATTTTTATTCAATTCAGACAACAATGGCAGTAGGAACCCAGTATGAGCTAGGTCCTGGGATGAAAAGCTAAATATGCTACATATTACCCTTTACTCAAGGATTCATAGGATACCACACTCTTTGTTTTTTTTGTTTGTTTGTTTTCTCTCTCTCTTTAAATGATTCTTGCTTCCCTATATTTGTGTGTTCATTTTTGCTCAGAAGTTATCAAGGGGCTATCTGTCCCATAGTTTATGCAGCAACCTATATAACTGGAGCATGTTGCTTGGGGATGGGAAAGAGGGGGAAAATTACTCTAGACTACTTCCTATAAATCCACATCAAGGAAAACTACTTTCTTTATAGAAGTATCACGTTTTGCCATGTATAATGCGTGCCCATGTTTTGTGTGCATTATACACAGATTATTACACCCATGGTATGAAATTATTACACCCATGTATAATGCACATCCTTATTTTTCCCCCAAAAAGTTTGGGCAAAAAAGTGCATATTATACATGGCAAAAATCCAACTCTAAATACTAAATGGAAGGATCAAAGACAACATGAGAAGGGAAATTCAAAATAGAAGGAACCACTATGATGTGCACTGAGATGGGCCTACTAGCCAGTCTACAAAGGCATTCATCACTCAGAGAAAACTAAAATGCTTTTAAAAATATATTTATGGGCCTAAAATCTGAAGTCAATTTCACATTTATTGTGAAGAATCAAAAGCATTGTCTGGGGTAATTATACATATAATAAATTCCATTGCTAGGCTGTTCTGGTCTCTGAGGCTTTGGGTAAACTTCAAATCTCTGGCGAGCTTTGCAAAGTGTCTTTAATTTACTGTTTTAGTATAGTATTTTTAATCCTTTCTCAAATATATTAGCAATAAAAATAAATTAATAGGAATAGCTTTCCATGGGATTCTCAAGCCAGGGAAGGGAAAAATAAAGCAAGTGCTTGTTTGCTTCTCTTGCTTTCTGGAAGGTCTGAAGGCCAACTATATAGATCCAGTATTAGTGGCCTCCAACCAAACCTCTACTGATTCTGCTGCATAAGGTGGAGCCACAAGTCACAATGTTGAGGCAATAGCTTATTAAATGGCTCATGAGCTTTCAGTAGAAATTCATGTGATGAACGTTAGTGATGATTTCATTCATGTGCTTTCCATTCAATTACAAAGTATATCCTCCCAGCAGCTTTTATTTAGCAGTCCCAAATGTTTCCAGAAATGATGTAATATCCTACACAGAGTTGTGAGTACTTCAACAGAATTAGAACAGCATAGCTGAGCAATCTAAAACTGGTTTTGGAATTTCTAAAGCCTTATGTCGTTTCAGACTCTAGATATAAAATGCACTGATTGCCACAGTGGTCCAAATTAATGGGCATCATCTACAATTTAAAGTGAGATAGTGACTCAACTAGTATACTGGGATAATGGCCTCAGTTTGATTCAGTTAATCAGTTAATTTTATTTCAAATAAAACAAGGATAATGGCCTTGTTTGATTCAGTTAATTAATCAGTTAATTTTATTTCAAATGTGTATCAAGTCTCCTCTATCTAATTGACTACACTGGATAAAAAGCAAAAATACCCAAAAGTAAAATTGGGTACCTCTGATACCCAAAAGTAAAATTGCTGGGTCATAGGGTAGTGATATTTTTAATTTTTTGAGGAATCTCCAAACTGTTTTTCACAGTGGCTATACCAATTTGCAATTGCACCAGCAATGCACAAGGGTTCCCTTTTCTCTACATCCTCACCAATACTCGTTACTTGTTGATTTATTGATGATAGCCATTTTGACAAGTGTGAGGTGAAAACACTAATTTGAAAAGATATATGGATCCCTGCACTCACTTGCAGCATTATTTACAATAGCCAAGATATGGAAGCAACCTAAATGTCCATCAACAGACAGTTGGATGAATAAATTGTGGTATACATATTACCCAGCCATAAAAAAGAATTGAAATCTTATCCTTTGTAACAATATGGATGGAACTAGAGGGTATTAAGCAAAATGAAATAAGACTGAGAAAGAAAAATACTATATGATTTCACTTATATGTAGAATCTAAAGAATAAAATAAGTGAACACAGAAAACAAAAACAAACTCATAGATACGAAGAACAAATTGATGGTTGCCAGATGAGAGGGGGTTAAGGAGGTGGGTAAAAAAGGTGAAGCAACTAAGAAGTAGCTAGAGAACAGGACGACAGCTACTAGTTTACTGTTTAGTATAGTATTTTAATTTACTATACTAAAAGGGGTGGACGGTTCAAGCAAAAAGGAAAAAGGGCTCATGGACCTGGACAGCAGTATGGTAATTTCAGGGGGAGAGAGGCATAAGGATGCTAGATGGTAATGGAAAAATACAATTAAAAAAATTTAAAAGAAGTACAAATTGGTATTACAAAATAGTCACAGGGATGTAAAGTACAGCATAGGATACATAGTCAACAATATTGTAATAACCCTGTACAGTGCTAGGTGGGTACTAGACTTATTGGGGGAATTGCTTTGTAAATTATATAAATGTCTAACCACTATGCTGTATACCTGAAACTAACATAAAATAGTATAGAATATCAGCTGTTATTAATATATAGAAACTAAAGGCAGTAAGATATGGTACCTTGTCTCTAAAGAGTTTATAACCTAGTAAAGGAAATGGGACATATAGAGCATATATCCAAATGTCCAGTGAAATGTGATGAGGGCTATGGTAAAAACACAAAAACCCAATCCTGTAGAGGAACAGACATTTTCAGACTCATGATCTAAACACTTTACTAGGTTCATACAAAGCTCCTTCTAATGTGTGAATCTAATGCATGGTTGTCCAAAATTTTCTTGGCCACACTGGAGAAACTCATGTGTTTAAAGAAGCAATCCATGGCTCTGGTTTTTAGAAAATTTCCTCCAAATTTTTAGCTGAAATCTGCCCTGTGATAGGCAAAATAATAGCTTCCCAAAGATGTCCACACCCTAATCCCCAGAACCTGGGAGCATGCTACCCTACATGGCAACAGGGACTATATAGATGTGAGGTAGCGCATGCAGCCCCCAAAGATCCCTGGGATGCATAGCTCATTCCTTCAAGAGCATGAGACTGCCACCAGAGCCCTGTTTCTGCTCCTTTGATAGGCTATCATCTTTGCACAAGACATTTCATCTATGGAATACTGAGTATTCTCATCTATAAAATGAAAAAGATAATAGCTACCACATGGAGACATGTGAATATCAAATTAGCTCACATACATGCAAATGCGTCATATTTATAAAGAACTATGCCAGTTTAAGATTATGAGTAAAGTACTCTCTGCTAGATGAGATATCAGTAAAAAGGAGAGAAGGGGAAGGAAGAGGAGAAAAGGAAAGAAAAATATCCTCCATAGAAATTTGACATCTAGTTAGTGATATGAAACTTGACAATTAGTTGGTGATAGTAAACTTTTCAGTAGAGATGTCACACAAAATAGGATTAAGTAACGCTCGAAAGGAGTGGTTGAGCTCATCCCACATTCATTAGGCTGGGTACTATCACAAAAACTGGAAATAAATGTTGGCAAGGATGTGAAAAATTTGGAACCTGTATGTACTGCTATGGGGAATGCAGCATAATGCACCCACTATAGAAAGCAGTGTGATGTTCCTCAAAATGAGTAAAAATTAAGTTTACATATGGTCCAAGAATTCCTCTTCTGTGTATATATTCAAAAGAATGAAAAGTAGGCTTTCATAGTATAGGGAACTGATCCACTTGGCAATGGCAAATGTAGCCCAGCCCTACTGGAAAATTCTCCCAAGTACCGAGTGTAACCAGACCAATCACTCTTATTGTTCCCTTGCATTTTCAACATTTTTTTTCTTTGTTAATCTGTAAGAAGTAATCAGCAACATATTTTCCTTTGTTATCTATAAAAAGTAATCACCTAAAGCAGACATGAGCATAATGAATAAGAACCTTCTTTGTTGCATGCTATTAGAAAGCAATAAAAGCCTGTCCAGACAAGCGTTGGAACACTTTCTCTCTCAGACCATGCCATCCCTTTTCCTCCACAGGACTTCGGTTGTCGGTGTGAATTTGTTTGTTGCATCCACAATGCTGGCCAGAGTCTGCATCATCTGGTGCACAAACAGGTACCTAGGGCTGTGAGCTGTCATTGTGGACAACACATCAACTTGGCTGGAGTATGTGCATCAGCTCAGGTAAGGGCAGATGACATTGGGTGCTTTTTGGTAAGGCTGTAGTGTGTGTTGGATTTCAGAAAAAACAGGATTTCTTCTAAGGACACCCTCTCTTGTGGCCACTTTGCATCTGCACCCTCTTTAGTAAGCAGGAGCTTTGCTCTCTCTCCCAAGTATTTGCCACATCTCATGGGCATGGGTTGAGCAATTAAGAGCCACAAGGGCACTCATCACTAGAAAACACCTATGAGAGGATAAGCTAGGACAGGGACCGAGTCAGAACACTAGGTTTCCCACTAGCCTCAAGCAAAAGTCCACACAACGAGGCAAACTGTAAAAACACTCAGAAGCCCATCCCCACGGCACAACCCCCAACTAGGTCTAGGCTTGGGAGAAAGAGCAAAGGTTTTCCCTTTAATAAGATTTACATACAGCAACTAGTTAAAGGGCTATCTACAAGCATATCAGCAGATTCTTTTTTTAAGCAGCCTCTGTGGTCCTTTCGATTTTGCCTTTTCCCTTCGTCCGCCTACATAAGGAAAAATGGATAGTGAATGAGTGTTTCGGTTTCTACCAGACGTCGAAGATCGCTTTGCAGAAGAATTAGTGTCAGTCACAGGTTTGTATGAGAGCTTTTGGCATTCGCGGAGCTCTGAAGACAAAGGGACTTCCTCCCCTTGGCTCAAGAAATTGGGTGTTCCCAAGTGAGTCAGAACCTTGCCAGGGTGTCTGGAATCAATTCCTGAGACATGCAGGGGCCTTATAGGAACCTCCAAAATATTTAATATAACTTCTGGCTTGTCTGGAAAAGTGTGATTTAAAGGTTGGTCACCTAGCACTTGAGCCCCACCTCGCAGTCTTAAAGGCTTGGGGGTGGGCCCAAGACCCATAAGCAGGGTTAGGGTACCCGGAATGTCAGGTACCCCTCCCTGACTGTCTGCCACTAACAAGACAATTTAACCCACTACTCTCCTAAATAGAAAGAAACAGGATTTAAAAGGGCAGACAGGGTGAAAGCGAAACTGAAACTGGTTTTGTAATCACCACTCTTGCGGCAGGAGGAAAAGCTTCTTTTAGACATTTCAGAAAAGCTTCTTTTATTTATTAAAATTTTTCTTTAAAGGTTTCTATGAATACTTAGGAATAGGAGCAATGTTTTAAGCTAATTCAGCAGCTTTGGAAGGCTGCTGGATATCTTCCTGGTAAGGGATCTTCAGACTTACGTATTTAAGAAAAAGTTGGGCAGAAGTTGAAATAGCACCAGGTGGTATGAGATTAAGATTCTAAGGCTAGAGGATTTAATTTGAAAATACTGGTTTCCCTGAATTTTGTTTTCGTTTGTGTTTTAAAAGGAGCGGCTCAGTCTCAAAATATTTTGCTAAACCTCTAATAAATAGATGATATCTCTAACATTGTTACATCATAAGGATTCTATGATGAATCCTTAAATTCTATTCTCAGAAAGAATTTAAATTGATTGTTTGAAGAAGGAAAAAGATCTCACATCCCTCAATAAAAAAAGATCAGGGGAAAAAAAAAACAATGAGAAAATGTGTCTTTTATCCAATCTGAATCCTCTTTCTGGAGGCCCAGGGACTGTTTCTGTCCTGGGAATAAACTGTGCCAGGTTTAGTATCCTCTTTCCCTCTTCTCCAGCCTCCCTAAAGTTTGCAAAGGGCACTAGATAACAAGACAGCTCACTTTTGAACATACTCAAAGAATGTAGCAATCACCAAGAAAAAGAAAATATAAATGTATTTGCCAACAGAAAAAAAAACTGTTTCTGAAAGTTATGAATGTGTTCATAAATTTGTTAATTTAAAGCATTCTATAAGTGGGATGGGCATGTTACATGTTAAAGAAATATCAAGAATCCTCTTTATTTATGCCAGAGCTGTAAAAATGAAATACAGGTGTACAGTCTCTTGGGGAGACCTAGCTCTTCTCCACAGAAGACTAAGCACCATTTTTAACTCAGTACCTGTAAACATTCATTTCCTTGGGGAAGAACTGGCTATTGTCCCAGAGGAACAGTTAGTCAGTTGAATTATAAAAGGCCCTTGATGCATAACCACTTTTGTCCAAAACAGATTTAAGCAGAGCCCCGCTCCATCCTTCCCACTTTCCTTGCATATTCTAAACCTAGGAGCTACCAGGTCCTAAGAACAACAGGGCAATTAACTTGCTGCTGAAACTCACTGTGTTGGGAACAAGAAAAACAGTCTCAGCCCCAAGGAGCCTGCGTCCCTAGCAAACATCCTGTAAGTTGATTGCCATCTGTTTAGTTTCAAAATTTTCCTCTCAGTTGAGTCAGACCCCACCCTGTTCCCGCGCACAGGCTCTGTAAGCCAACAGCTAACCGCCACATCTGCTTCTGTGCAATGCTTGCTTGCTTCCCTCTATATAAGGACTTAGCTGTAAGCGCTAGGCGAGACTCTCATTTGCAACCCCTGAGGGCACCATGTCTGCGGACACTCTGAGAGTTCGCCCCTGCGCAGGTTAAAGTTGGCCAATAAAGTACCATCTTTGAAACCCTGAAAGTCTCCGACATTTGTTCTCGAGGTTGGTGGATGCAACAACTGCAGCTTGCGGAAACAGCAGGGGGCCTGTCTTTCCCAGCAGGAAAAAAAATGGCAATTTTAAAACGGAGGCTGATTTTCAGCTACCACTTGGAGCCTTGTTCCCACTGCTTCCTGCCCATTATGAACCAGGAAGCCAAGAGCTAAGGGCTTAGAGTCAAAAGGAGCCCTCCCAGGAGGGCAAGTATCAGAGCCCCCACACACCTGGCGAAACAGGAAAAGTAATAGAAAAAAAAAGCTGAAGGACTATTTCTTTATCATTCCCTTAGCTAAAAGGGATCCTAAGAGATTTCCTTTCTCAGTCCTTGTGTTCAATAATTCACAGCCTTTAGAGAGATTTCATTAGAAGGTTTTACCTCAAGGAATGCTTAACAGTCCCACTATTTGTCAGTATTTTATTCATCAGGCCATTCAGCCAGTAAGAAATTTATTTCCCCAAAGTGTTATTTATCATTATATGGATGGCATCCTGATTGAAGCTCCTTCACAAAATACTCCAGCAAAAACTTTTTCCTTTCTCAAAAACTCTGCTGCCCTGGCTGGTATAGCTCAGTGGATTGAGCGCGGGCCTGCGAACCACACGATTGCGGTTCGATTCCCAGTCAAGGGTACATGCCTGGGTTGCAGGCCAGTTCCCAGTTCCCCGCACGGGACGCACGAGAGGCAACCATACATTGATATTTCTCTCCCTCTCTCCTTCCCTTCTCCTCTAAAGATAAATGAATAAAATCTTAAAAAAAAAAACCAAAAACATCTGCTGGCCTAGTAACTGCTCCTCCCCGCCCCCCCCAAAATTCCAGCATTCAGAGCCTTAGAAATATTTAGGCTATATCTTTTTTAATAGGACAATTCAGCCTCAAGTCCTTAAAATTAATATACCCAAGGATTTAACTCTTAATCGCCTCCAACAACTCCAGGGAGCAATGAACTGGGTGTGACCCAGTCTTGGAATACCTACTCAACAATTAACTCATTTACTTAACACCCTTAAAGGGGGCCCTGATCTTAATTCCCCTAGAGAATTATACCCCCCACCCCAGGCTCCATAAGAATTAACTATAGTAAATCAACATATTCAGCAGAGACAACTAACTAGAATTAATCCACGGTATCCTGTGATAGAGTGGCTTTGTCTGTCTCATCAGCCACAATGCACTAATACCACCTATATAACTGGGTCATGCCATCTTATTATAAAGTGACGTTGTTACGAACAAGGGTCCGAGGGGGGGCAATACTTGGCCCTCCGAGGGATGCCAAAAACTGCTTCAGAAAACAGAGGCCCCTCCCAAGGACGGTATACTAATATCTATTGGGCTCTTCTGTCCGCCGCCAATTGGAAAGACATCTCTCAATGCCAGAGATTTGTGAAAAGGAAACAAAATGTTTATTTAATGCTATTCAGGCCTGATGCCTTCCTTAAAATATTAAAGTCTTTAAGGGTATACACCTACACACACACACACACACACACACACACAGCGCTCCCTTCTCCCACTGTCCCAACTCCGGGTACCATAAATCAGGAAAAGAGCACACGTCCGTTTTTTTCAGGTTGCTGGCACTGTGAGCTGTGTCGCCTGCCTGTCCAGGCAGGATCTCCAATTAATCCAAAGTCATGTGGCACCTTTCACTGGCAAGAGTTCTTTGTACCAAGTTCCAGTCAAAGTCTCTCCTGGTTTCCAGGCCACTCAGCCAAAGGGAGCACCCCAAAGCTGCGTGGGCCTCTTCTACCAAAGCCACACTCCACCAAAAGCGCACGTCTTTCTTCTTCACCTGGCCACAGGGATCTCCATTCTGGCAAAGCTGCGTGGTTTTCCCTTTCACCTGGCCAAGAGGGGGTCTGCACCCTACTGAAACCCATGTGGCTCTTGTTGGGAACAAGAACAATGGCCTCAGCCCCAAGGAGCCTGAAACCCTAGAAGAGACCCTGTAAGTTGATTGCCATCTGTTTAGTTTCAAAATTTCCCTTTCAGTTGAGTCAGACCCCACCCTTTTTCTCGCGTGTGGGCCCTGTAAGCCAATAATCTGCTTCTGTGCAAAACGCCTGCTTTATGACCTGTATATAAGGAGTTAGCTGTAAGCGCTAGGCACGAATCCCAGACAAGCCCCCAGTGGGCACAGTGTCTCTGGAGGGATCGCCCCTGCGCAGGTTAAACTTGGCCAATAAGTTAACATCTTTGAATCCCTGAAAGTCTCCGATATTTGTTCTCCCGGTTGGTGGATCAAACAGCTCTCTCTCCTAATGGCTACGGTGGGGGGGGGGGGGTCCTAACTCTGCTGAAATCGCGTGTCTCTCCCCCTAATGGCTGCCGTGTCTGGGTTTAAATCCCCCGGTGCCCATCTTCCTCTGTACCCCTATTTCCGACTCCTCCCACGATCAGTTACACCTGCCAGTATTTCTGTATTATTATAAGTTTACTGGGCTGCCATTATTAGTCTGGGCAGGTATGGTCCCTCCATGTCCTAGAGCCAATCTCCTCCAAGCCCCCATGCAGGCGCTGTAACTCAGGGGATCTACCCCCAAGTCACATCTTGGGGGGAAGTGACTTCATTCCCCTAGCTCCAAGCATGGCCACAGCCATTTAACATATCCAAGTGACCCGCCAAAGGCTATAGATATGTTAAATGACCAGACCATGGATTAGCTGCAGGGCTGTGGCTGTACAAAATAGCCCTGCATGTTCCTGGTCTATGTGTCCCTTCCCCCAACTCACACCTGCGGGGGGAAGGGGTGAGGACACCTTATACGTCTCTCCAATATTCCTATACACTTTGAGTTCTGGACACTATTCCAAATCTTTTCTGCCCCCCCACCCCTTGCTGCACCCTGTATCAACGTGAGTAAACACAGCAGTTATTTGGATATGATACTGCCTTTATTCACATCCCTTTAACTCAGATTTACTTACAACAATTAACAGCTCAATCTTTAAAATTTCAGTGTACTACTGTTGACTTTGTAGGAGGACGAGAAATTAACCTGCCCTCAGACAGATTGCTTCAAAACATTCCATTCCTTCAAATAAGGCTAGCAGAAAAATTCAGCCCAACACCAATAACAGGGCAAGAACTGTGTTTCTTGATGGGTCTAGAAAAACCAGACAGGCTGCTATTGCCTGGCAAGAAGGCAAAAACTGGAGAAATTTTGTATCCTTAGGACATTCCTCTACTCCAAGGGCCCAGCTTTTTTGCTGCAATCATGGCCCCTTGGCAATGGCCCCAGGAAGCTTTCAATATAGTCTGTGACCCAGGATATACTGTTTACCGAACTGTAACACCAAAAGGATGTTAATCCTTACTGGGCTCAATTGTCCATCACCAATAGAAAAAACATCTCTCAATGCCAGAGACTTGTGAAAAGGAAAGGAAATGTTTATTTAATGCTATACAGACTTAAAGTAGTGACCTAATGTCCCCATTAAAATATCTAAGTCCTTTAGGATACCCACAGATGCCCACAGCACTTCCTTATCCCCCTGCCCTAATCCGGGTTACTGTAACTCAGGAAAAGAAGCAAACATCTGGGATCCAGGCTCCTGGCACTGTCAACTGTGTTGCTGTACAGGCAGTATCTCTAATTAATCCAAAGCCATGTGGCACCTTCTTATGGCCTACTGGCAAGAGTTCTTTCACCCTTCTTCCAGGCAAAGTCTCTCCTGCTTCCCAGGCCAGGCAGCCAAAGGGAGCACCCCAAAGCTGCTGGGGTCCCCACTCTGGCCAAAACTGGATGGTTCTTCTCTCCACCAGAGCTGTGGAGGTCTGCACTCTGGCCAAACCATGTGGATCTCTTTTCCTGGCAAAGCCAAAGAGGGGGTCCCCACTATGCAAAGCCATGTGGATATCTCCTTCACATGGCTGCAGAGGTCCTCATCCTGCCAGGAGCACGTGGCTTTCTCTCCTCAGTGGCTGCTGAATCTGGGTTTAAATCCTCGCATCCATCTTCCTCTGCAGCCCCACTTCTGACTCCTCCCACAATCGGCTACACCTGCCAGCATTCCCATATTTTTCCAGCTTTCCTGGGCTGCCATCGTAGGTCTGGGCAGGTGTTGTGGACCACTCTGCCTGGTTCTAGGAATTGTAACTCTACCCCTTGTGGCTAAGGATGAATAAGTGACCTCTGGAATGTGAGCCACAGGAGACAAAGCTTGTCTCTGGTAGCAAATGCTGCCTCAGTTTCCTCCCTGCCCCCAAAGCATGGTCAGAAGTCCTTGACGAGTAAGACCCCTCACAGTGGGGGGCAACCTAGGCCAGACACAATCATTTGGGAGGCCTTCATGGAAGGACTCGGGGGGGCTGCAACAAAGAGCAATGGACTCTTGCCCCTTGGCTTTGAGATATCCGAGTCCCCATGTCTTCTGAGAGAAGCGCTTCCTGGTTCTAATCCCTGCAAGGTTTTCTTAGGCTCCGCTGAGGAAGAAATGTCAATCAGCCACAAAATTAGGTAGTATAGAGCTTTATTAGGGTTTGCGCACCCGGGGGAGGTTCTCAGGTCTACAGAGTGGTCCTGGGAAAGTCGCACCCAAGCAGGGAATATGGCGGGGTTTTATTTTGGTTGGCTCTCTTGGTGGGAGCTGGGGATTGGTCCCCTTTGAACAAAGCAGCAATATATCATTGCTGGCTCTCCTCAGGCTCAAGTTGCTATGCGGATATCCGTTTTGGCAAAGCCCACTGTTTTGGCTCTCTGGTTTGACATCAGCCGTCTTTTCCAGGTTGTAGTTCTGCTGCCATTTTGGGTTGTAGTTCAGCCGCCATTTTGTCCTACCCCGCCCATCCTGACAATCCCCTTAAACCTGAATACCTGTTGGGGAGGGGTGCAGTTCCTTGCCTTGCTAGAGCGTGTCCTGGGGAAAAATCTGGCATTACAAAGACTTCCTGATAAACCTGTGAAATCCACTCTGCTAAGGGTGCTTTCATTCATATGATAAGGGTCCAAGAGGAAATGAGTATGTCTCCCCAAAGTTCTGCAACCCCCTTTCCTGACAGACACTGACTCACACTAAGCCCTCAGCTTTCTTTGAAATGTTATCTACTGTTTGATCCTCACTACCCTGTATTCCTGTATATTACAACCCAATAAAAAGCCCTTGGAGGAAGGGGCTTAACGCCTTTTTCCCCTGAGAAACTGGCCACTGCTCAAGGCCTTTTTTCCTCTGGGAGACTGGCCACTTTTCCTCCCCAAGCAGATCACATCATGTCTCAGTTATATTTACTCTCATCCATGGCACACAGGAAGACTTGTGAGGAAAGTCTCCCCCACAAGCAGGCATGGTCCCATGTCGTGGAGCCAATCATTTCCAAGCTCTCAGGCAGGCACCGTAACCTGGGGGGACCTGCCTCCCAGTTACTTCTTGGGTGGAAGTCACTTCCATTCCCCTGGCTCAAAGCATGGCCATAGCTATTTAACATACCTATGAAACCAGTTAAAAGTTATAGATATGTTAAATGGCCATGCCAGAGGTTAGCTGCAAAGCAGTGGCTGTACAAAATAGCTCTCAATGGCCCTGCTCCATTTGTCTGTCCCCCCAACTCACACATGAGGGGAAAAGGGGTGAGGACATCTTATATTTCTTTCTAATATTTCCTGGACACCCTGACTTCTGGGTCCCATTCCAAATCCGTATTTGGGGCCCCCCTCTTGGCTGCACCCTGTTACATGCCCACTAAAATAAAACAAACACTGGTTACGGTGCTGAAAAATGCTGTGTATGTTGCTGAACACTTACCAATGTGTTTTTCTGTCCTTCTTATCACTTTGTGCTTTCCTTTAAAAAAGCAACTTTACCCTGCAAACAAAGAGCAATGCAGTAATTACTATCAACTTTCCATGGTAGCCACAGTTGGCCTGCATAACCATGAGGGAGTCTACCATACTTTCAACCCCTCTCCAGTTCCTTTTTGCACCTTAGACACCAGCCGTAAAGATTCAGTCTTCTGATCTTTACGCTAAGGACCGAATGACACCATTGCTTTTCTCGCAAAAGTCCTTTTGTGGTAGAGAATTGGGGAGCTAACTGGAAAATATTAGCTAAGCCTGATACAACAACAGTTCTGGCTCAGGCTCAACAACTATATATTAATATGTGGTGCGAGGGGCCTGGCACTGGCGCACCTATCATCAGAATTTTTTCTGCTAACCACATTAGCACGTGGCATTATAACTCTTGGAAAATGGGTTTGCCTTTTATTACTTGAAAGCATCTATATATAAAAATTGGTTGTGACCCTGAAGGTTTTCTGGGATGTTGCTACAAGCTTGATCCTCCAGAACAAGATTGGGCCATGGTTTGTACCTTTCACCCATACCTGTTTTTAGCAACCCCAGGGACAACCCAGGTCTTTTATAATGAATCAGCAAAAACTTACTGAAGGCTCTGTATATGCCAGCTGCCTTATCCATCTCAACATTACTCAGCTAAACCTCACTATGCTTCATTAAGTTAGAAGACAAACTCAAATATGGGTGCCAGTTGATGCAACCAGAAAATGGGAGGATATCAATGGCATAATAATGCTTAACAACGTGCTGTCCTCCTTTAGAGTCTGATGGTTCATTGGCACCCTAATTGCATTCATTGTCTCTGCTATAGTTATCACAGCTACTGCTGCCAGGACCACTGCCACCCTCACTAACTCAGTTCAAACTGCTCATACTGTTAATGTTCTCTTAACCAGTACTACCTTAGAAATGCTCCAACAGGCCCAGATTGATAGAGATCTTGACTCATCTTTCTGCAGTTGAATCAGCACTGGACTGGATCAACGAGCACCAGGACTCATTAGTGACCTGTTAACAGCTGACCTGTGATCCTGGATTCTCCAAGCTAGCATCACCCTGCTCCAGTGGAATTCCAGCCAGCACTCCTGGAGCAATATTCAACATTGCCTAACAGGGGCTTTTTCTACCAACTTAAATGGACAAATTGATAAATTGCAGCTAGAGCTGCATCAGCAGTTGCAGGACATTCAATGCTTGACCAAGCAGGAGGTTTTTCAAACCCTCTGTGATAATCTTGGCTGTCTAAACAACAACAACAACAATGGTTTGATGGACTTAACCGGAGAATGTGGGTCTTTAGGGTCTCTAGTTGCTTACTGATTCTAACAATGCTTTGTATATTTTGATGCATTTACAAATTATTTTCCCAGGGCATATAAAAGATCAGCAAGTAGCAAGTTTTGTGGCAATCCTAACTAAAAACAAGGGGGGGGGGGAATTATAGGGAACCAATCCGCTTGGCAATGCTAAATGTAGTCTGGCCCTGTTGGAAAACTGGCACATGGGAGCCAAACCCACAGATCAGTTTTTCCTTGGGAAACCAGGCCTGCGTTATACATAGGCTGCTTTGAGGCTTGCTTTTTCTAAAACTCCCTCAACCTGAATTGAAGCAGAAAATGTTTACTACATATCTTTAAAGTAACTTCCTAAAGTCTGTGCTAATTCTCCCAAGGATGGAGTGTAACCAGACCAATCTCTTTTACCATTCCCTTGCATTTGCAACATTTTTTCTTTGTTAATCTGTAAGAAGTAATCAGCAACATCCTTTACTTCATTATCTGTAAAAAGTAATCACCTAAAGCAAACCTGAGCATAATGAATGGGAACCCTCTTCGATGTATGCTATTAGGAAACAATAAAAGCCTGTTCAGGCAAGGGTGCAGGCGCTCTCTCACTCAGAGAGTGACTGTGCCATCCCTTTTTCTCCACAGGACTTCAGTAGTCCATGTGAATTTGTTCATTGTATTCACAACACTGTGGACACTGCTAGCCAGAGTCCGCATCATTTTTTAGCGTTTTTTTCTAAGTTTACCTACATGGTATTCTGCTATAAATTTGTTCCTGTGTCTTTTTTTCTCTTGATATAAAGGACCCATTGTGTACATTTAGTTCGTTGTTTCTACCTGCTACAGTATATAGTACACTTTGTAGCATTATTCATAATACTACTCTGAAATAACCTAAATCCTGGACAGTTGGAAGTTGTTAAGTAATCTTGGAACACTAGCAGTGTGAAATAACATGACTTCATTAACATTGACAGTTCTAGATGCCATGGGAAACATGTTTATGACGTAAAGGGGAAAAAGCAGAGAAAATTGGCTTTTCCCTGTGAAAACAACCATATATAATACACATTCAAACAGCCAACAGCTGGAAAAGATCAGATAAAAATAAAAATAGCTGGTATGTTGGAGCACAGGAACTGTTGTAACATTTCTCTTGTAGGTGTTAAGTCATGATTATGGTGTGCCTGGGTATTTGGCCTACACACCAGAGCTTTACCCAAGTATAATCTTAGGTGAGGGAAGAGATCAGAACAAGGTTAATCTGACACCTGTCCCAGAGTTGGCATCTGGGTGCTTCTCCTTGGCCAGAAAGTCTTCCTTTCCACCACCTGTGTCCTGCAATCAACTTCAGCTATTTCCCTCCCAGGGAGAAACAGGATTGAAACTAAAGTCTTTTTAGGAGGCTGAGATAGCCCTGTAGAATTTAACTATTTTCAAGATTAAACAACAAAAAAAGTAAAGTTCATAAAGAGATATATAGCATTCTTCCATTTGTTAAAAAAGCAAAACATAAAAATTTTTAAGTGCGTGGAAATTTTCTGGAAGACAAGAATAGTAAACAGTAACTACCCTGGGGAAGGTAGTTGGGGGATCTGGAGTAGGAGGGAGACATACTGTTCTTTAAAGTATAGGAGAAATATTTATTATGTTTTTTAAAACCATGTACACCAAGCATCACCTTTTCAACTAAAATTTAACTTTTAACAATTTGAGTCCCTTGATTTCACGACCTCGACTTTTTAAACTTTGCTTTAAAAATGTTTTAATTTTATTACAAGGCGTTCCAAAATAATAAGTTCATATTTTGAGCCTCAAATTGTAATATTTCTTTTTAGTGATAAGGACTCAGCCCACTTTGAAGACTAATTGCAACAGTTATCAATCACAAAGCGAATACTATTCTGACATTAATTCCTACTCAGAATACAATTGATGGTCAAGATATATGGAAAACCAAGAGTACCTAAGGCTTCAGATGTAATAGCAGTTGTCACTAACACGGATTTGCTCCATGCTTTTCCTCCCTTGCCAGGTGTGTTCCACTGCTACCTTCCATCCCCGGGCCCCAATCCCCTCCCCCCAGTCCAGTCTAGTCCGCTCCCGCTCACCTCCTTTGGTAGGAGGACCCTTGGATGCAAACACCCGGCACTGAGGTCCGAAGTGACCCCGCCCACCGCCGCTAAGTCCAAGCGCTGCTGCCCCAGGTGCAGCGTCACTCCGCGCCCTGGGTGTGCAGCTACCACTGGCGGAGGGGAAAGGCAGTAACCGTTACGTGGTTGGGCGCCACCACACAAATCGCTTCCGGCCGGGCGCTAAATTTTCAACTTAACCCGAGCCAGGCTCCGGAAGTTAAAGTTAATAGGGATGACTCCGGAAACTAAACCAAATTCATACCGCGGGCCTCCTCCAGGACCCCGCCAGGCGGTCAGCGTGCTGCGCCACCCGGAATAGACCCTTCTCTCGCAATTTTCCTCTGGGTTGCAGCCAGGCCTGGTGATTCAAGGGCTAAGGCTGGCGACTTTCGGGCCCGCTGGTACCACACTCGGGCGCGAGAGGCGGCTGGCAGCATGGCGGGCCGCGTGGAGTACGGGGAAGGCACTGACGCTCAGCAGCTAGTGTTCCTGCTTCCAGGTAAACACGCCTGCCTGGGGAAGCACTCTAGGCACAGCCTCCTGCCTCGCTCGGCTAGCTCCAGAGCGCGGAGGTCGTGGCTTCCGGGCTGGTTTAGCTTAGTAATCTCCGGGCGCACCCCGCCAGCACCCTTGTAGTTCCAACCGCCCTCCCTGAGACCAGACGCGGCCTGCTCAGGTTTACGCTTCCCTAGGTCCCTGGGTCCCGGATGTTGAATCAGATTCTCTCCCTTGAACACATTGCCCCTCTTCTTGGTCACACGTTACAACCAGCTGTGGTTTTAAAACCTAAAGCTGAAAGCGTAGAAACGGACCGAGTATCAGCCCCCGCCCCCAACACGTACACTGACTCCCCTGGCTTCGCTTACGTTCTTTGTAGCTCTGGTGGGAGCGGCCCAGGCTTGTGGGGACAAGCGTGAGTTCGGGGTGCGCTGTGATGCCTGGAGGTGTCTTCTGAGGAAATGTAATTCGGTGTTCCCTACCTCTCCTTGACTTTGGGCCCCGCGTCTGTGTTCCTACTGGATTGGAAACGAGGATCCAGTAGGCCCGAAATTGCCTGGGAAACACGGCCCCCACCCTGGTTACTAGCCTTGGATGGCAAGGCGGGACGGAAGCTGTCTGGTAGTGAGGGTTTGGACAGGAGTGGTTAAAGAGGCGATTAGGTAATGACAGGACTGCTGAATTCAGGTTTTCAGCTCCCATCCCCATCCTGAGGATCAGCCATCCAGAGCCTGTGAGAGTTTGGGATGATAATCAGTTGCCACATGTGATGGGCCCCGTTAAGTGGCAGATAAAAGGAGTTTGGGACTAGGGAGTGAAAGCAGAAGGGTTTGGCCCTTTTATAGAATGATGTTAGTATGATGACATAACATTGGAAATAAGGAACACTAGCTGCTGAGCGTCAATGCTATAGTCATTTGCTGCTGCTGATATAGTTGCCCAGTAATGTAGATTTTATGGTGGATGTTGAAAATTGTTACTCAGTTTGTCAATACTTTTATGAGTATGTTTAACTTTTTCAACATTTATAAAGAGGTATGACATACGTACATTGAAGAGTAGACATTTAAGTGTGCAACTGAATTAACCATGTAAGTGTAATTCAATCCCTGTAACCATCCTCCAGGTCAAAATGTAGGACTTTTTCAGTGAGCTCCTCATGCCTTTTGGTCGATAAGGCCAATAACCTCTCTGCTGACCACTGTCACCAGAGTCTCATTTTGCTTTTTGGATTAGTGTGTGCTCCTTTGTATTTAGCCCTTTCACTCAGCAATATACCTATAGGATTCATCCATATTGGGCATAGCAGTTTGTTGGTTAGTTTGTATTTTCATTTCTCTGTGTACCATATTTTTCGGACTATAAGACGCACCCCCAAATTTGGGGGGGAAATGGGGGTGTGTCTTATAGTCCAAATTTGGCTTATCTGGCTCATGGGGGGTCGGCTGTGGAGCGGAGTAACAGGTAGATAAATATTTTACCACATTTTTTGCTTCAAAAATTTTTTTCCTATTTTTCTCTAAAACAGGTGCATCTTATAGTCCTAAAAATACGGAATTTTATTGTATTAATACCCATAATATTTATCTCCTGTACTGTGGATGGACTTCTAGATTGTTTCCAGTTGGTTACTATTATGACTTACAATTCTAGGATATACTGAGGAACTCATTTCTCCAGGGTGCATACCCAGGAGTAGAATTGCTTGTATTAGGTATTTTTATGTTCAGCCTTACTAGACACTGCTAAAACAGTTTTCTGAAATGGTTGTACTGATTTACACTCTCTCTGATCAGGAGTGTATGAGACTTTCTGTTGCTCCACATCCTCACTAGAGATGTTTGTATATAAAAGTTAATGCAAAATTTAGGGTTTTGACAGAATCTAGTAAACGACTCTCTGTGTACATTAAAAAAAAACAAAAAACCTTACTTTTGTTACATCAATTCAGTGAGATTTTAAGGGTAGGAACTCTATTCTTTCAGATCAAGTGCATTATTATTATTCAGATATACACAATGGCTGAGAATAATTTAAGTTTCTTATTTTCTGTGTAATTAGTATTGACATTCATTTTTAACATGTGTTTATTCCCTCATTATATTAAACACCAAAACCTTCAAATAATTAAATATTGATTTTAAATTGTAAAATTGTTGCTTTACTATGTCTACTTGTTGGGGCTGTGAGAAGAATTTAAATCCAGTTCCCGTTCAAAACTCAGATGCACTATGACCTTTGAACTCACTGGAGAAGGCTGAGGCAACTGTTAAGGAATTGATAGAAGGAACTGTCAGGCAGCAGGTTCTGTAACAATTTCTGCTTCCTGCTCCTATAATTTTTCTAGCCAGTCTTTAGTGCCACCTGCAGGCTCTGAGGGTACACACACCGGTGCTTTGATAATTACTTCAGTGCAACAGTGCTTCTCACACTTGAGGGTATGGGATACCTGGGGAGGTGGGCCCATCCCCAGAGTTTTTAATTCAGTGAGTCTGGGGTGGGCCTGACAATATGCATTTCTAAAAAGTTCGTGGATGATGTTGATGTTGCTCTTCTGGATACCACACTTAAGAACCACTGCAGTAAAACTACCCGTTGAGAGCTGGATTGGGAAGTAGGAATGGTCATCCTGAATTTTAGATCTGTTTGTGGTGGGCCAGAAGGTGCATGGTCAGGGGAGAGCACAGGGTATGAGGCTACACATGTTATTTGTTAAGAAATCAGCTCTAGTAAGTTATGTGTTTGAGAGTGTAGCACCATAGCTACAGTAAAGTTGGGTTCTTAGTAAACTAAACAAAATTATATGAGAAGTGTTTTGTATTAAAAGTTTTTGATGGGCTCAATTCGTGCTCAATTTTAGAAAACTTCTGGCAGAAGAATCTGAAAAGGTTACTTTATATACTGGAAAGTGAGCACATTAACAAACAGCCAACAGAAATTTACAGATTTATCCGTGAGACAAATGTAAAGCCACTGAACCTTGAGATGACTCTTTTCCCCCAGCGTTTAATTTACTTTTATTGAGTTGCCTGCCATAGCATTGTGTTATATGTTGAAGGATACAATTTTAAAAAGCACTATTTAGGTCTCTCTGCCGTTGTTTTTCATTGCTTAAAGAAGTTGAATATCCTAGGACAACAAAAGCTAGAACTTGGAAGAGGTGCTTATGAGGTGGTTAGACTTGGAGCCTTGATTTTCATAGGCTGGTGGAGACAGAACTACTTTACTTTTCAGCAGGGTAAGCATTTCTTGTAGTTTTAGGATGGTCTTAAACATTTCTCAAAAATGGCCTGGGAATACCAGTTTTTTTGCAGTTTTAGTTACTTATAAGAGACTTAATATCTGTACTTTCTGAAATATGATAGAAGCTTCCATCCTTCTTTGGTGCTCTAAAATTAAATGTTGTTTTTTTTTGTTTAAAATATTTTATTTATTTATCTTTAGAGGGGAAGGGAAAGAGAGAGGAAGAGAAACATCAATGTATGGTTGCTGCTTATGCATCCCCTGCTGGGAACTGGCCCCTGGCAGGAACTGGCCTGCAACCCAGGAATGTGCCCTGACTGGGAATCGAACCGCGGTTGTCTGGTTCACAGGCCCGCGCTCAATCCACTGAGCTACATCAGCCAGGGCTCTAAAATTAAATGTTTAAGTCATATTGTAAATAGTTTTCTCTAGTTTTGGTATGCTTGTCAGTTCTACCAAGTTGGAGTGGATTCTAATGTGAAAAGCCAGCTCAGAACAGAGACTGTGTTTATTGTTAATGTGATTGAACCCAGTTTAGCCATCTCCAAAGAACTGTTAAAACATTGGAAAACCCTAATGTTGTGTGAGGAAAAAAGAAAGCAAGGACAGAAATGAGCTCAGGACAGTTAAACACACACACATACACACAACTTACTGAGGTCCACTTAGGCTGAAAGTGTTCTTTAGTCAGCTCCCTGATCAAACTGAACTATAGATGAGTTTTGTAGTAAAGTAAGATTGCCCTTTATTTCATACAAATACATATTTAAAAGTATTTTAGGAAAGGTTGTACGTACTTGATACTTATTTCCCCCACAGCCAGCATAAGTAATACCAGTTTTGAGTGGTAGAGGATGGGTTACTTTTTGGAAGATAAGAATCCCAGGCTTGCCTGCCTACCTAGACATTCCAAATATAGTTATGAACCTTTTATGTGAGGTGCCATAACAATTGCAGATAATGATATCAGAGCCTCTCCAAATGGAATGCAAATATATGTATTTGAAAGCATTGTATGAATGCAAGCTTTATAGAATTATGTTCTAATTAAAGAATTAAAGATAAATGAAGTTTAAAATGGAAAACTAAATTCCCTGTTTAATGATGGAGCACATTTATATCAGTGCTATTATTGATTAGAGTCTTCTAGCTTTTTAATAAGTCCCCAAGAGCACTTCTTATTTGAACAACAGTAAAAGTATGTGGAAAAAGAAGAATTACAATCAGACTGAAATGACTTCAGTGACCCTAAAACAAAACAAAGCAAAAAACATTTTCCTTTCTTTCCATAAGTGCATGTGGTTAATCTCAGAAAGAATATTTAAGCATGTTTTTTGTTCTTTGTCAAACTGTTTGCATGTATGTCTGTTTGTGTTTAGAAATATACCTTGTGGGCTGAAAGTGTCTTTACTTTCAGAAGAGCTTATTCACGTGGAAGGAACCTGCACTTAGCTTGCCAGGAGAATGGGGTGGGGGGGTGGGGGGGGAAGACCTGGCTGGGTCAGGTGCTGATTTTAGACAACCTCTGAATAATTAAGCTCAGCTTTTGGGAAGGTATGTCACTTACTAATTAGTCGTCTGTAGGCCTTCAGTGGTGTAAGAGTCTGAGTTTTCTAGCACAAAGCATATGTAACATTTCTGTACAAATCCTGAATCTGACTTTGTCTTTATGAAATGTTTTTTGGTGGGAATCTGAATGACCTTTCCCAGGTGACCACTGTATCTGCTCCCTTGCTGTTGGAGCATTCTGAAGTGGATGGACTTAATCAGATGCCAGTTAGTGTAATCAGGCTGTTTCTAGAGCCTGATCTTGTCCTGCTAGTAATTGTTCCGAAGAACAGTTTTGTAAGTGAGATCTCATGAGTCCCACATATTTATCCTCTAGGGCAGAAAAGCATCATAAAAAGAAAGTAAGCAATATTCATAATTTTTATTTGAATAGCAGAGTAGAAGCTACATGAGGTTTTTCCATATCCTCTGAGGTTTAACCATGATGTTAAGAAACAAACAACTAAAGCCTGACTATAATAGAACATACTTAAAATTAGATTTGTGCAATTGTTTAGCTTTGTGTTCTTGGAGAAATTGTGTGCTCATTGTCAAGCCTCAATATTCTCATCCTCTACATTGGGGAGAGCAGTACCAGTCTTGTGGGGTTGCTCTCTGTTGGTTTGAATTACATGAAAGCTCCTTTTTTGCACCCCAAGTTCTTTGCCTGGGGCCTGGGACAGAATAGGCATTTAATAAACACTTATTGAAAGGAAAAAATGCCTTTTTATTTTATTTCTTCCTTCAGTATTGTCTGCTTATGCATGTGGGGGAGCTTTGCCCAGGAGAGTGCCCCCCGCCCCACGACCATCTCAGATGAGAGTAAGTCTACCAAAAGACGATCTGCTTGGGGAGGAAAGGTAGCCAGTCTCTCAGAGGAGAAGGGCCTTGAGCCTGTTCCTCAATGGGCTTTTATTGGGTTCAGTTTGCACAGGAATACCGGTAAAGCTCATCGATCATTGTCAGGCAATAATGATCAAACAATAGATAACATTCAAAGAACTATGAGGGCTTATTCTGACTCAGGGGCAGATAGCAAAAGGGGCATAAAACTGGGAAACAAACTCATTTTATCCTTGGATCCTTATCAGAAAATTGGGGGCAGTCTTAGCAAAGCAGGTTTCACATGATTTTATTCATTCTTTCTTAGGCCTGAACACCCAGGGGAACGGCCCGTTCCTGCCTAGGGCTGCACCACCCTATGGTATTGTTTTAGGCTTAAGTCAGGTGAGGGAAATAAGGCAGCCAAGAGATTAGGAGACTTCTTAGAGACAGAATGAGGACTCAGGCTATGTCAAAGCTGAGGGGTGAGGGTCCATCACCCCCTTTTTCTGTAGTCCCCCAAGTCCTTCCCTGGTGGCCCATTTGTGACCATGCCTGCCTGTCTTAGGTCATCCCTCCTTTTAGGAATCTTACTGGTCATTGGCTAACCAATCATCTGCCCTGGGGCCAAGCAGGGTGAAGGAAAGCAGGCAGAGTGAGCACTCCTGCTGGGAAGATAAGTTTTTTCTCCTTAGTGGCTTATGATCCAAAGTTCTTTTTACTCAGCCTTAGCCATGGGGGGTTTACAGCTTCTGAAACCAGCTAGGGTGGTTCCTCCCAACATGTGCAGTTCTTTTTCTTCTTTCACTTCTATCCAAACTACCCTTTCTTTAAAGCTCGGTTACAGTTTAGTTTCTGTGAAGCTAAGCCATTTGCCCCAGTCCAACTTCTCTTTTTTAGAATGCCCTTGACTTTATGTCTGCGTAGACACTGGCCTGCTCTTCTCCATGTTCTCTGCCTGCCAAATGTCTACTTATCCTTTAAAGAAGTGCTGATGTCACTTTCTCTAGGAAGCCTCCCCTCTCCACCTCTTCGCCATTAATGTGTAAGTGAATGGTACCTCTTTAGTCACCTGCACATTTCCTTGTGATTATTCAGCTCACTATCATTTTTATATTGAATACCCAACACATGCTAGTAGTTGGGTAGGATCCTGGTCCATTTTCCCTGAGTAGCCACATTTAGCTTCTTAGTGTTGGGAAACTTGGCCATAAGCTTCAGAGCCCAACTTTGCTCAGTGCCTCTGAAGTCAGAGAGTGCTACTTAGGACTGTCACCCTTTTTGTTCAGAGATCCTTTAAATTTGTTTTTAAACAATTTTTAAAAGATATTATTATTTATTTTTAGAGAGAGGGGAAGGGAGCCAGAAAGAGAGGGAAGCCAGAAAGAGAAACATCAATGTGCGGTTACCTCTTACATGCCCCCAACCAGGGACCTTGCCACAACCTAGTTATGTGCCCTGACTGGGGTCAAACCAGCAACCTTCTGGTTCTCAAACTGGTACTCAATTCACTGAGCCACACCAGCCTGGGCAATAAAGTGACTTTCTTTTTTAGGTATGTCTGCCTGCTAAAGTGGAATGGGCTACCTGGTGAAAGTGTCAGAACTTCATATTTTGTTATCTGCCTCTGAAACGAGGAAGATGCAGGTTGGCTGATGTCTCTAGTGAGAGCTCATTTCCCTGCAAGGACCTAAACCCAACAACATTTGGTGAGACTAAATTAGACTAATTAATTCTTCATTTACACATTTTTCTCCCAGTATATTTTTAGTTATTTTTTATTAGAATAGTAACACATACCCAATAAAGAAATTTTAGCAATGCAGAAAAATATAAAGGGAGAAAAGAATTTGTCCATCATTTTACTACCTAGAAATCACAATTTGGAAACATTTTTTTACATTCTTTTTATGTTGTATATATCACAGAATGAATTCAGTGTTTAATTTTTTCCAGTTTTTCTACTTCTGCTTCTATTTCACTGTTTACTCTTTCTACTTATTTACTGTAACATTCATTAAAACTATCTGGGATATTGGGGTTATACAAGAGTGTTATATGGTTTTATTTGCTCTACTTATTCATAAAGTTAAAGAGTTAAATTACTTTGATGGAGAGCTAAGGGAGTAGGGTATTTTTTCTCTTAATTTTAGTAAATCTAGAAACTCATAAGTCACACATAGTTGACAAAGAGAATTTGTAGGTCATACCTTGAGCATTGAAAAGGCTTGTTATGAATTTATTTATATTATAAGAAATATATCAAATAAGCAGTGCTTTCACAGGGTAGACTACATATTTAGAGTGGATTGTCTTTAAGAGTGGATAAAGACTGAAAATACAGATAGATGCAAGAGAGGTAAAGATAAATTCACAGAGCCATAATGGACACAGTGGCAAGCTAAGATGTTTTGAAAGCCATTTGAGGTTGAGTTTACTTAGGACAATCACAGTCTCCTGCAAACATCCATTGATATAAAGGAGATGCCAGTGTAAATGGACCATAAGTCTGCATAGCATTTCTTTAATGTGGGGCCAATGCATCCTGATTGTGTTACAAAATCTAACTTAACACTTTGTTAGGAGTTCGTAGAGAATTCACATATTGCTAGAGAGGCAGCTATGTGTTGGGGGCAGGGATAGTGGGGTGGTGAAGAACATAAGACATGTAGAAGTCAGCTGTTTCAGCATCCAAAGGGGCAGGTTTTTGCCTCTCTGAGAGTTAACATCTCAAACCAATTTCCTCTATTTAGTGGGAAACTGGCTGCATGCTGCACCCAAGCTTCATATCCTGGTGTCTGCAGGGAGAAGCTGCTCCTCTTAGTTCTGGTTTTAAACTTTTCAAAATAGCCTTGTGACTGTCCCTACTGTGATCACAGGAACCCCAACCAGCACCCCTATATAAGCTGCAGCCAGGGAATGTCAGGCTCCATTACAAGCACCAGGTGGGAGAGAAGGTGGACAGTCATACATGAGAACATGAGAATAGAGAGTGCTTTTTTGGAAGAAGGAAAGAGTGAAGATAGCACAAGAGCCAGCCACTTCCATCACTCACCAGTGTGACTGAGCTTTGGTCAGAAGCTTGAGGCACTTGTAACGGGATCTGTTTCAGTCTAACATTCTGAGTTTCTCAGTTATAGGTGCTTTCCTTGACTGGGTGGCATACAGTTATGGCATAGGTTTATTTGTATGGAGAGTTTTATTTTGGCTATGAATTATACTCTCTTTTATTTAGCCAATGTTTATGTAAGCCATAGGAAGCCCATCTTCTAGGTCTTATATTTCTACAACACACTCCAATGTATGTTATTGTATTTGACCCTCACAATGACCTTGGGAAGTAGTCAAGGCAAGCTTTATTATCACCATTCTACAAGACTAAAGGAAATCAAGTAATCTGTCTAACACTCAATAGGAAGTAAGTGGCATAGTTTGCCAGCTCTCCTGTGTCCTCCAGGACCCCTGCTATGTGCCAAAGGCCATTCTGCTGAAAGAATGGGATAGTTGCTATTGTTGCAGAGGTGGGAAGATCAAGAAGGACTGGAGTTCCTGCTGTTTGATGACCAGGGACTGTGCACACCTTTCCTGGACCCAGCCTCAGTTGTTATTGACATCCCATTTAGGTCTGTTTCTTGCTTCCCAGATATTTCAAGGTCTCTGTGCCATCTTTCTATATTGCTTGCTGCTCTTTGTGGCTCTGAGTTGCTACAAGCCTGAAGTTTTTCATAAGCTTGTTCTTCAGTGTACAGGACATTCCTAGAAACAACACTGTTGATAGGGGCAGCCCTGGACTAATGGAGATTTTATCTTCTATGCTAGTCTTGGTTAAAGCCAGTTTTTATTTTTTCTTCAAGGCTTCAAAATAAAAAGATGTTCTTAGAAGAACCTATTACTTGGGAATTATTATTCTAGTGCGTACCTTTCTCTAGCTTTCTTGGTTTGCCTCCTATGATATTTGGGGAAGCTGAAAGCTTCTAAGTTAGGAAAATGACTCAGACTATATGGCAACTCTAACATCTTAGGAAGAGAAGGCATTTAGTTATTACTGAAACAGACATTTCCAGAAGTGGCAAAGAACTTGAACATTAGAGTTGTCTTGCATGCATTATATTTGTGTCCTAGCAAAGTGGTTTCAAGGAAGTATCTGGTGATCAGGCAGAAGGAAACTAGGGGTTCTGAGTATATGCTAGTGGCTTGTGTCTAAAGAAAATGATTGGGACCTATTTCGGACACAGAGCATGACAGTGATACTCTCATTTTTAAATTCCCCATTAGATCTTCTGAACAAACATTAGTAGCCTTGATACGGTATCTAAAAATAAAGTGAACGGTGCTTTGGTGTTTGTTCTTTCTTCTCCATTTGGTGTATGTTCTCAGACCTTATCTGCTATGTGCCAAAAATCAGACAGGGTCATGAACAAATCACTGCTTCCAAGTCAGAAGAGCACTTGGCAAAAAAGGCACTCTTTATCCTATCTCATGTCTTTGTATTGTAAATGATAGGGAGAAACTTGTTTTTTTTTTTTTTAATTTGTTGATTACGCTATTACAGTTGTCCCATTTTTTCTCCATTTTATTCCCCTTTGCCCTGTAACCTCCCCCGCCCCTAATCATTCCCCCACCCTAGTTCATGTTTGTAGGTCATACACAGAAGTTCTTTGGCTTCTCCATTTCCCATACTATGCTTAACCTTCCATGGTCTATTTTGTACCTAACATTTATGCTTCTAATTCCCTGTACCTTTTCCCCCATTTTGTCTCCTCCCCGTCCCTGCTGGTAACCCTCCATATGATCTCTATTTCTGTGAATCTGTTCCTGTTTTACTTGTTTGCTTATTAGTTCATTTTTGTTTTTGTTTCTGTGTTTTAGGTTTGGTTGTTGGTAGTTGTGAGTTTGTTGTCATTTTACTGTTGGTATTTTTGATCTTCTTTTTGTTAGACAATTCCTTTTAACATTTCATGTAATAGGGCTTGGTGATGATGAACTCCTTTAACTTGACCATATCTAGGAAGCACTTTATCTTCCCTTCCATTCAAAATGATAGTTTGGCTGGATAGAGTAATCTTGGATGTACGTCCTTGCCTTTCATGACTTTGAACACTTCTTTCCAGCCCTTCTTGCCTGCAAGTTTTCTTTGGATAAATTAGCTGATAGTCTTATGGGAACTCCTTTGTAGGTAACTGTCTCCTTTTCTCCTTCTACTTTTAAGATTCTGTCCTTGTTTTTAATCTTGGGTAATGTAATTATGATGTGCTTTGGTTGTCCTTCCTTGAGTACAACCTATTTGGCACTCTCTGAGCTTCCTGGATTTCTTGGAAGTCTGTTTCCTTTGCCAGATTAGGGAAGTTCTCCTTCATTATGTTTTAAAATAAGTTTTTAATTTCTTGCTGTTCTTTTCTCCTTTTGGCACCTGTGTGATTTGGATGTTGTAACATTTAAAGTTGTCCCAGAAGTTCCTAAGCCTCTCTTCATTTTTTTGAATTGTTGTTTCTTCATTCTGTTCTGGTTGAATGTTTATTTCTTCCTTCTGCTCCAAACCATTGATTTGAGTCCTGATTTCCTTCCTGTCATTATTGGTTCCCAGTACATTTTCCTTTATTACACTTTTCATAGCTTTCACTTTTTTCTCTATTGTGGGACCATACTGAACCATTTCTGTGAGCCTCCTGATTACCAGTGTTTGGAAGTTTGCATCTGATAAGTTTCTCTTCATCACTTAGTTATAGTTTTTCTGTAGCTTTGATCTGTTTTTTCATTTGGGCCATATATTTTTTCTCCACTTGCCTGATAAATAGTAAGGAGCAGAGCCTTAAGTATTTGCAGGGCTGGGCAACCCATGTTGCTGCATTGTGGTGCTCTCTGTCGGGGAAGGGTTTGAGAGGGAACAAGCATACTTGCTCAGCTCTCACGGGCTTTCAGTCACTTCCTTTACTACCCACAAGCAAATTGGGCCCTTCTGATGCTGATTTCCAGGTGGGTGAGTTTGCATATGTTCTACGACACCACGGGTCTCGCCAAGGAACTCTTCTGTGAGGCTGTGAGGTTCTCCTGCTGCCTCAACACCCATAGGTTTTTGCAGCCAGAGGTTTTGAGGCAGGAAGCCTGGGTTGCTCAGTCTGTCTTGCTCCCTACTTGTTCCTCCCAGTTTATCTGCATGCAAATGTGGGACCTACTGTCTGCCAATTGCCGCTTCACCCTTCTGGTCTAGCCTTCTGGTCCTCTCCATCCCCACTGCCCTTCTCCACCCCTCCTACCACTCCGGATGAATGTTTCTTCCTTAACTCCTTGGTTATCAGATTTCCATACAGTTCGATTTTCTGGCAGTTCTGTTTTTTTTTTTTTTTTAATTTTTTTGTTGTCCTTGTTTTGGTTGTGCAAGGAGGCAAAGTATATCTTCCTACACCTCCATAGTGGCCGGAAGTATTGGAGAAACTTCTTTTAACTAAGAGAAGGAAAAGGAAGACCTGCCAAGTTTAAAAACTGGTTGATAGACAAGTTCATATCAGCTGTACAACCCATATTATATAGTCTGTAGGTGATAAATAATGTCCCTGTTTGGCTTACACTTCATGACTAACTTTTCAGAATTACTATGGTCAAGTCTGTGTGCTGATACATGCTATGTACCCTAATTTCAAAGCATTAAAATGTCACAGATAACTTGGGGGTGTATGCAGCTATGTATAGGATACTGTAGTATTTTATAGGAAAATGGGTTTTATTTTCTTGCCATTGGTCAGCCTTTATCTGTTTTTATCACTAGATATTTCCTGTATTCCACAACAGACTTTTCTCATCCTTTATGTATTTTTGATCCTGACTTAGTCTCTTTCTCGCATTCCCCATTTCCTGCCTGTCCCCCCCCCCCCCATTCTTTTTCTTCTGCTGCAGCCCTGGCAGTGTGGGATACTGCTTGGATTGAAGTTGGGGCAGCTGATTAGATGATGCTCTGGTCCTCAAGTCTGAGTAGGACAGAAGAAGGAAGAGAGATGAATTTGAGATATTTGTGTCACAGAATAGTCAGACCAAGATACTTTTTGTGCTTCAGAACTGCAGTTTGTGTTTTCTCAGTTAAGAAGGATGGGACATGAGATTAAGCGTGTCTCTAAAGTGTCATAGTTTAAAATGTTTTTTTGCCTGATATAAATCTTAGGGTGTGTGTGTATTTGGATAGATCTGTGACCTTAGACAGGTTTCTTACCTTTGGACAAATTTCTCATCCAAAAAAGTGGAAATTAAAATAGTACCTAGAGGTATTATGAGGGTTACATTATATAACATATATAGGACATGGCCTGGTACAGTGGAACCTTGTTTCTCGAACTTAAGCTGTTCCAGAAGGCTGTTTGAAAAGCAATTAGATTGAAAACTGAATCATTTTTCCCATTCGAAATAATATAAATTGATTTAATCCTTTCCAGATCCCCAAGTGATTTCCTGTTTTAACCTTTCTTATATATGGTACATGTTTAAGGTACTATTTAATCTGCAAATAAATTTTTTAAAAACAAAAAGGAAATCAAATGTATAGTAAAAAGTGAAAATTTGCATACACTAGAACTTACCTTAATGTTGAGAGCTGTTGATGACTAAATATGGAGAGGAGGGATATTATTGTTTGGAAGGGGAGTCCCCTTCCATAAAAACAGGTAGCTGTTCCTCTGGGGTTCTTTCTCTCTTTTGCATGTTTGTTCCACTAGAACTTGCTTCAGGCTTCCTGGGTCTCTGTATCACTAAAAACCTGTGCAGTGATGTTTATTTTTCCATGAGTTTTAACACTTGCCTGAAACACTGCATTGTCATTGCACAAGTTATTGCATGGTTTGCTACTTCTTTGTCAGGGTGATAGTTCTCAATAAAACTTAACATTCCCCCCCCCCCCCATTTTCTAAGCATTTTCTTAAGTAATGAAGTAGGAATACCTTCCCTTCCCTCTTCCTCCTCTGAGGAGAACCTCTCAGCTGTCATCTGTTGCTGCTTCCTCTGGAGGTTTGGGAGTTCGTTGGTGGTCAGCTCAGTGTTGTGGGCCTCCACCAACTCCTCCATATCATCATCCACCTCTAAGCCCATGAACTTGTCCAGAGACACAGTATCCTCCACAACAGACATCACCTTCAAAGCCCTCAAAGTGTCTTTCAGCAACAGACTCAGACCACAGTTTCTTCCAGGCTGATTGCATGGTCCTGGGAGATATTTCTCCCTCCCTGCCCCCTGCTTTGTCTGTGAGCCTCAAGCAGGTGAAAATATTAAATATTCCTTCCAGAATTCCCTGAGGGTTAAATTAGTTTCAGAAGTCACCTCAAAACACCTCTGAAACAGTGCCTTTGTTATTTCTTAACATTAGAAATCACCTGCTGGTCCATGGTTGGGATGAGAGGAGTTGTGTTAGGTAACAAGAACCTAACAATGATAAAGCTGTACGATGCCACCAACTTGGCCTCCAAGCCTGGAGAATGGGCAGGGGCATTGTCCTTTACATTAAGTACCCTGAGTGACAATTGTTTTTCCCAGAGATATTTCTTCACACTTGGGACAAACACTTCATAAATACACTGAATAGAAAATTGCCTGGTTACCCAAGCTTTGCTATTACCCTCCACATCATATTCAATTTGTTTTTCATGACATTACTTTTCTTGAATGGTAGATGATTAGAGGCTTCAATTTAAAGACCCCATTCACATTCCCATATGACAGTAATATTAACCTGCCCTCATTGGCTTGTGTCCTGGCAGTCACTTTCCTGTGTGATATATGTCCTCTTCAGCATTTTCTTCCAGAAGAGCCTCTCTCATCACAATTAAACACTTGCTGGGGAACAAATCCATCAGCCTCTGCATACTCTTGCAATCCAGTCACGAAATTGTCAGCAGCTACTTTGTCAGAATTGGCAGCCTCTACATGCCTCACTATAGTATGAATGCCACTTTTCTTAAATTTAACAAACTACCTGCTACTAGCCTGAAATGAATCCTGTTCAGCACTCATTCCAGGAGTGTCTTTGAGGGGGTCAACTTGCAGCATCTTCACTTTTTTACATATCCTTGCCTCCAAAATGCTATCCCGAACTAACTGCTTTTCATTTATCCAAATCAACAAGTATTCTACCTCTTCAATTGCATGGACTTACTTTGTGAGCACTTTCACACCCATAGTGACATCTGCACTCTTTATGTTTTAAAATTGCTAATTCATTGATCTCGCCATGTCATACTCAGTAGCCAGGTCAAACACATGAACAAATCTATCATACTTTACAATTATTCCTTATTAAAGCTCTATTGTTGTTTTCAAAACTTTCCTTTTCACTTTGCCTCTATCATTAATCTTATCACCCATGTTGACTTACTATATTTTAGTAATAATTAGCAACAACAGCAAAAACATGAAAATAATTCATAGCACAATTTCCTGAGATGTTAACAACAGAAGTTTTAGTGTCCAACTGGCTCTTACTCAATGCATTCTCTCCTACATTTGTTGACTGAGAGATATGTAACTGATTATACAGGAGCAGCATGAAAGCATTGTTGGGTCAAGAACCGAAGTTTTGTGGACAACTGAGATATTTTTTCTGTAAACAACTTGGTTGCAAACCAAATTGTTTGAGATGGGAGACATTCGAGAACCAAGGTGTGACTGGATATACCATATTTTTGGACCATAAGATGCACCCAGGTTTTAGAGGAAAATTGGAAAAAAATTTTGAAGCAAAAAAATGTAAAATATTTAATAACATAAGTAACATAATATTTCACCAATGTATATGTAAACAGAACTCAACAGCAGCATTAACAACCATTATTCCTCCCAAATGGGTGGGGGGTGTATCTTATAGTCCTAAAAATATGGTAGAATATGCCTGATAAATATTAGCAGTTGTTTGTTACTTACGTTCATTAGAGTTACATCATTGTCATGGTATGTTTTCTTTTTTTTTAGGTTCAAATATCAGAAAAGTAGCAGTCAGTTTTGTGAAGTAATTAGATCAGAATAATAACTAGATGGAGGATTTGTTGCTAGAGTTAATGCTGACAAGTGGGACACAAAATTTAATCTTTACAGAAACTCTAAGAAAACTAATATAGAACTGGCTTGACATAAAAAGCTAGAATGGCAGGGTTTGAGGTAATTGGGAAATTTAAGATATTATTTAATTAGGACTGGCTCCAAAGAATGAGTACATGTTTCTGATTTGTCTGAATTTTTTCTTTTTTTGTAAAAACACTCTTTTAGCAAGCATGATTTATGTCATCTCTTATGTAAGAGAAAACAGTTTTTAAAAAGTGTAAAGCTTACTCTTTTAAAAAATAAAATGTGGAGTCTTATTTAACAGAGTTTTAGAAAAAGTGGTTCAATTGAGTAAATTTTCTAGATAAATGAAGTTCTGTTCATTAGGTATCAAAACTTGCTCTTTCTAAAATTGAACAACACATTTATATAATATTTATTGGGTGTATTCCATGTGCCGGTAACTCTGCTGGGTACTTTGCTATATGTTGCCTTGATTTTTGCACATAAGATGCATTCTGTTTAAAATTTTTAATAAGGATATACTGGTTCTAAGTTATCTTTTCTTTAGAAACTAATTGTTAGGCTCTTAGGTAATTCTGTGCTTGGAGTTTTTGACTTCTATATGTCTATCTTATTATTCTCTACATATCCTTAATGTTTCCATGTAGTTGAGAGAAAGAAAACTGATTCTTAATTGAGATTCTAGAACATGCTAATTAATTGCATGTTCTAGGCTCTTTCATAAATATTTTATTAAAGTCTACCAAAAACCTGTAAAATAATTATTGTTATACGCAATTTAAAAGTGAAATAACTGAGGCACTGGAAGATTGAATATCTTGCTCAGGGTCATACTGCTGAGTAACAAAAAGAGCTGGGATTGGATTGTGCACCTGTCAGACCTCATATATTGCATACTTCTTAATGCTGATACTGTTAAAGAAATAAGCATCAGCTCTAAGTAGGTTTATAGAGGAGAACCCCTTTCCACACTACCCCCTCTTCCCTTTCTGATTCTTTCCCATTGTTCTAAAACTAGATTTCCCCCCCTAATTAATTTAGTTATCATTCAGCTGTGCTAGATGCAGGTAAAAATCAGAAAAAAAGATGTACCTTCCAAGTCTGGAGGGTGAGGAACTAACAGCCTAAGGATGAGCCAGGGTTTTCCTCTTGTAAATGAAAGTTAAAAACTAACTTTTCTAGAGCCTTTAATTTATAGTTATGGGTAATTTTATGTATCTTAGGCCATGTATAGACTAAGAAATTTATCAGCAGTGTCATAGCAATAGGATTTCTCTTTTTATGCTAAGCCTTCATATTCTGGTGGGAGTAAATTCATAAATATAATGAAAACATTGAAAAAGATGACCAAAATCAAGTTTTTCAGAACTCTCGAAATTAGTGTTTATTTAAGAAAAAAACTGCTGAATCTCATTAAGCAGAGATTGTGGCATTCTAAATTGAACTGTCCCCATCTCCCTCTGCTCATGTCTGCAGCAGCCTTGAAAACCAGCAGTGTTGAAAACATGGTACTTGTAAAAAACCAGTTGCCTTGCAACCACTGGATGGGACAGGCCTTATTTGGAACTCTTCAGAAGTCTCATTCTTGGAACATTATCCCTATTTGACCTGTTACACAGCTCCCTTGAAGAGTCGCGTTCACAGGGCATTGCTATCACTTGGCCTTGATGGATTTGAGAACTTGCTCTGCAGGAAAACCCTATTCCCAAGGTTTTAGTCAGAAATAATCAGTGCTACTTGTTTAATCTATCAGCCACTGAGGAGACAGTGCTCAAAAGAAAAATAAGGCAATAAAATACTAGTTAGGGGATTTGAGGAGCTCTGACATATTCTAAGGAATTAGAAGGCTGTACACATATGAATGGTTGTGTACATTCCCAGGACAGACCTGAAAGTGCCCTAATCTCTAACCTCTGACTGATGTTGAGGCCCCAGGCAAGCAATAATTAAAAACTAAGCCAGAAGTTTAAAGTGCACAAATGTTGAAGTTATACCCTATCACACTGGCAGAACCTCTCAGCAAGTGTTGGGAGACTTACTGCTTCACAATGCTTAAGGAAATCATAGTTCTATAATTAGTTAACCATTAAGCAAATTGAGATATCTGTGGTTGCTTACTACAGAAAATGCTTACTTTATAAAATTAGTCCAGACAAGTCACTAAACAAAAAGCAACAACTGCAGTGATGACCAAAAGGAGCAACAACAACAAATATTGGTGAGTAGAGGGAGGGTGCGTATATCCATAATTGTCACATTAATTACTATTCTATCTGAAGTGTTCAGTTTTCAAATAAAGAGTATGAGATACATGAAGAAACAGGAAAGTGTGGCTCATCAAAGGTGGGGGTAAGAGACAACAGAGACTTCCTGAAGAGGCCCAGATTTTGGACCTATTGTGTAAAAATTTTAATCAGATATTGTAGATACACTCAAAGAACTAATGGAAAGCACGTTGAAAAAATTAAGGGAAAGTATGACAATGAAGTCTCACAAAATAGATACATTAATAAGGATAGAAATTATGAAAGAATATTTAAATTCTGGAGTTGAAAAGCATAATAATTGAAATGAAAATTTCACTATTATGCTCAAGAGCTAGGAGAGCAAAGAAACAACAAACTTGAAGAAAGGTTAATTGAGATTATCTAACCTGAGGAACAGAGAGAATTAGGAAAAGTTAACACAGTTCAGAGACTTGTAGTGCACCATCAGGCATAGTAGCATATATATAACAGTAGTCCCAAAGAAAGAAAGGATAAAAAAGAATACTTGAAGAATTAATGGCCAGATATGTCCCAAATTTGATAAGAAACATTAATCTACACATCCAGGAAGCTCAACACACATTTAAGTAGGATAAACTAAGATCCATGCCTCCGCATATCATACTCAAACTGTCAAAGCCAAAGGCAAAAGAGAGTATCTTGAAAACAGCAATAAAAAATGGTATTCAAGTGAAGGATGCTCTTGAAAATGAATAGCTGACTTCTCATGTGAAATCATAACAGTCAGAAGCTAGTCGTATGACATAATCAAGATGCTGAAAGAAAAACACATGTAACCAAGAATTCTAAATATTATAAACCTCTCCTTCAAAACTGATGGAAAGGTAAAACATTCTCAGGTAAACAAACACTGAGAGAATTCATCACTCATAGACCTGACCCACGAAAACCATAAAGGGAGTCTTTTAGATAGAAAGGAAAAGACACCAGATGATAGTTTAATCCACATGAAGAATACAGAACACTGGGAAAGATAAATATATAAATAAATATAAAAAACTACAAGTATTTTTGTTTGTAATTCTTTTTTCCTATTTGATTTAAAATACAACTTCATAATAATAATAAAACTTAATGGGCTTATATAAAGATGTAATTTATAGAGTAGTAGCAAAAAGTGAGGATGAAGAGGATTACAGGTAATTCCTATATATTATTGAAATTTGTAAGTTATTATTAATCCAAACTACAGTGTTGTAAGATAAGGTGGTAATTTTAATTCCTAGCACAACCACTAAGAAAATAACTATCCTGAAAATATAGTAAAACAAACAAGGGAATTAAAATGGTATACTAGAACATATATATATTTTTTTTTTCACTGAATCTTCCTCTACTTTTTTTATTATTCCCCAATGAGATGAAATATTTTAACAGTCCTTTGGAAAGGTTTCTTATTCTTTTTTTTTTAATTTTTTTACTTTGACTTGCTTAAGTACAATTTTCTGTCTTTTACTCCCATCCCAGCCCACCCATCCAGCCCTCCCCACCTCTATCCCATTTCCACCCCCTCCCCCTAGTTTTTCTCCATGCATCCTTTATACTTGTTTCTGTAAACCCTTCCCCTTCTAACATTCCCTCCCTTCTACACAGCCTGTTCACTGTTTCTGAGTCTTTGGTTATATTTTGCTTGTTTGTTTATTTTGTTGTATAGGTTCTTGTTTAATGTGAGATCATACGGCATTTGCCTTTCACCACCTGGCTTATTGCACTTAGCGTAATGCTTTCCAGTCCCATCCATGTTATTGCAAAGGGTAGCAGCTCCTTCTTTCTTTCTGCTACATAGAATTCCGTTGTGTAAATGTACCATAGTTTTCTGATCCATTCAATTACTGATGGGCACCTAGTTTGCTTCCAACACTTGTCTATTGTAAATTGTGCTGCTATGAACATTGAGGTGCATATGTTCTTTGGGATTGGTGTTTCAGGGTTCTTAGAATATAATCCTAACAGTGGACTGGCTGGGTCAAAAGATGGATCCATTTTTAGTTTTCTGAGAAAATTCCACACTGTTTTCCATAGTTGTTAAACCAGTCTGCAATCCCACCAGCAGAGCACCAGGGTTCCCTTTTCTCCACAACCTCTCCAACACTTGGTGTTTGTTGCTTAGTTTATGATGGCCATTCTGACTGCAGTGAAGTGGTATCTTATTGTGTTTTTAATTTGCATCTCTCTGATAGCTAGCAATATTGAGCATCTTTTCATGTGTCTCTGGATCCTCTGTATGTCCTCCTTGCAGAAGTGTCTGTTTAAGTCATTTCCCCATTTTTTAATTGGGTTGCTTGTCTTCTTAGACTGGAGCTGTGTAAGTTCTTTGTGTATTTTGGAGATTAAACCCTTGTCCGAGGTATCATTGGCAAATATGTTTTCCCATATAGTTGGTTGTCTTTTTATTTTAATACTCTTTTCTTTAGCAGTGCAAAAGCTTTTAATTTTGGTGAGATCCCATTTGTTCACTCTTTCCTTTATGTCCCTTGCTCTAGGGGACATATCAGTAAAAATGTTGCTGTGTGAAATATCTGAGATTTTCCTGCCAGTGTTCTCCTCTAGGACTTTAATAGTGTCACGGCTTATATTTAACTCTTTTATCCACCTTGAATATATTTGTTTGTATGGTGTAAGTTGGTGCTTGAGTTTCATTGTTTGCATATAGCTGTCCAGTTCTCCCAACAGCATTTGTTGAAGAAGCTATTTTTACTTCATTTTATGTTGTTGCCCCCTTTGTTGAATAATAATTGAGCATAGACACTTGGGTTTATTTCTGGGCTCTCTGTTCTGTTCCATTGGTCTCTATGCCTATTTTCATGCCAGTACCAGGCTGTTTTGATTACAGTAGCCTTGTAATACAGTTTGGTATCGGGTATTGTGATCCCTCCTACTTTGTTCTTCTTTCTCAATATTGCAGCTGCTATTCGGGGTCATTTATAGTTCCATATAAATTTTTGAAGTGTTTGTTCTATGTCTGTGAAATATGCCATTGGTACTTTAATAGGTATTGCATTGCATCTGTAAATTGCTTTGGGTAGTACGGACATTTTGATGATGTTAATTCTTCTGATCAATGAACACAGTATATGTCTCCATTTGTTAGTGTCTTCCTTGATTTCTTTCTTCAGTGTTGTGTAGTTTTCTGCATACAGGTGTGTCACTTCCTTGGTTAAGTTTATTCCTATGTATTTTATTCTTCTTGTTACTATGTCAAATGGGATTTTTTCTTGATTTCTGCTTCTGCTGTTTCATTGTTGGTATACAATTATGTGTTTGATTTCTGGATATTGACATTGTATCTCACTGTCTTGCCAAATGTATTTATTAGATCAAGCATTTTTTTTGTTGGAGTCAATGGGATTTTCTATGTACACTGTCATGTCATCTGCAAACAGTGATAGTTTTGTTTCCTCCTTTCCGATTTGGATGCCTTTTACTTCCTTTTCTTTCTAATTCTGCTCTGATCTTTGTTATTTTCTTCCTTCGACTTGCTCTGGGCTGTCTTTGTTGTTGTTCCTCAAGTTCTTGTGTGTGTAGGGTTACGTTGTTTTTTGAAATGTTTTTATGTTTTTTGGAAGGGTGTGTTGCTATGGACTTCCCTCTCAGGACTGCCTTTGCTGTGTCCCATACATTTTGGGTTGCTCTAAGTTCATTTTCATTTGCTTGTAGAAACTTTTTGATTTCTTCCCTAATTTCATTCTTGACCCATTCATTGTTTAATAGAATGTTATTCTATCTCCATGAGTTTGACCTTTTGGGGTTTTTTCCTTGGGGGTTGGTTTCTTGTTTCAGTCCCTTGTAGTCAGAGAAAATGCTTGATATGATTTCAATTTTTTTGAATTTGTGGAGGCTTCTATTCTATCCTATCATGTGATCTATCTTTGAAAATGCTCCATGTTTATTTGAAGAGAATGTGTATTTAGCTTCTTTGGGATGAAGGAGTCTATATATATTAGTTAAGTCCATTTCATCTAGGACATTATTCAGTGCCACTTATCTTTGGGTGCCACTTATCTTTGTTGATATTTTGTTTGGAAGATCTGTCCATTTTTGAGAGTGAGGTGTTAAAATCCCCTACTATAATTGTGTTCCTGTCAATATCTTTCTTGAAGTCCTCTAAGACTTTCTTTTATGTATTTGGATACTTCTATGTTGGGTGCATATATATTTATAATGTTTATGTCTTCTTGATGGATTCTTTTCCTGAGTATTATGAATGTCTAGGTCTCTCTTTATGGCCCTTTTACTGAAGTCTATTTTGTCTGATATGAGTATTGTGTGATATGAGCTGCTACCCAGCTTTTTTTTTTTTTTTTTTTCTGTCCATTTGCTTGGAAAATCTGTTTCCAGCCCTTCACTTTTAGTCTGTGTAGGTCTTTTGTCCTGTGGTGGGTCTCTTGTAGGCAGCATATATATGTGGGTCATACTTTCTTACCATTCAGCTATTCTATATCTTTTGATTGGAGCATTTAATCCATTTACATTTTAGGTTATTATTAATAGGTACTTATTCATTGCCATTTTTTTACCTGTGTTCCTCTTCCTTTCTCCTCCTTTTCTTAAAGCACTCCCTTTAGCATCTCTTGCAGTGCTGGTTTGGTGGAGGTCTGTTGTTTTAGACTTTTTTTGTCTTTGAAGCTCCTTATTTGGTCTTCTGTCTTGATTGAGAGCCTTACTGGGTAAAGTAGCCTTGGTTGCAGGCCTCTGGTTCTCATTACTTGGAATATTTCTTGCCATTCTCTCCTGGCTTGGAGTATGTCCATTGAGAAGTCAGCTGTTATCCTTACTGGCGCTCCCTTGTATGTTACTTTCTTTTTCTTCCTTGCTGCCTTTAAGATTCTCTCTTTTTCTTGGAATTTTGCCATTTTAATTATGATGTGTGTGGAAGTGGGAGTGTTTGGGTTCCTCCTGATTGGGACTTTCTGTGATTCCTGGATTTGTGTGACTTTTTCTCTCATCAGATTAGGGAAGTTTTCTATCATTACTTTTTCAAATAGGTTTTCTATCCCTTGTTCTTCTCCTTCTGCTATCCCTATTATATGGATATTATTTCATATTTCTTACATTATTCTTCATTCTTTATTCTTTCTGAGCCTCTTTTCTTTTTCTTGCCTTTTCTGGGTGTTTTTTTCTACTTTGTCCTCCATGTCACTGATGCTATCTTCTGATCCTGATTTTTATTCCTTCTACTCTGTTCTTCAGTTCAGAAATTGTATTATTTCCTCTTGGGGCTTTTTGGTAGTTTCTATTTCCTTTTTCATGTTGATATAGTTTGCAGTGAGTTCATTGTAGTTTTCCTGTAGTTTATGGTAATTTACTGCGAGCTCATGAACTTCCTGATAACCATTGCTTTGAACTTAGTATCTGATAGTTGAGTTGCCTGTATTTCATTTACCATTCTTTCTGAGGCTTCCTCCTTTCCTTTCACTTGTGGATTGTTTCTTTGTCTTCCAAATATTTGTGAAACTCTTCTTATTAGGCTCAGCTTCTTTAAGTCATTCTGGCTCCCTGGGTTTGTGGTGTGAACTCCTGTGGTATAATACCTGTGAGATTCAGTGGTGTAGTCTCCTTGGTCTCCAAAGCTCAATGGTCTTGGGCTGTCGTTTAAGTTGGTTTTGTGGTCGTCTTTGGGTTTTGATTGTTGTTGGGTCTTTCTTTGGTGGGTCCTTCCCACCAGCTGGTTAACTAAGGGTCACTCTGTCCATCTTCTGTATTTTGTTGTGCTCGTCAGGGCTGGTTGTGTTGAAGCTGGTTCTTCCATGTGTACAAGGTTTTGAGGATTCTCTTTTGCTCTTGTTTAGTTGTTTGTTCTCGGTAATTTCTCCTCTATTTAGTTATATTTCTAGATAAGTCCCAGATTGAGGTTATTGTGGCTTCCACTCTGTCCTTCACCTTCTTCTGTTGTTATCTATTGGTGGTTCCTTCGTTGTTGGATTTTCTACTCCAGCAGGTATCCTGGTGTTCATAGCTTCCACCTACTCTTTTTTATGATCAGTTGTATTGGAAAGTTAAAATGGTTCAAGACACCAAGAGAGTATTCTATGATATTGACAGTAGCAGCTGGTAGAGAAGAGATAGGAGATCCTTTGGCTATGTATAGTGTTAACCTTGGTATTCCACCCTACTAACCACTTTTTAGAAAGCATGGAAAAAAGATTAGGCTCTTGTTGTGGAGGGAAGGATTGTGAGTTGGATCTAGAAAGCAGTATGGTTGTGGTAGGTCAGGTTCTGAGGTTAGTTGAGAGTTAAGAATAGTAAATAGGTGTTTTGTGTTAGAGAATAGAGTTAACCACTATAGTAATAGAGTTCAGGAAACCGTGAAGTGGGCTGAGTCTGGGAGGGGTGTTGTGTAGTATTTGCTATTGCATGGAACAGCTGTTATTTATAATGATATTAGAGCAACAATTATATGACAGAATCTATGTGGATAACAAGACTAGGTAGTATATGCCCTTGAGTAGTGTGCTAATGGAACTCAAATGAAGTGAAGGATAGTAAATTAGCAATACATTATGAAACAGAGAACAGGGGAAACCTGTCAAACAATACAATATAACCAGCCAAGTGAGAAAGACTAAACAGTAAGAAGAGGAATACAGAAATACTATTCAAATAAAAGATGTAAGAACAATGAAAAAAAACTTTCAGTTTCTCTATAATAGCAAAGTGAAATTTGTCTCACTGTCTCAGCTGTTGGGATGTCCGCTGTTTGGATCACTTCTGGTCTTTTCACAGTTCCAGGTTTTTGTGTGTCAGTTGTGCATTAAAAAAAGGGGGCAGAAGAAAGAAGAATGAAGAGATAGATACAGTTGGAAAGGAGAAGGAATAAAACAAGAAAGAAAGAGAGGCAAAAGGAATTGATAGATTAAAAATTAGAAAATGAAAAATTACTTAAAAATAAAAGCCTCTTGTTGGTTTCAAATTGGCCACACCAGTTTTTCCCATCTTGCTGGCTGTAGCAGGCTGAGGGGCAATTGGTTTCGTTTTACTCTCTTCAAGAGCACTCAGTTGGTCACGCACTCTCCCGAGAGATAGCCTGCTGCCTCTCCCTGGGGCCTTCCTCAGAGTGCACTCTTAGAGGTTACCGCTGTGAGCTGGGGACTTGCACAGAGCGCACTCTCCCTGTTTAGCAGGTGCGTGTTCAGCCATGCCGCCGCGCCCCGCCCCAAGAGTTCGGGCGCGCACACTTCCCAATGCTATGGGGGTATACAGGGCTTCGCGTGCCACCTCGGGAGCACTGCCCAGCTGGGTGGGGAGGATGTTGAAGCGATTGCTGCAGGAGTCCCCAGTATCTGTTTTTTCACTTTATCTTTTAGAGTAATTCCTCCTACTCAAACCAGCAGCCTGGCCTCTAGCACAGCCCAATTCTCCAGCCAGACCAGGAACTATCGGGGTCAGGGCTCCTCATGCCCGACTCTCTACTCTCCAGCCGGGTCCATAGACTCCGTGGTGGTTCAGAGTCCCTGTGTTTTTGCCACTTAGTCCTTATTCCCCTCTCTGTAGCTTCAAGCAACCAGGTCTCTCCTGGTGCTGCTCAAACCTTGTTTGGCGGAGTCGGGAGCAGTTGAGCCAGCTGTCTCCAAGAGCCCTGTGGCAGACCCAGCAGGCGACCCAGGCCTGGGACTGCAGCCACCCTGGTCCCAGCGCTGGTCCCTGAAACCTTATTGTCCTGAACCACTCTTCTTACCATGTGTTTTTTCAATGTCTGCTACAGTTTTTGTCTCCTATTTTCATATATGCTGGGGTACTGTTGGCTGTTTGCTCTGTTTCTCCATGGATCTGCTAGGTTTTTCTCCCCTGTGTAGGAGGAAGTGGAATCTGTTTCCTACTGCTTTGCAGCCATCTTCCTCCAGGGAATATGTATTTTTAATGTAAAAGAAGACGTTAATTGAGGACTTGAGGATCTAAACTATATGCTATATAGAGAACAAAGAGGTAAATGGCAGATGTAAATCCTACCTTTTCAGTAATTACATGGAATGTAAATGCCCTAACCATTCTTATTAAATGCAGAAATTGGCAGATTGATGGGGTGGAGCATGAGCCAACTGTATGCTAACTATAAGATAAACACTTTAGAGTAAACATGCAAAAGGTTGAAAATAAACAGATGGAAAAAGATAAACAGTAATCAAAGGAGAGTTTGAGCGGCTAATCAATGAAGTAGACTTTAAAACAAAAATTGTTATTGATTACAAAGAGATATTTTATAGTGAAAACAAAGTTAGTTTATTAGGAAGATATAACAATTATAAAAGTGTATATACCTCAAGAGAGAGTCCAAAAGTACATGAATCAAAAACTGACAATTTGAGAGCTATACTTGAACAATAGTAGTGGGAGGATTTAGTAACCCATTTTTAATATGGATAAAACAATTAGGAAAAGAATTATTAAGGAAATAGAAAACTTGACCAACACTATAAGAACCAACAAGGCCTCAACAACAGTAGACTACACATTCTTCTCAAGTGAACATGAAACATTCTCTAGAACACACCATATTCTAGGCCATAAACCAAACCTCAATAAGTTTTGAAGGAATAAAATATATAAACTATGCTTTCCAAAAATAGTGAAATAAAAACAAGGCAATAACTGAAGGATATTTGGGAAATTCACAGATATGTGGAAATTAAACAATATACTCTCACATAACCAATGGATCAAAGAAGAAATTACAAAGGAAACTATAAAGTACTTTGAAATAAATGAAAATGAAATAATACATCAAAAACCTAAGGGATACAGGTAAAGCAATTTTTAAAGCAACATACATAGCTCTGTGATAAAAAAGATCTCAAATCAATAGCCTAATCTTTACCTTAAGCAACTAGAAAAAGAACAAACCAAATTAAAAACAAGTAGAAGGAAAGAAATAAAGATTAAAGTGGAAATAAACAAAGTTGAGAATAGTAAAACAACAGAGAAACATTAATGAAACAACTGTTGACTCTTGAAAAAATGAACAAAAGTGACATCTTCAAGAAATACAGCATTGGGTTAAGAAACATCACTGAAATTTATTTGACTTATTTGTACTGTGACTTCTAGAAAATTTTAAATGACATATGGCTCACATTTGTGGAATGCATTTTATGTATGTTGAATAAAAAAGAGTAGATTCATATGTCTATGAGCCATCCTTATATCCTCCTTGGAGAGGTGGCTATTCAGGTCCTTTGCCCATTTTTTAATTGGATTCTTTGTCCTCCTGGTGTTCAGTCATATGAGTTTTTTTTATATATTGGAGACTAAACCCTTGTTGGATGTATCATTGGTAAATATATTCTCCCATATGGTTGGTACCCTTTTCACTTTGATGATGGTTTATTTAATCCCATTTGTTTATTTTCTCCTTTTATTTCCATTTCTCTAGGAGTTAATTTCAGCAAAAATATTGAAATTTTACTACCTATGGTTTCTGCTAGGATTTTTATGGTATCATAACTTATTTAAGTCTTTTATCCATTTTGAGTTTATTCTGGTGAATGGGGTGAGACCATAGAGACCTGGGTTTATTTTGGGTTCTCTATTCTGTTCCTTTTAGCTACATGTCTATATGAGTTACTAAATCCTCCCACTACTATTGTTCAAGTATAGCTCTCAAATTGTCAGTTTTTGATTCATGTACTTTTGGACTCTCTCTTGAGGTATATACACTTTTATAATTGTTATATCTTCCTAATAAACTAACTTTGTTTTCACTATAAAATATCTCTTTGTAATCAATAACAATTTTTGTTTTAAAGTCTACTTCATTGATTAGCCGCTCAAACTCTCCTTTGATTACTGTTTATCTTTTTCCATCTGTTTATTTTCAACCTTTTGCATGTTTACTCTAAAGTGTTTATCTTATAGTTAGCATACAGTTGGCTCATGCTCCACCCCATCAATCTGCCAATTTCTGCATTTAATAAGAATGGTTAGGGCATTTACATTCCATGTAATTACTGAAAAGGTAGGATTTACATCTGCCATTTACCTCTTTGTTCTCTATATAGCATATAGTTTAGATCCTCAAGTCCTCAATTAACGTCTTCTTTTACATTAAAAATATATATTCCCAGAAGGAAGATTGCTGCAAAGTCAGTGGTATAATTTCTTTTCTTTTTTTGCTTGTAGCAATTGTCCAGATCTCCCAACATTATTTACTGAAGAGACTATTTTTACTCCATTGTATGATTATGCCACCTTTGTCAAATATTAATTGACCATACAGACCTGGGTTTATTTCTGGGCTCTCAATTCTGTTCCTTTTATCTATATCTCTATTTTTTATGTCAATACCTACCAGGCTATTTTGATTATACTGGCTTTGTAGTATAGTTTTATATCAAGTATTGTGATCCCTCCAACTTTCTCCTTTCTCAACATTCCTGAGGCTATTCATGATCTTTTGGGATTCATTCAAATTTTTGGAGTACTTTATATTAGTAATATAATACCAATGATATTTTAATAGGGATTACATTGAATCGATTAATTGCTTTGGATATGATGGACATTTTAATAATATTATGTCTTATAATCCATAAACATAGTATATGCTTCCATTTATTTGTATCTTTCTCTTTTTTAAATATATTTTTTAATTTAATTATTTTTCAAGTACGGTTTTCTGTCTATTACTCCCATCCCATCCCAACCCCCGTGCTCCCCCCGCCACTTCCACCCTTCTCACTTGTTGTCCATGTATTCTTTATATATGTTCCTCTAAATCCCTCCCCTGTATCTGCTGAAATTCCCTCCCCTCTTCCCTCTGGGCACTGTCAGCCTGTTCTCTATTTCACTGTCTTTGGTTATATTTTTCTTGCTGCTTTGTTTTGTTATTTAGCTTCCTGTAAAAGGTGAGATCATATGGTATTTGTCCTTCAACACCTGGCTTATTTCACTCAGCATAATGCTTTCCAGTTCCATCCATGCTGTTGCAAAAGGTAGGAGCTCCTTCTTTCTTTCTGCTGCATAGAATTCCCTGCTGTATATGTACCATAGTTTTTGGATCCATTCATTTACTGACGGGCACCTAGGTTGCTTCCAAATCTTGGCTATTGTAAATTGTGCTGCTATGAACATTGGGGTGCATATGTTCTTAGGATACAATCCTAGCAGTGAAATTGCTGGGTCAAAAGGCAAGTGCAATTTTAGTTTTCTGAGAAAATTCCATACTGTTTTCCATAATGGTTGTACCAGTCTGCAATCCCAGCAACAGTGGACCAGAGTCCCCTTTTCCCCACACACTCTCCAACATTTGTTGTTTATTGCTTTGTTTATGATAGCCATTCTCACTGGTGTAAAGTGGTATCTCATTGTGGTTTTAATTTGCATCGCTCTGATAGCAAGTGATAATTGAGCATCTCTTCATGTCTCTCTGGATTCTCTCTATGTCCTCCCTGAAGAGGTGTCTGTTCAAGTCCTTTGCCCACTTTTTAAAATTGGGTTGCTTGTCTTCTTAGAGTGAAGTTGTGTGAGTTCTTTGTATATTTTGGAGATTAAAACTTTGTCTGAGGTATCATTGGCAAATATGTTTCCCCATACAGTTGGTTGTCTTTTTATTTTAATGCTGTTTTCTTTAGCTGCGCAGAAGCTTTTTATTTTGATGAGATCCCATTTCTTTATTCTTTCCTTTAAATTCCATGCTCTAGGGGACATATCAGTAAAAATGTTCCTGCGTGAAATATCTGAGATTTTTGTGCCAATATTCTCCTCTAGGACTTGAATGGTGTCATGGCTTATGTTTAAGTCTTTTATCCATCTTGAATTTATTTTGGTGTATGGTGTAAGTTGGTGCTCAAGTTTCATTTTTTTGCATGTAGCTGTCCTGTACTCCCAACACCACTTGTTGAAGAGGCTATCTTTACCCCATTTTATGTTACTGCTCCCTTTGTTGAATATTAGTTGACTATAGAGTGTTGGATTTATTTCTGGGCTCTCTGTTCTGTTCCATTGGTCTATGTGCCTGTTTTTATGCCAGTACCAGGCTGTTTTGATTACAGTGGCCTTGTAATACACTTTGATATCAGGTATTGTGATCCCTCCTACTTTGTTCTTCTTTCTCAAAGTTGTGGCTGCTATTCGGGGCCTTTTATGGTTCCATATAAATTTTCGAAGTGTTTGTTCTATGTCTGTTTAATATGCCATTGGTACTTTACTAGGTATTGCATTGAATCTATAAATTGCTTTGGGTAGCATGGACATTTTGATGATGTTAATTCTTCCAGTCCATGAACACAGTATATGTTTCCATTTGTTTGTGCCTTCCTTGATTTCTTTCTTCAATGTTGTGTAGTTTTCTGCATACAGGGCTTTTTATCTCCTTGGTTAGATTTAATCCCAGATATTTTAGTTTTGTTTTTGCTATATCGAATGGGTTTTTCTGATTTCTGCTTCTGCTGATTCATTGTTAGTATACAGAAATGCCTTTGATTTCTGGATATTGACTTTGTATCCCGCCATTTTGCCAGATTCATTTATTAGTTCAAGTAGTTTTTTGCTAGAGGCTATAGGATTTTCCATGTTACACTATCTTGTTATCTGCAAACAATGACAGTTTTGTTTCCTCCTCTTGGATTTGGATGCCTTTTATTTCCTTTTCTTGCCTGATTGCTGAGGCTAAAACTTCCATTACTATATTGAATAGAAGTGTTGAAAGTAGACAACCTTGTCTTGTTCCTGATCTTAGTGGAAAAGCTTTAAGTTTTTGCCCATTGAGAATGATGTTGGCTGTAGGTCTTTCATAGATGGCTTTTATTATACTGAGGAATGCTCCCTGTATTCCCACTTTGCTGAGTACCGTTATCATAAATGGGTGTTGTACCTTATCAAAAGATTTTTCCACATCTATTGATATGACCATGTGGTTTTTGTCTTTGCTTTTGTTTATGTGGTGTATTACATTCACTTATTTGCAGATATTGATCCATCCTTGCATCCCTGGGATGAATCCCACTTAGTCGTGGTGTATGATGTTTTTGATGTATTGTTGGATGCGATTTGCCAATATTTTGTTGAGGATTTTAGCGTCTATGTTCATCAGCGATATTGGCCTGAAGTTTTCTTTCTTTGTTGTGTCTTTATCTGGTTTTGGAATTAAGGTGATGTTGGCTTCATAAAAAGAGTTTGGTAGTTTCCCATCATTTTGGATTTTTTGGAATAGTCTGTGAAGGATAGGGGTTAGCTCTTCCTTAAATGCTTTGTAGAATTATCCTGTGAAACAATCTGGTCCAGGGCTTTTGTTTGATGGGAGTTTTTTGATTACTGCTGCAATTTCATTTGCTGTTATTGGTATGTTCAGGCTTTGTATTTCTTCTTCATTGAGTTTTGGAAGATTATATTTTTCTAGAAATTTGTCCATTTCACCTAGGTTTTCAAATTTATTCACATACAGTTCTGCATAGTAATTCCTTACAATCCCTTCTATTTCTATGGTATCAGTTGTAATTTCTCCTCTTTCATTTCTGATTGTGTTTATTTGTGTCTTCTCTCTTCTTTTCTTAATGAGCCTACTTAAAGGCTTTTCTATTTTGTTTATCTTTTCAAAAAACCAACTCTTGGATTCATTGATCCTTAGAATTGTGCTTTTAGTCTCTATGTCATTTAATTCTGCTCTGATCTTGGTTATTTCCTTCCTTCTAATTTCTCTGGGCTGTCTTTATTGTTGTTCTTCGAGTTCTTGTAGGCGTCGGGTTAGGTTGTTTGTTTGAAATGTTTCTATCTTTAGCTAAGCCTGTATTGCTATGAACTTCCCTCTCAGGACTGCCTTGCCTGTGTCCCAGAAGTTTTGGGTTGTCGTGAGTTCATTTTCATTTGTTTCCAGAAAATTTTTGATTTCTTCCCTAATTTCAATCTTGACCCTTTCGTTGTTTAATAGCATACCATTCAATCTCCATGATTTGGGGTGCTTTCTTTTTTTTCCTGTGGGGTTGGGTTCTAATTTCAGTCCTTGTGATCAGAGAAAATGCTTGGTATGATTTCAATTTTCTTGAATTTGTTGAGGCTTGTTTTGTGCCCTATCATGTGGTCTATCTTTCAAAATGTTCCATGTGCATTTGAAAAGAACTTGTATTTAGTTTCTTTGAGATGAAGGGCTGTATATATATCAGTCAAGTCCATTTCATCTAGCGTGTTGTTTAGTGTAGCTTTATTTTTGTTGCTATTTTGTTTGGAAGATCTGTCCATTTTAGACAGTGGGGTGTTAAAATCCCCTATATAATTGTGTTGCTGTCCATATATTTCTTGAAGTCCTCTAAGATTTTTCTTATGTATTTCGTGCTCCTATGTTGGGTCCATACATATTGAAAATGCTTTTGTCTTCTTGATAGATTCTTCTCTTGAGTATCATGAAGTGATCTTCTGGGTCTTTCTTTATGGACCCTTTTTTGAAGTCTCCTTTGTGTGATATTAGAATTGCTACCCTGTCTTCTTTTTCTTGACCATTTGCTTGGAAAATTTGTTTCCAGCCTTTCACTTTTAGTCTGTGATGGTTTTTTGTCCTGAGGTGGGTCTCCTGTAGGTAGCATATGTGTGGGTCATGCTTTCTTATCCATTCAGCTATTCTATGTCTTTTGATTGGAGCATTTAATCCATTTACATTTAAGGTTATTATTGATAGGTACTTATTCATTGCCATTTTTGTACCACAGTTCCTCTCTGTCTCTCTCTTTTCCTTCCTTTCCTTAAAGCAGTCCTTTTAGTATTTCGTTTATAGCTAGTTTGGTGGAGGCATATTCTTTTAGACTTCTTTTGTCTTGGAAGCTCTTTATTTGTCTTTCTGTCTTGATTGAGAGCCTTGCTGTCTCAAGTAGCCTTGGTTGTAGGCCTCTGTTTCTCTTTACTTGGAATATTTCTTGCCATTCTCTTCTTGCTTGGAGTGTTTCCATTGAGAAATATGTATCTAACCTTATTGGGGCTCCCTTGTATTTTACTTCCATTTTCTCCCTTGCTTCCTTTAAGATTCTCTCTTTGTCTTGGAATTTTGCCATTTTAATGATGTTGTGTGTTGAAGTGGGCCTCTTTGGGTTCCTGTTGAATGGGACTGTCTGTGATTCCTGGATTTGTGTAACTTTTTGTCTCATCAAATTAGGAAAATTTTCCATCATTACTCTTCCAAACAGGTTTTCTATCCCTTGTTCTTCTTCTTCTCCTTCTGGCATTCCTATTATTCGGATATTATTATATTTCATATTATCTTGCATTTCTCTTAATCCCTCTTCATTCTTTTTGAGCCTCTTTTCCCTTTCTTGCTCTTTCTGGGAGATTCTTTCTACTGTGTCCTCCAACGTGCTGATATGATCTTCTGCCTCAGAGATCCTGCTTTTCATCCCTTTTACTGTGTTCTTCAGTTCAGAAATTGTATTCTTCATGTCCTCTTGGCCGTTGCTGATAGTTTCTATTTCCTTTTTCATGTTGATGTAGTTTGTGGAGAGCTCATTGTTGGTCCCCTCTAGTTTTTTGTAGTGCCCCTCTAGTTTCTGGTAGCTCATTGTGAGCTCTTTGAACTTCCTGATAACCAGTGCTTTGAATTCAATATCTGATAGCTGATTTGCCTCTTTTTCATCTAACATTATTTCTGACACTTCCACCTTTCCTTTCATTTGGGCATTGTTTCTTTGTCTTCCCATTTATTATGAGACTCTTCTTGTTAGCATCAGCTTCTTAAATTGATCTGTTCTGACTCCCTCGATTTATAGTGTGAACTTCTGTGGTAGAATACCTGTGAAATTCAGTGCTGCAGTCTTCTGCATTTATCTTGATATTTTCCACTGGCACCTACTCCTTTCTTTCTGTGTGTATGATCAGTTGGAGGGGGAGGCGAAATGGTTTATGACAGCAGGAGAGTACTTTATGATATTTAGTCACAGCTGGTAGAAAAGAGATAGAAGATGTTTAGGCTATATATAGTGTTAACTGGAATCTTCAACCCACTTTTAATAAAGGATAGACGAAAGATAAGTGTCTTGTTGCGGAGAGAAGACTTGTGAGTTTTATCTAGAAAGCAGTGAGGTTGCGGGTGTTCAGATTTTGAGGTAAGGTGAGAGTAAAGAATAGTAAATCCACATAGCGTGTGAGCAAGTAGAATTAATCACTACAGTAATAGAATTCAGGGACTTTTAAAGTGGGCTAAGACCCAAGAGATGTGTTGTGAGGTATTTACAGTGGTATAGAATGCAACAAACACACAAAAAAAGGGCAGGAGAAGTGAGGAAAAAGCCATAAGTTTGGAATGAAAGAAAGAAGGACTAAAACAGGAAAAAAGAAAGGAGATGAACAGAGTACTGAAAGATACAGCAACACTAAAATTTAAAAAAGTACACGATTATTGAAAAAAAGTTTTAAAAAAGTTTTTTAGAAAAGTAAAAAAAAAAACTCTCCTTGTTGGTTTCAAACTGTCCAATCCCATTTTTCTGGTTTCCACAGGACTTCTCTGTGGGCTGGATTGTAGGCCCAGGCACACTGCCACGTTCCAGCCAGACTGCGAGACTGGGGTGCAGGCGAGACTGGGGTGCAGGTGTCCGCTCATCTGACAGGCTGCCTGGGTCCCACGCGATCTGGTACTGGTCCTTCCCAGTCCCGTGGCTTGGTGAGAAGCAAGTCAGGCTGCCTTCACAGAAGAACACGTCAGTCCACTTTCCAATAAAAACTTCTCCAGAAAGCCTCCCTCTCAGCCCAGCCCAAGCCCCAACCCGACCAGTTAGGACAATGCTCCTCTCAAATTTCCTGCGCTGGCGTGCTAGTGGGCTGGCAGCCTGGCGACCACAGAGATCACAATTGAACACGGCCCCCTGTGCTTGCCACCCTCCCTGCACACCTAGGCACACAGGTCCCTGCCACCCAGCCCCGCCTAGATGGGGAGGGAGGGAGGCACCTCTCTTCCAAGGACCCCGCAGCTAGCCCAAGTCTCCACTGGGTGCCAGGCTCCCGACTAGTCCTCCGTGGCAGACTCCCCTTTTGCTGGGCACGTACGGAAGTCTCTGGGCCCTGACCGCTGTGGCAACTATCGCTCAGGGCCATTACGCGCCAGCTGAGGGCTGGCGTCGGCCCTGCCCTGTCCCTGCTCTCGTCCCTGAGACCCCACCAACCTGTAGCTGTTTGGTCCATCACTACCTCTGGTCTCTTATTTTCAAAAATGCTGGGGAAGCATCTATGCAACAATTCCCCATCGTTGGTTGGGGAATTGATTGAGCTGTTCCTCAGTAGATCTACCAGGATTTTCTCCCAGGCGTAGGAGATCTGGAGTCACACCGCCCTACTCCGCCTCCATTTTCTTCCCCCTCTCCCTAAAATCTGAAGTTCTCACCATTCAAGTCACGAGTCATTTCTTTGGGTTAAGGTGCTGTCTCCAGAGGCCACTATTAAATGCATGTTACTGGGACTTGGGGCGGAGGTGACTCCTCAGTCCCTCAACTAAGATGGCAGCCGGTCCCAAGCCCCAACTACCTATTTGTATCTTTCTCAATTGCTTTCTTCAGTGGCCTATAGTTTCTGAGACCAGGTATTTTACTTTCTTGGTTAAATTAATTTTAGGTACTTTAATTTTCTTGTGGCCATAGAGATATGAAAAGATGCTCAACATCACTAGCCAGCAGAAAGATGCACATAAAAACAGAACAAGATACTACCTCACGCCTATGAGAATGGCTATCAGTATATCAACAAACAGCATGTGCCGGTGAGAATGTGGAGAAAAGGCTACTCTAGTGCACTGTTGGTAGGAATGCAGTCTGGTGCAGCCACTATAGGAAACAGTATGGAATTTCTGCAAAAAAATTAGAAATGTAACTGCCTTTTGACCCAGTAGTTCCACTTCTGAGATTATACCCTAAGAATCCTGATACAATTCAAAAAGAACTGATGCACCCCTATGTTCCTAGCAGTGCTATTTATAATGGCCAAGTGCTGGAAACAGCCTAAGTACCCATTAATAGATGAATGGATCAAAAACTTTGGTACATTTACACAGTGAAATACCACGCAGCAGAAAGAAAGAAGGAGCTCCTACCTTTTGCAACAGCCAGGATGGACCTGGAGAATGTCATGCTAAGTGAAAAAAGGCAGTCCTTGAAAGATAGATACCATACAATATTGTGGGGGTGACTTTCCTCACAAGTCCCCTGTGTGCCACGGATGAGAGTAAACATGACAGAGACATGATGTGCTCTGCTTGTGGAGGAGAGGTGGCCAGTTTCCCAGAAGAAAAAGGCCTTGCGCAGTGGCCAGTTTCTCGGGAAAAAGGCGTTGAGCCCCTTCCTTCAAGGACTTTTATTGGGTTGTAATAGACAGGAATACAAGGCACCAAGGATCAAACAGATAACATTTCAAAGAAATCTTTGGGCTTAGTCCGAGTCAGAGTCTGTCAGGCAGAGTTTTAGGGTTTCCTGCTCGAACCCTTAACATATGAATGAAAGCACTCTTAGCAGAGCAGATTTCACGGATTTTCAGGAAGTCTTTGTGATACCAGATTTTTTCACAGGACATGCTCTAGCAAGGCAAGGGGCTGCACCCCTCCCCATCAGGTATTCGGGCTTAAGGGGATTAAAGCCTGGAAGCGCTTCTCCCAGAAAACAATGGGGACTTGGGCTATGTCAGAGCCGGGGTGGGAGCAAGAGTCCATTGCCTCCTCTTTGTTACAGCGCCCCCCCCCCCCGAATTCTTCCATGAAGGCCTCCCAAGTGATAGTGTATGGCCTAGGTTTCCCCCCACTGTGAGGGGTCTTAATTGTCAAGGACTTCCGACCGTGCTTTAGGGGCAGGGAGGAAACTGAGGCAGCATTTGCTACCAGAGACAAGCTTTGTCTCCTGCAGCTTGAATTCCACAGAGGTCACTCCTTCATCCTTAGCTACAGCGGGTAGAGTTACAATTCCTAGAACCAGTCAGAACGGTCCACAACCGGATATCATCTATAAGAGGAACCTAATGAACAAAATAGACTAACAAGCAAAATAGAAGCCGGGACATGGAAACATGCAACAGACTGACAGTGACCAGAGCATGACATGGGAGGGAGGTGGGTATAATGGTTGAAACAAGGGGAAGGGAGTAGTCAAAGAATGTGTATAAATGACCTATGGGCATGGACACTGGTGTCTGGATTGACAGTGGTAGTAGGGTTGGGCTGAGCAGAACTGGGCAAAGAGGGAAACATTGGTACAACTGTAATAGAATAATAATAAAAAAAGTGAGGACTCCAATTACTGAAATTAGGAATGACAGTGGAGGCATTGTTACTGATTATAAAGAAATGAAAGAGTCTCATAGGACATACTATGAACAACTGTATACCAACAAAAAAAATAACTGATGAATTGGACAAATTCTTAGAAAGGCATAAACTTCTAAAACTGATTCAAGAAGAAATGTACACTCTGGATAAATCAATAACAATTGATGAGGTTACATTAGTAAATTTAAATCTTTCCATTAAAAAAAATGCCCAAACCCAGATAGCTTCACTGGTGAATTCTAGTAAACATTGAACAAATTAATACCAATCCTTGACAAACTTTCCCCAAAAGTAGAAAAGCAGAGAATGTCTCAACTCATCTATGAGGCCAGTATTACCCTCATCCCCAAACCAAAGACATTATACAGAAAACTACAGAACAATATCTTTTATGAACTTAGGTACAAATATCCTCAACAATTAGTAAACCAAATCCATCCTGGATTATACACCCTGATTAAGTGGAATTTGTTCTAGGGATGTAAGGTTGATTTAAAATACCATAATCAATGTAAATATACCATTTAAATAAAATAAAGTCCAAAGCTATGTAATCATTTCAATAGCCACAGAAAAAGAAACATTTGAGAAAATTTAATAGTGTCATGATAAATTCAGATAAGTAGGAATAGAGAACTTCCTCAATGTGGTAAAAGTTGTCTATGAAAGCCTAGCTAACATGCTCCCACACTTCATATGAAGATTTTATATGTTGAAATGGAAATATTTTCAGTATAGTTGTTTAACAAGTATACCACTGAAATTTATTTGACCTATTTGTAATGTGGCTTGTGGGAAGTTTTAAATAACATTGTGGTTGATTTTGTGGAATGCATTTTATTCCTTTTGGACAGCACAGTTCTGGTCCAAGGACCTCCATGTGCTTGCAGATCTGTATCTTACTCCCTGGCATGTAAGACTGGATGATGGAGAGGTGAGAGCAGAGCAGGGGAATTGATGGACTAGCATGGAGAAGAAGTAGACAGGGGAAATGAAGGGATTTGAAGACAGTTTTTCTGTGTGGACAGGGGCTTTGTTCAATTGATAGCTATACCTTCGGTGTGAAGGGTAATAAGAGAAAGATGTTGATACAAATGAGATTCGATAAGACGGTGGTGTTTATTATTAAATGGTTATTTATTTAGCACCTCTTACTTCCTCATCCTGATTTGGGTATGTAGAACCTAGAAAGTGAGAAGGCAGTTTAGTACAGAAAGATACACCGTTTGATAATCATCCAACCATAAGATGAGTGTACAAAACACTGCAGAGTTCTAAGGGCAACTAGAGAGGTAGTTGTCGTCTGACAAAGTGAGTTTGTTAGTTTGTTGTTGCCAGGTTTTTTGATTGTTCAAACAAAAACTTTGCCTACTTGTTATTCATATTCAGGGAAAAGTACTTGAAGTCTTCACTTTATGTAAAATCACCTGATTATCAAATATAAGCACCTAATTCACATTTTAATAAATATGCATACCAGCTGATAGTCTTGTGGGAACTCCTTTGTAGGTAACTCTCCTTTTCTCTTGCTGCTTTAAAAATTCTCTCCTCTAAGGAAATAGTCAAGATCAGAGCAGAATTAAATGACATAGAGACTAAAAAGACAATTCAAAGGATCAATATTCAGGAGCTGCTGCTTTGAAAACATAACAAAATTGCCAAGCTTTTAATGAGACTTATTAAGAAGAAAAGTGAGAGGGCGCAAAAAAAAAAGCAGAAAGGGAAGAAGAGAGGTTACTCAACTTGATACCACAGAAATACAAATGATTATAAGAAATTACTATGAACAGCTGTATGCAACGATTTGAAAAGTTAGATGAAATGGACAAATTTCTAGAAAAATATGATCTTACAAAACTGAATAAAGAAGCAGAAAGCCTGAGCAGACTAATAACAGCTGATGTAATCTAAGCAATAATCAAAATATTTTCGGCACATGAAAGCCCTCAGGTGGATGGTTTGACAGGAGAATTTTACAAATCGTTTAAGGAATAGCTATCCCCTATCCTTCATACACAATTCTAAAAAGTCCAAGAAGATGGAAGACTCCAAAACTGTTTTAATGAAGCCAGCATCATCCTAATCCCAAAGCCAGATAAAGACACAACAAAGAAAGAAAACTACAGGCCAGTATCGCTGATGAACGTAGACGCTAAAATCCTCAACAAAATATGGCAAACTGCATCTAGCAACACATTAAAAAAGTTATATACCATGATCAAGTGGGATTCACCCCAGGGATGCAAGGATGGTACAATATTTGCAAATCAATAAACGTAATATCACATAAACAAAATGAAAGACAAAGATCGTAACATATTAAAAGATGCATAAAAAGTGTTTGATAAGGTGCAGCACCCATTTATGATAAAAACACTCAGCAAAGTGGGAGTAAAAGGAGCATTCCTCAACAAAGACCATATATCAGAGACCTACAGCCAATATCAAACTCTGGGTAAAAATGAAAATCCTTCCACTGAGATCAGGAACAAGACACGGATGTCTGCTTTCACCACTTTTTTTTTAAATTTAATCTTTATTTAACTCTTGTTCAAGTACAGTTTTCAGTCTTATGTTCCCAGCCTTGCCACCCCCCCCCCAGTGCTCCCCACCTCCCTCCCATTTCTGCCCCCCACCTTAGTTATTGTCCATGTGTCCTTTATACTTGTCCATGTGAGTCCCTCTCCTTTTCCCCTATGATTCTCTCCCCTCTGGACCCTGTCAGCCTGTTCCGTATTTGAGTGTCATTGGTCATATTTTGCTTGCTTGTTTGTTTTGTTGTTTATATTCCTGTTAACAGTGATATCATATGGTATTTGTCTTTCACTGCCTGGCTTATTTTGCTCAGCATAATGCTTTCCAGTTCCATCCATGATGTTGCAAAGGGTAGGAGTTCCTTCTTCCTTTCTGCAGCATAGAATTCCATTGTGTAAATGTCCCATAGCTTTTTGATCCAGTCATTTACCGATGGGCATCTGCTTTCACCACTTCTGTTCAACATAATATATTAGAAGTTCTAGCCATAGCAGTCATACAAGAAAAAGAAATAAAAAGGCATCTAAATTGGAAAGTAGCAAGCAAAACTGTCATTGTTTGCAGATTACATGATAGTATGCATAGAAAATCCTATAAACTCCACTAAAAAATTACTTGATGTAATAAGTGAACTTGACAAAACAGCAAAATACAAAGTCAGCTCTCAGAAATCAAAGGCATTTTTGTACGCCAACAGTGAGATATCAGAAGCAGGAATCAGGAAGAAAATCCCATTTGCTATAGCAACAACAACAAAAAAGTACCTAGGAATAAACCTAATCAGGGAGTTAAAAGACTTGTACTCAGAAAACAACACAACAGTGAAGAAAAAAATTAAGGAAGACACAAACAAAAGAAGCATGTTCTGTGTTCATGGATTGCAAGAAGTAACATAATCAAAATGTCTATGCTACTCAAAGCAATTTGTAGATTCAACACAATCCCTATTGAAGTATCAGTGGCATATTTCACAGGTATAGAAGAAACATTTCAAAAATTTGTATGGAACCATAAAGGACCCCAAATAGCCACAGCAATTTTGAGAAAGAAGTACAAAATAGGAGGGATTTCAATACCTGATCGCAAACTATATGTCAAGTCTACTACAATCAAAACAGATTGGTACTGGCATAAGAACAGACACATAGACCAATGGAATTCAATAGAGAGCCCAGAAATAAACCCAAGTCTCTGTGCTCAATATTTGACAAAGGGGGAAGAAGCATAAAATAGAGTAAAAATAGCCCCTCTTCAATAAATGGTGTTGGGAGAGCTGGACAGCTATATGCAAACAGTGAAACTCAATTACCAACTTACACCACACGCAGAAATAAATTCAAGGTGGATAAAAGAGTTAAATGTAGGTCGTGACACCATAAAAGTTCTAGAAGAGAACATAGTCAGGAAAATCTGAGATATTCCATGTAGCAGTATTTTCACAAATATGTCCCCTAGATCAAGGGACATAAAGGAAAGAATAAACAAATGGGATCCTGTCAAAATAAAAAGCTTCTGCATGCCCAAAGAAAATAGTGTTAAAATGAAGAGCGAACCAACTGTATGGGAAAACATATTTACTAGTGATACCTCAGAGAAGGGTCTGATCTCTAAAATATGTAAATAACTCATATGACTCCACTTCAGGAAGACAACCCAATTAAAAAATGGGTAATGGACTTGAACAGACATTTATCCAAGGAGACCATACAAAGGGCTCATAGCCAAATGAAAAGAAGGTCAGCATCACTAGCCATCAGAGAGATGCAAATTAAAACCATAGTGAGATGCCACTTCTCACCAGTGAGAATGGCCATTATAAATAAATCAATAAGCAACAAATTGTGGGAAAAAATCAACCCTAGTGTATTATTGATGGGAATGCAAACTGGTGCAGCCAATGTGGAAAACAGTATGGAATTTCCTCAAAAAATTAAAAGTAGAACTTCTTTTGATCCAGCAATTCCCCTACTGGGATTATATCCTAAGGATCCTGAAATACCAGTTCAAAAGTGCCTCTGTACTCCAATGTTCATACCAGCACAATTTATATAGCCAAGTGTTGGAAGCAACCTAGTACCCATCAGTAAGTGAATGGATCAAAAAACAATGGTACATTTACAGAATGAAATACTACGCAGCAGAACAAAAAGAGCTCCTACCCTTTGTGACAGCTTGGATAGATCTGGAGGGCATTATGATGATGATATAAGCCAGGCCCTAAAAGACAAAACACCATATGAGGTCATCTATAGACGAACCTAATAAACAAAACAAGCAAGCAAAATGTAACCAGGAAATAAAAACATGGAAATAAAGAACAAGCCTGACAGTAACCACAGGGGAGTCAGGAGGGGATAATGAGGGGAAAAGGGGAAATGGTTTTCAGGAACATAAAGGAGACATGGACAAAACCAAAGGCAGGTAGAATCAAGAGATTTGAGAATCCCTGGAGTTAGGGGGAGTGGTGGGGAGAAAATGGAGACAACTGTATTTGAACAACAATAAAAGTGAAGTAAAAAGAAATACTACAGAACATTTGCTTTACACCTTTGACTTATCAAGGTGGGAAATGAAGTTTAGGCAGATGAGGAATATGGCAATTCTGCTGAGTCAGAGAGGGACAGAACTGGCATTCTTTATTCTCACTATTGTTCTCTTTTAGCTAAGCTATGCTGCCTCTTGAATACAAATAAATGCCATGATTTTCACACCCTAAAAATTGTAAATAAAAGGGTATTGCAAAAGAAGAGAGATGTCCCCCCCCCTTTTCTATGCCTTGAATGGTGAAGAAATATAATGCTAACAAACACGAATGGAGAAAAGGAGAGGAAACCATAACCTGTTTTACTTTAGGGGGAAAGTTCTTAACAGTGTTAAAATGTATACTTTACATTTTCTTATAAGTTTCAGGAATGAAAGTCTTTAAACTGTCTTAAAATTGAATCTGTATGGTTTATTACATTCTCAAGTTACAATTACAGAGATGGAGAACCGATTAGTGGTTGCCAAGGATTAGAAATGAAGCCAAGGGTTCTATCAGTTTTTACTTTGTACTTCTTGCAGTGCTCTATTTGTGAACATACACATTTAGGATTATTTCTTCTTGAGCTTTCAATTATTGTGAAATGACGTTCCTTATCCCTGCAAATAATCTTTGTTATTAGCAGAGTTATTTCTTCTTTCTTTTAATAACTGGTAGCATGAGAATCACACCATATCTTCTTCCTTCATTTTACTTTTAATCTTTATATTTAAAATGTGTTTCTTCTAGGCAGAATATACAGGGTTGGGCAAAAGTAAGTGAACAGTTGTTGAGTACACAAAACACAGTTTATTTTTCTATTATTATTTATAATTATTGTATCATTTTCCATATAAACAACTCTAAACCTACTTTTGCCCCACCCTGTAGTTTTATCTTACCTTTTGAAAAAAGTTTTGTTACTTTTTTATTCAATCTGAGAGTTACTGCCTTTTAAAAAAATATTGATTGATTTAAGAGAGAAAGAAACATTGGTTTGTTCTACGTGTTTATGCATTCATTACTTGCTTCTTGTATGGGTTCTGACTGGGGATCAGACTTGGCGACTTTAGCATATCAGGACAATCTGCTACCCAATCTGCTACCCAGTTGGCCCTGGCCAGGGCCAATCATTGACTTTAGTTGGGTGTGCAGGACTTTTACATTGAATGTGTTTATTGACATGGATAGGTTTGATTTTGATAACTTGCTGCTTGTTTTCTATTTGCCTCATCAGTTCTTTGTACTTATGTTACCGTCTTCCTACCTTCTTTTGGATTACATACTTTTCCTGATTCTATTCCTTTGTTGTCTTGTTAGTGACAGCATTTTTTTGTAATTTTAGTGGTTACTGTAATTGGTAGTGACTTTATTTTACACATATTTCGATCATAATACTTCCAGGTGATATTACATCATGTCACATGTTGCATTAGAAATTTACAATAACATACTGTCATTTTATTCCTACTCTCCTCTATGCTACTGTTCTCATACATTTTATTTATATTTATGTTATAAACCCTGCACTAAATTATTACTATTTTTGTTTAGTCATTGGTCTTTGAAGAGATTTAAATAATAATAAAATTCTTATTTATTCACTCTTGCAGTCATCATTACCAGTGTTCCTCATTCCTTTGTTTAGATTTATATTTTCATCTGGTGTCACATTACTTCTGCAGGAAGGCCTTCCCTTAACATTCCTTGTAATGTGGGACTGTTGGTGATTCTTTCAGTTCTTATACGTCTGAAAAACTCAATTTATCACCTTCATTTTTTCAAGCGTATATTCCCTGTGTCTGTCATGTTTTCTATTAGTACTTTTTCTGTTGCCTTCTGACTTGCATTGTTTCCAACAAGAAATTTACTGTCACTTTTAGCTTTGTGCCTCAGTACATAATCTTTTCTTTTTTTCCTCTGCTTTTAAAATTTTCTCTTTATTACTGGATTTGAATTATTAATTCTTTTCTTTTTGCACAGAGAAAATAAACTATAATGGCATTACTTGAAGATAACTGGTTGGTTACATTTGGGGAGTATATCCTTTCAGGCTTCACTATGCATACACACACACATTATTATATGGCATATGTCATTATATGCATAATTTTCTTTTTTAAACCTGATTTGTTTTTATTTTTTATTTAATTGTTGTTCAAGTACAGTTTTCTGTCATTTACTCCCATCCCAGCCCACCCCTCCCAGTGCTCCCCACCTCCCTCCCATTTCCACCCCCCTTAGTTTTAGTCCATGTGTCCTTTATACTAGTTCCTGTAAATCTTTTCCCTTTTCTCCTGAAATTCCATCCCCTTTTCCCTCTGGTCTCTGTCAGCCTGTTCTATATTTCAGTGTCTTTGGTCATATTTTGCTTGCTTGTTTGTTTGTTTTGTTGTTTAGGTTCCCGTTAAAGGTGACATCATATGGTATTTGTCTTTCACTGCCTGGCTTATTTCGCTCAGCATAATGCTTTCCAGTTCCATCCATGCTGTTGCAAAGGGTAGGAGCTCCTTTCTTTCTGCTGCATAGAATTTCATTCTTCACAGACTATTCCAAAAAATCCAAAATGATGGAAGACTCCCAAATTCTTTTTATGAAGCCAGCATCATCCTAATCCCAAAACCAAATAAAGGCACAACAAAGAAAGAAAACTACAGGCCAGTAACACTGATGAACATAGACACTAAAATTCTCAATAAAAAAATGGCAAACCACATCCAACAATACATTAAAAAGATAAGACACCATGACCAAGTGGGTTTTATCCCAAGGATGAAATATTCAGGAATGTACAATATTCGCAAATCAATCAATGTAATACATGAGATAAATGAAAGGAAAGGCAAAAATCTCATGATGACATCAATAGACCCAGAAAAAGCATTTGGTAAGGTACAGCACCCATTTATGATAAAAACGCTCAGCAAAGTGGGAATAGAGGGAGCATTCCTCAATATAATAAAGGCTATATATGAGAGACCTAAAGCCAACATCATATGCAATGGGCAAAAACGAAAATCTTTTCAATTAAGATCAGGAACAAGACAAGGTTGTCCACTTTCACCACTTCTGTTCAATATAGTATTGGAAGTTTTAGCCACAGTGATCAGAGAAGAAAAGGAAATAAAAGGCATTAAATTGGGAAAGGAGGAAACAAAACTGTCACTGTTTGCACATGATAAGAGAGTATACATGAAAAATCATTTAGACTCCACTGTAAAACTTCTTGATCTAATAAATGAATTTGGCAAAACAGCAGGATACAAAGCCAATATCCAGAAATCAAAGGTATTTTTGTATACCAACAATGAAACAGCAGAAGCAGAAATAAAGAAAAAAAAATTCCATTTGATATAACAAAAAGAAAAAGAAAATACCTAGGAATAAACCTAACCAGGGAGGTAAAAGACCTGTATGCAGAACACTACACAACACTCAAGAAAGAAATTAAGGAAGACACAAACAAATGGAAACATATACTGTGTTCATGGATTGGAAGAATTTAACGTCATCAAAATGTCCATACTACTATTTAAAGCAATTTACAGATTCAATGCAACACCTATTAAAGTACCAATGGCATATTTCATAGACATAGAACAAACACTTGAAAAATTTATATGAAACAATAAATGACCCTGAATAGCAGCTGCAATTTTGAGAAAGAAGAACAAAGTAGGAGGGATAACAATGCCTGATACCAAGCTGTATTACAAGGCCACTGTAATCAAAACAGCCTGGTACTGGCATAAAAACAGGCACATAGACCAATGGAATAGAACAGAGAGCCCAGAAATAAACCCAACTCTCTACAGTCAATTAATATTGCACAAAGGGGTCAGCAACCTAAAATGGAATAAAAATAGCCTCTTCAACAAATGGTGTTGGGAGAACTAAACTGCTTCGTGCAAAAAAAATGAAACTCAAGCACCAACTTATACCATACCTCAAAGTAAATTCAAGGTGGATAAAAGACTTAAATATAAGCTGTGACACCATTAAAGTCCTAGAGGAGAAAGAACACTGGCAAGAAAATCTGAGATATTCCATGCAGCCACATTTTTACTGATACGTCCCCTAGAGCAAGGGACATAAAGGAAAGAATAAACAAATGGGATCTCATCAAAATTAAAAGCTTTTGCACAGCTAAAGAAAGAAGTATTAAAATAAAAAGAGAACCAACTATATGGGAAAACATATTTGCCAATGATACCTCAGACAAGGGTTTAATCTCCAAAATATACAAAGAACTTATACAACTCCACTCTAAGAAGACAAGCAACCCAATTAAAAAGTGGGCAAAGGACTTAAACAGACATTTCTCCGAGGAGGACATAAAGAGGGTCCAGAGATACATGAAAAGCTGCTCAATGTCGCTAGCTATTTACGATAGCCAAGAGTTGGAGGCAACCCTAGGTGCCCATCAGTAAATGAATGGATCCAAAAACAATGGTACATATGAACTATTAATTCTGATGTATACTTTTATTTCTGTTTCTTTGGGTTTATTGAACTTCTTGGGTGTGTGGGTGTCTGGCTTTCATCAAATTTGAAGATATTCAACCATGTTTTTCTTCAAATGTTCTTTCCCCATTGTCTTTTGGAGTCTCCAATTATATATACATTATTAAGAAGCTTAAAGTCCCACTGTTCACTGATAATCCTTTTACTTTTAATTTAAATGTCTTTTAATTTTAGAAAATTTCTATTGCTGTATCTTCTAGTTCATTAATCTTCTGCCATTAATTTCTTCTTAACTTGGGTCTTTTGAAAAAAAATTCTGTTTCTACTTACCTTTTTGTTATATGAGGAACACTGTTTTTAACACTCTTATTTAATCTTTCATTCTAACACATATGTCTAATATCAATATCCATATCTCAATAATTGATTTTTTTATTTTTTCCTCTATAGGCCATTTTTATTGCTTCTTTGAATGCCTAGTAATATTTCATTAGATGCCAGACATTGTGAATTTTACTCTTTTGGCGGGTGAATATTTTTCTGTGGGAGCAACTTTTCTTTCGCAAGTCCCTCCGGGTGCCATGGATGAGAATGAATATGGCCAAGACATGATGTGATCTGCTTGGGGAAGAGGGGTGGCCATTTTTTTCTGCTGGGAAAAGGCCGTGGGATGGTGGCCAGTTTCTCGGGACAAAGGTCAGCAGTGGCAGTTTCTCCGAGGAGAAAAAGGCCCCGAGGAGAAAAAGGCCCCGAGTCTCCTGCTCCATAGCCTTTTATTGGGTTGCAATACACAAGAATACAGGGCAGCAAGGATCAAACAGTAGATAACATTTCAAAGATATCTGAGGGCTTCAGAGTCTGAGTCAGTGTCTGTCAGGAAGAGAGTTGCAGAAACTTTGGGAGACATACTCCTTTCCCCTCAGACCATTATATGAATGAAAGCACTCTTAGCAGAGCAGATTTCACAGGTTTATCAGAAAGTCTTTGTGAAACCAGATTTTCCCCCAGGACACGCTCTAGCAAGGCAAAGAGCTGCACCTCTCCCCAACAGGTATTCAGGGTTAAGGGGATTATAGCCAGGAAGTGCTTCTCCCAGAGAACATGGGGATTTGGGCTGTGTCAAAGCCAAGGGGGTGAGAGTCCATTATTCTGTCTTCCTGGCAGCGCTGCCCTCCCTCCCCGAGTCCTTCCATGAAGGCTTCCCAAGTGATCCAGGCTGGCTTAGGTTGCCCCCCGCTGTGAGTAGTCTTAACTGTCATTGACTTCCAACCAAGCTTTGGGGGCAGGGAAAGGAAACTGAGGCAGCATTTTCTAGCAGAGACAAGCTTTGTCTCCTGAGGCTTGCATTCCAAAGATAGTCCCTCACTCTTAGCCACAAGGGATCTAGGTACAATTCCTAAAGCCAGGCAGAGCTGTTTACATTTTTTCTAGTCCTAAAAACAATGATGAGCTTCTTCCTGGAACACAGCTTGATTCTTTAGGTCTTTCTTTTAAAATTAGTTCATTGGAATCAGAGCAGCTTTTAGTACAGTTATCTGTTAGATATTACTAAGGCAAGACCTTTTTGAGGGCTTTACCAATCCCTCTGAATTATGAGGTTTTCCAGTGTGTCTGGGCATAGGCGCAATTCAAGGTCCTGAGTGAATGTGAGGTACTATTCCATCTAATATGTTCAGATGGTTTTTCTCCCTGCCTTCCCCTTGCAGATCTCTGGGGTTTTATTTCTTTGTATCTCTCTCCTTTCTTGTATTCTGACCTATGAACTGTAGTCTTGGTGTCTCTAGAACTTTCAGCTTCCTCTGTTCAACTCAAGGAGTCTGCCTGGCTTCACCTGGGTTCTCCTGTTCTGCTCCATGGCCTGGAAACTATCAAGGCAGTGACCTGGGGCAATCACAGGGCTCACCTTACTTGTTTCCCATCTCTCAGAGATCACCGTCAATGTTCATTTTCTTGAAAATAGTTGTTTTGTATATTTTTGTGTTTTTGGTTTTGGTTGTATCAGGTGGGAGGGTAAATTAGGTTACCGTCATTCCACTTGATTGCAAGTAGTAAATCTTAAAGTTATGCTTTTTTTCTTTATATATTTAATGCCACTATTATTTTAGAAAAAATAGTTATATTTTAACCATTCATGAGTAAGCCAATTCCTAAACTTGCTTCCTCTATATAAATATGTTTATGAAGATCTGAAATGGGGTGAAGGGAGGGGAGTCCATAGAAAATGGAAGTGACTAAAAGTTCTCTTCTTTCCCAGAAGCTTTGATTGGCTCTTTGGTAGTTTGTTGTTCTATTTCCTTATTAGTCAAATAAGGTTTATTTGGAGATAGTTTCTTTCTTTGGAGATAGAGTCTTTAAATGAGTTATATGAATATGCCACTCAACTAGTATGGAGGATGTTATAAATAAAATTGTCATGGTCTTTATGTTTTAAATTATATGATTGAAATAATGTCAGTGAAATATTACAGAGGAAACATTATGAAGGAATTTACCTCATGATATGTTAAAATAAAATTTAAAGCTATAATTACAATTATGAAGTAACTAATGTTAATGTAGACATAAATTGTGGATCAAAATAGAATGTCCATTGAGAGACTTAAAGGAATTATTTTAATTATGGGCCTGTAGTAGATGGTGTTCATACAACTGGATAGAGAGCTCACTGAAGTAAAATTAAAGTAGGATATTCTCCTTATAGTATACCCACGTATATTCCAGATAGGCTAAAGGTATTAGAAGAAAATTTAATCTTGAGAAAGAGAAGGCCTTTTTAAGTATGACACAGGGTTCATATTCTTACTGCATAAAGACTCCTCATAAAATAGTAAGAGAAAGGTAAATACCCCCCTTGAAAAATGGGCAGAGAATAAGGTTAGGTAATCACAATTAGGGGCAAATATATAAATATTCTGGAAATATTTATTTTTAAAATGTTCTATTTCATAATGATGATAAAATAATATTAGTAATTGTAACTATATTATGTGTAGTAATAATGTCTAAATATGTCAAGTACTTTCAACAGATTAGCTAATTTAATCCTTTGAAAGGCAAGTATATATGTTATCACTTTATTAATGTGACAGCTGAGACAGGACATGAAGAACTTGCCCAAGGCGAAAAAACTGTCAAGTAGTTGTTTGAACCAAAGTTATAACTTGATGCAGACACTGATCAGCATTGTCTATGGCGTTGTGACTGAGATGAGACAAATTCACACAGACTACCAAGTCCTGTGGAGAAAAAGGGACAGGACAGCCACTCTCTCAAGGGGAGAGTGCCTCAGCCCCTCTCTGAAGAGAAGAGCGCCCCTCACTTCCATTGACAAGCTTTTACTGCTTTTCTGAGCATATGCATTGAGGATGATCCTCATTTACTATGCACAGGTTTGCTTTAGGTGTCTACCTTTTACAGAAAGCAAAGGAGAAGATGTTGCTAATTACATCAAAAAGAAGGATATTTGTAAGCCCTGGCTGGTGTAGCTCAGTGAATTGAGCACGAGCCTGTGAACCAAAGGATTGTGGTTCTATTCCCAGTCAGGACACATGCCTTGGTTGCAGGCCAGTTCCCAGCAGGGGCCCATGAGAGGCAGCTGTACATTGATATTTCTCTCTTCTCCTTCTCTCCTTCCCTTCCTCTCTAAAGATAAATAAATAAAATCTTTTTAAAAAAAGAAGGATATTTGTAGATGTAAAGGGAAAAGTGGTTGAACTGGTTACATTCATCCTTGGAAGGTTCAGCATAGATTTTAGGAAGTTACTTTTAAAGATACTTCTGCCTCAATTCAGGGTGAGGGACTTTTAGTAAAAAGCAAGTCTCAAAGTGTCCTTGGTACAATGCATGCCTGATTCCCCACAGGAGAACCTATCTGTGAGTGTGTATCCTGTGTACCAGACCTTACTTTCCACTGTTCTTTCGGAGTGGGAGCTGGGCCCATACCATGCAGAATGGACTCTTTTAATAACTCAGACCATAGAGTTTTGTTCCTCATTGCTTCTCAAATAAATTAAAATAACCTAAAACCCCACTGCACTTTACAGAGAAACTGGTAATTTGCTCTAAATTCTACAATGAGATACACCACTTTACACCAGTCAGAATGGCTATCATAAACAAAGAAACAACAAGTGCTAAAGAGGTTGTGGGGAAAAGGGGACCCTAGTTCACTGTTGGTGGGATTGCAGACTGGTACAACCACTATGGAAAACAGTATGGAATTTTCTAAGAAAACTAAAAATGAACATGCTTTTTGACCCAGCAATTCCACTGTTAGGAGTATAACCTAAGAACCCTGAAACACCAATCCAAAAGAACCTATGCACCCCTATGTTCATAGCAGCACAATTCACGATAGCCAAGAGTTGGACGCAACCTAGATGCCCATCAGTAAATGAATGGATCAAGAAACCATGGTACGTTTACACAATGGAATTCTATGCAGCAGAATGAAAGAAGGAGGTACTACCCTTTGCAACAGCATGGATGGAACTGGAAAGCATTATGCTGAGTGAAATAAGCCAGGCAGTGAAAGACAAACACCATATGATATCACCATTAACAGGAATCTAAACAAAACAAACAAGCAAGCAAAATATGACCAAAGACACTGAAATACGGAACAGGCTGACAGGGACCAGAGGGGAGAGGAGAGAGAATCACAGGGGGAAAGGGGATGGACTCACATGAACAAGTATAAAGGACACATGGACAATAACTAAGGTGGGGGGCAGAAATGGGAGGGAAGTGGGGAGCACAGGGAGGGCAGGGCTGGGAATATAAGACAGAAAACTGTACTTGAACAAGAATTAAATTTAAAAAAATTACACAACTCCTAAGCCATAGAATTGAGTTAAAATTTTTAGAAATACAAATTGTGAATAAAAGAAAGAAAATCAGGATAAATTAGAACAACAAAACAAATGTCTTGATTTTACAAATTCATCATTTCTTTTCAGAATGTTTGAAAGATGCTTCAAAGATGATGAAAACTGGGCTTATGTTTGTAAAGTTAGTTAACCCCTGTTCAGGTAAGCTGTTTTTCCACTCCTCTTTCTTCCCTTCTGATAAGAGTAACTTGAACATTTTTTGAACACTGTACTAATTTGCCTTTGTATGTTTATTCTAATTGAATAGCTTCCAAAATGGAGACAGACTTATAGATGGAGAGCAGGATGACAGGCGGTAGTGGGAGGGAGGTTAGGAGGTGGAAGGATTGAGCAAAAAGGAAAAAGGACTCATGGACTTGGGCAACAGTGTGGTGATTGCTAGGGGAGGGGGTATAAAGACTAAAAAGTAATGTAAAAAAATACAATAAAGATTAAACAAAAAAATAAATATAAAATGGTATTTAAAGGTGACAAAAGTAAGCTATTGACATTCCTAGTCATCTCAAGTGATTCACTCAATCTAAACATTTTTTATTTATTCTTATCATTTTAATCCATAGACCTGTTCATTCATCAGAAATGACGGCTAAACAAAGTAGCATGTTTGATTTCTCTCTGAAGACATTAATTTTCTTTGGTTTCCTTAAGCCAACTTTTCTTAGAGTAGTTAGTCTCCTATAAGGTAATATAAACAGCCATGGGGGTGGGATGGGGAAAGAAGGCTTTTACATGGCATACCAAGATTATGAGCAGTTTCATTTTTAGCTGACCAGAAGGTATATTTTTCCTTGTTAAGAGATGAAATTTTTGTATTAAAAGTATTGTATATTAAAGATATATTTTGTCAGAAGTAATTTTATTTTAACTTTATATTCAGTGTATTCTGTTTTGTCTTCTAATTTTTAGGTAAAAATGATTAAAATATACTATAAATATGTAGTAATACTAATGATATTTATTTCAATATGGCATTGTTCTTTAATAGACTTATTTATAAGATGTTAAAAGTTCATTGTTAATTTTTTAAAGTTTTGAATAGATCCTCAGAAAATTAGAGGATTCTTCTGATGACTGTAATGCTGAATAGTAAAAGCAAGGGGAAGCCAGTAGGTAGTGCCTTCTTGTTGTTATTGTTGGAAAAACATAAAGTAGAAGTAACAAAAGAAAAAAGTTTTAGCTTTCTCTACTTTTCTTTTTCTCAAAATAAAATTGAGTAATTTTATTTTGTCCACTATATTTGTCCACTGTATAATATAATATAATTTGTCCACTATATTATTTGGAGCTCTTACTAATACATAAGACTAAGTTGAGGTGAGAGTTACATCTTCAAGACAAGTTTTAGGTAGCAGCAAAGGTTATAAAGCATTTAACAAAAGTATAAGTACAGAAATTTCAGGCTTCTTGAAAAATTTTCTTTAATGTAAATGTACATAGGCAACAGAGGTTTGAACAAATGTTTTTGTATTTGCTACATTAACTATGGAAAAAATAAAGACTAACATTTGCTGAGCATTTACTCTGTGCCAAATACTACTTTAAGAACTTTGCATGTATTCTCTTTTTAATCTTTCTAAACACCCTGTGAAGTAGGTTCACTATTGCTCCCATTTTACAGATATGAAAATAGGTGCAGAAAGGTTTACGTAACTTCCCCAATGGCACAAGCCCAGCATGTGGTACAGATAGATTCAAAGTCCTTGATTTCTCTATGGTTAGAAAAGACATTTTATGCATTAGAGGGTCCTTTCCTTTTTCACTCAGAACTGGCCTTCAGGGTCTGTACATTCTGTTTCTGTCTCGGTCCCTGTGTATGGGTAGCCACACACTATCATGGAATCTGAGATCACCATGCCAGCTCAGTTCATCTGGCTGAACCATTAGGTTTGGATACTTTAAGAATGTGTTTTCCTTCCTGCTCTGATGGAGGATTCAGTAAGAGGCTTAGAAACAGTTAAGATAAATAGTTTGCCTTTTATTAGTTATAGAACTAGAAAACAAGCATCTGCATATAATAGCTATAAACTTTCTTTGAAGTCAGTTTGTATAGAATGTAAATCTGTGTATGTTTATGTTTGTTTTAGGAACATTGCTCAGAAATATTGGATAGTCTCTGATTTTTGTGTGTGTGAAAACTTACAAATAAAAAACAGATTTGTCTTTAACAGGGGAAGGAGCTCTTTACTTGTTCAATATGTGTCTACAGCAGCTGTTTGAAATAAAAATTTTCAAGGAAAAACACCATTCATGGTTTATAAATCAATCAGTTCAATCAGGTAAGTGACTAGTGTACACATTTCCATGAACGGAACAATATAACTCTAGCACTAGCTTTTCTATCCTTCACAGGCATACCAGTCTCTTTTCTTGGCTTAAGAGTCTGGTCACTGTTTTTTTCTTCCATGGAATCACTGCAGGGTTTAATCAAGAAGAAAGGAAAAATAATTTGAGCAAGTTTGTATCAATACTTATATAGTTTAGATGGTAAGAAATTTTTAACTAATGACTTTAAACATTTAACATTCTTTTTAGAAGGCAGATGATCTTTGTACCATGGAGTACACATTGTCTTGACTAGAAACTCTTCGCTCTTCTGTTAGCCACGTTTGAGGATTTTCAAGTTTTTAACATCTTAATTCCTTGAAAATAGATACTGATGTAGTTTCTAAAATAGAATAGAATATGACAAAGATTTTTTAATGCTCTGTTTTATAAATTAATGCTGCCACCCTTCCCCAAACTCACACACACAGCCCCCAACACCAAAGTTCTATTTCTTTTAATGTTCTTTAATTTGGAGTAGTTTTGACTCAGAAGGAAAAAGGATACTACATGTTTTTTTTTTTTTGATGGATCTGAGAGTGAGGGTGTTGGGGGTGAGGGTAGGGGTAGGGTGTCATGGCATAGTTGAGGCACTCTGCATTCCCTCTGACTATTCTCTTTCGAGAGAATGCTGTTTTTCTTTTGACTGTGTATATAGCTACTTTGTCCTGAGGAATGAAGGTCACTTTGTCTTTCTTCTAAGACATTCCAGAAGAAGGAATTTATGCTAGTGGTAAATTTTATATACATATGTGTATGAGAAGAATTAAAGTAGTGTTTAGTTGCCAAAGTTCAATGGTAGTCTAGGTATAGTCTGGTATTCCCTTGTTACCATGCTTGTTCATTTGGCAGTACATAAGAGTTCCAGTTTGTAATGTAACATATACACTTGTGCCTGAGTCTAGCTAGAATAACATGGTAATATCCATATGGAACTGGAAAATATTGATAATTTCTTCTGGACTGGACTGGCTTACCTGCTTGCTTTTTTTTTTTTTAAGTAGAGTAGTTTTAGGTTCATAGCAGAGGTACCTGCTATTTTCATTTTGTAAAATTTAAAATTAAAGAGCTGTTTTTAAAATTGACCACCAGGATACTGTTTTCAAACCTAGAAACCTATTCCTAATTTCTGAATGTAATACATGCCTTATATAAAATAAATTTAGAGAACCTGACAGGTTGTTTTTATAAACTTCTCTTCTACTTTAAAAAACAAGTCACTCTAGTGTGTGTGGCTCAGTTGATTGGAGCATTGTCCCATAACTGAAAGGTTGCAGGTTCAATTATTTGTCAGGGCACATACATAGGGTTTGGGTTCTATCCCTGGACCAGGCATGTACCAGAATTGATCACTGTTTCTTTCTCTCTCACACATCAATGTTTCTCTCTTTCTTCCTCTCTCCTTCTCTCTCTCCCTAAAAGCAATGAAAAAAATATCCTTAGATGAGGATTAAAAAAAAGTCTAATATCAGAATATGAAATTCCTTGATTTTTTTTCTAAGTATGAAATGTATTCATGTATATAACTTAGGGTTATAATTTCTTGGATATATAAGTAGGTTGGTCTGTTAGAGAATAAAAGTAAGTAAATGTATTTCCTGAAATAAAAATAATAAATATGGAGATAAATTAATTGTGTATTATTTCATTTTGATGGATTTCCTCTTCTGATTCATTTTTGTAGAAGAGGAAGTCTGGAAGAGGATACTGGGAGGGAAGTGTGATAGAGGAAAGAAAAGTGGGGAGTAGTTGGGCTAGTTTGTTTGATTTTCCTTTTTCCTTTTAGCCTGGAGAGCACAATTAATCTTACTGCAGAGTTTCCAGTTCTTATGTTCACTTATTAGAGTCCTATTTTCTTGCCTTTTTCTTTGGGGTAGGGTCTGGGGTGAGTAAAAACCTTCTGAACTTAAAGTCATTAGTAAGTCAAATCTCTGAACCCACAGACCAAAGCAGGAACTATGTACAGAGAAAATTCTATTGCTTTCTGTTAGCTTTGTCCTCAAAAGCACAGGAAATTGCATTTTACTGTAGCTTTACAGATAGGCTTATATAGGTTTCCTGTATTCACGTGGTTAATATTCTGTCCATATTTCCCCTAGTCCTTGTCTTTATGGAGCAATGGGGAAACCTCTGTTAAAAATTATTTCAAAAGAGAAATGAAGAATTAAAGATTGATTTCATTGTCTTGAGTCTCATCTACACACAGGGATTTGAAGCTCTTTGGAATAAAATCTTGTGGACCGCATTCTACCTTTTGAGAGAATCGCATAGAATCTTGGGCCTGTGTAAGGAGAACTTCTGTATTTGAAAATTCACATACACTTTTCAATGAATTGTTCCTACATTGGAATTAAGATGAAATGACTAAATTGTCTTTTCAGACATTAATTCCCTTTGTTCTCTTTTTAATCTGTAGGAGGTCTTCTCTACTTTGCCACACCCATGGATCCTTTATTTCTGCTCCTCCACTACTTTATAAAGGCTGACAAAGAGGTGAGTTTCCATCCTGGCTGGTGCTGCTCAGTTGGTTGGAGCATCGCCCCCATACACCAAAAAGTTAATGGGTTCAGTTTCCAGCCAGGGAATATACTTAGGTTGCAGGTTCTATCCCCAGTTCGAGTACATATGAGAGGCAGTTAATAAATGTTTGTCTCTCACATTGATGTATTTCTCTATCTCAAATCAATAAATATATTGTTTTAAAAGTGTTTTTAAAAGGGGTGAGTTTCCTAGTTTGGGATAATAACAATGAGGAACCAGGATATGTTGTTTTTTGCTTGATCTCCTCTCTTGTCTTTCAGTGATCCAGATGTAGATTCCCCACAATTCAGATTTAAAATTGGTTGGTATAGAACATGTGTGTCAGATGTCCTGATATGGATTAGTGAGACCTGAGAACCAACACCTGAATCTTGCACTATCTTACTCGTGGTGTCTGAAAATTACTTAGTCCTCTATGCTGTCTATGTGCCTTACTTGTTTGACACAGCCTTGCAATGAAAAATTTTACCATTAAGTACTCATTTGTTTTGAAATATAATACAAATTTTAAGAAATTGATCTCAAGTTTAAGAGAAGGAAGGAGATAATGTTTTTCTTATTTGAGAGAGACTATAAAATAAGTAAACTGGGGGCACATCTAGTAAAAGGCTCATTAATGAGGAAGCTCAAGTTGAGACTTACTGAACTCCAGCTAGATAAAATTTTCCTTTGTAAGATAAAGACAGATTTTTTTAAAAGATTTTATTTATTTATCTTTAGAAAGGAAGGGAAGGAGAGAAGGAAATATCAATGTATGGTTGCCTCTCGTGAGTCCCCTGCTGGGCCTGCAACCCAGGCATGTGCCCTGACTGGGAATCGAACCACAATCATGTGGTTCACAGGCCCGAGCTCAATATACTGAGCTACACCAGCTAGGGCTAAGACAGATTTTATTAATAGTAATAATTTCAGCCAGAGGTTCTGGAACATTTTGGTCTCAGGATGCCTTTACACTCCAAAAATTATTAAGGACCCCAAAGAGCTTTTTGTTCCTGTGGGCTTTATCTATCAATATTTACCACATTAGAAATTAAAATTGAGAAATTGAGAAAATAATTTTATTAATTTATTTTAAAATAAAAATAACAAGCACAGTACCTACTAACATAAATAACACATTTTCAATGAAACAGTAAAATTCAGTGATGAGTATGGCATTGTTTTACATTTTTTTCAAGTCTCTTTGATGTGTGGCTTAATAGTGACAACTGGCTTCTCATATCTGCTTCTGTATTCAGTCTGTTTCTATATATTGTTTTGGTGGAAATATATGAAGAACATGCAGACTTACACAGATACATAGTCAAAAAAGGGAGGAATAGTAGCAGACAATTGTGGACATTATTCTTTGACAGTATTCCAAAAATCGACGAGGCATTGTTTCTTAAAATTCAGTTGCACTGTAGAACATGAAACCCTGTTGATGAACTCTCCATGCTCTGCTATATTAAAATCTATTGCTCTGTCTTGTACTGAGAATGGATCTTTTACCCATGTACACCTTTGGAAGGTGTTGTTTTACTGAATTATGCTGATTTTCTAAATGTTGACACATCTCATTAAATACATACACACACTGACCTTTATTGATAGCTCTTCTTTAAGTATTCAGGAGCTGTCATAATGGCATAAATAAATTTTCTACAATTTTGAAAGTTAAAATTTTATTATTGGCTATAAGTACTGTCAGTCTTTCCCTCATAGTGGCTTTACTTCATTTATGTTCTGCCACATATCCATGTCTGAATCACTGAAGTTCACAGTTTTTTTCCCCAGGTAAAAATGGCATCTATGAAAACAATAGCTAGTTCAGCTTATAACACAACATAAATGTTTTCCTTGAGACAGTCCTGCACCTTCACAGGTAGCAGAAGCACTTTAGCAACACTACTTTTATCGCATAGAGTATTTAAAAGACTAGCATTCAAAAGTCAAAATTTAAATAAAAATAATTGCTGCTGATTTTGGTCAAGCATATCCGTAAATGAAATGGTGACGTGGACGCCAACTCATGAGGTTCACGGCATTGTAGATGAGATACGAGACAAATTCACACAGACTACCTGGTCCAGTGGAGGAAAAGGAATGTCACGGCTACTGTCTCGAGAGGAGAGCGCCTTGACCCTTGCCTTGACAGACTTTTATTGCTTTTCTGGGCACATTACTTGATGGTCCTCATTTATGATGCACAGGTTTCGCTTTAGGTAGTTAACTTTTATAGAAAACAAAGGAGAGGATGCCGCTAATCACATCACAGAAGGATATTTGCAAATGCAAAGGGAAAAGTGGTTGAACTGGTTATACTCATCCTTGGAAAGTTTAGCATGGATTTTAGGAAGTTAATTTAAAGATACGCAGTAAATGTTTACTGCCTCAATTCAGGGTGAGGGAGTTTTAGCAAAAGCAAGTCTCATAGCATTCTAGGTACAATGCAGGCCTGATTCCCCATGGGAGAACCTATCTGTGGGCGTGGGTCCTGTGCTTCTACGAGTGGAAGCTGGGCCCACATCACACAGAATGGTCTCATAAAATGGGCCAGTTTCTTTAACTGTGCATCGTGGTGAAGAATTCAGTGACTACCAGGACAGTTTGTTGTCACCATCCTTACCAATGGATGCTGATGAGCCAGTGGTTCTATCCACCTTTGCTTTGGAATCGTTAGTGCAGGTGTCAACATGTTAGAAATACAAATATCTTAGCATTATTATGAAAATAGATTTGAGCTTGTGGGCCCTACAGGACTATTGAGGACTCCCAGGGATCTACAAACCACAGTTTAAAAAACCTTTGAACAAATTTAAGGAATAAGTGTTATTTAAACTGCTTAGAAGAATCTGTTACTTTGCACTCAATATTTACATATAATTTAAATGCTACTTTGTCTCATTTCATTTACTCCTTATACCAAACTGCCAAAACTTCTATTTTGTGGGAATATTAATTGAGTTTGCTATAAATCCTGAAAGTAATAAAAGTGACTTAAAACTTTTAAGTCATGCTTTCTCCTGATGCAGCTTAGCTTCTTTTATTTTCTTCCTTTTCTATATTCTCTGTTCTTTTGTATGGATTAATGAAGTTTTATTCTTAGTTTAATCATGTTTCCCATTATCTGTAAGTTATCTTGGTAGACAATATAAATAGAGCATACCAGCAATGAGGCTAGTAACCCATGGGTGTCTAATGAATATAACTGGTTCTAGTCACCACCAGGAAGGGCTAGCAATATTCGGCAACAAGGTTGAAAACTTTGGTTGGCTCCCATTTGTTTTTTGGTTTTTTAAAAAATTTTATTTATTTATCTGTAGAGAGGAAGGGAAGGAGAGAAGGAGAGAAATATCAGTGTATGGTTGCCTCTCGTGAGTCCCCTGCTGGGAACTGGCCTGCAACCCAGGCATGTGCCCTGACTGGGAATCGAACTGCAATGGTGTGGTTCGCAGGCCCATGCTCAATCCACTGACCTACACCAGCCAGGGCTATTTTCCAGAATACATTAACAGAGAGAAAGCCAACAACCAGCACTGATGAACATTTAAAGCCTCCACCATCCTATTTTGGAAGTATTTCCCTATTTTGTGTTAAGACAATAACTGGTGAATTAACCCCCAGTCTGACTTTCTGGGAATCTATGGGGATACTATAGCTCATTTATGTTGACAGATACAGAATTAAGCAGAAATCAAGATGGTAGTTGTTTTTCATTGTAAACCATCTTTCTCTTCTCAGATATTAAAAATGCCCTTTGAATTAACCAATGAGATTTTATGTATTTCCTTGTCTACATTTTAGACATTATTTTTTTCTATTTAATTAAAAAGTATATTCGTGTATACCTTTAAAATGTTGATGTATTCTTTTTTAATTAGAAGATAATTTAATTATACATTTTAACATAAAAAGAAATAAGTTTCTATTTTAGCTATCCCAACTGTTATTAACTAGATTCAAAACAAGTTGCTTATTGCATTTCCTTTTTATGCATATATGGTAAAGAAAACAAGAATGAAATATGAATTATGAAATTATATTACTATGATTGTAATATATATTACACAATATATATGTAGAATATTTTTATTATAATTTTATATGTAAAATTCCATTTTATATATATGTAGAATATTGTTTTAAAGTAGTTAAATATTTAAAATTTAGTTGATCATGGTAGAATATAGATTAAGGTCGAAATCTAAAATAATAAGACTTGGGAAATCTGTGAATTACTTTACTATGTGAAGGAAAAAGAGAACATTTACATTGAGTAATTTCTTGCCACTTGTTAACCTAACAGACAGTATAGCAAGTTGTCACACATGCTACTGAATGAATGATAAAATTTCACCCTTAAAACAAACAAGCTGTATTTGTACAAAGAAAACTGATCAGACACAAGTTTTCTGTCTTCAAATGGAATTGTCACTAACAGAAAAGTACAGTGAGCTAGAAGTGGGACATCGGCAAAACCATACACCTTTGCAAATTCAGGTATTTTCACACCACTAGTAAAGTTAAGAAAAAATAAACCTAACTGAGAAAAAGAATGTTCTGAATTTCTTTTTTCTGTACCTCTGGCCCATTGGCCACGAGGCATGTACATTTATCTATGTCAACATGATTTAATGTATCTGCAGCTTCATTGTCCTTATCCCTATAACTATCTTTTATTTTATTGTAGTTTAAATTTGGAAGCATTGTTAGCTCTGACAGTGGATTCACTTTTGGAATTTGTTTCTTGTGGTGTTTGAACCCTGGAAGACTGAGGAGGGGAGAGGAGATGTACACTGTGGGCTTGATTAGGCTTATCCCTGGGTGACAGTCAGGACTCCTCTGACCTCAGCTGGTTCTTTTTCAAATTAAATGGGATGGATCAGCCCCAGGCATTCTCAACCATCTTTGAAAGTTTCTGTAACTTCCAGTGCTTTCCCAGAATTTTACTGCCTTATTTTACCCTATATCTGTACTTTGGAGGTTGGAATCCTTTCAAGGGAGCTGAGAGTCAGTTCTGGAGCTTATCCCAGTTTAGGGTGGAACAGGTGGCTTACAACTTAGTTAAAAAGTGTAGCTATGAGGTAATGTATCTTTTTCTCTATTTTTAAAAATATGTCAGTTTGTTGACTGGCATACTTGCTTTCTGACTGACTGAAGTTTTTTTTTTTCAGGGAAAGTTTCAGCCTCTAGATCAAGTTGTGGTGGATGACATGTTTCCGAATTGCATCTTGTTGCTGAAACTTCCTGAACTTGAGAAGTTACTTCAACATGTGACAGAGGAAAAAGGTAGTATACAGTATTTGAAATGAGGCTATAATGGCTGCTGGAAAGGCTAAGCATCTCTCTGAGAATGCAGCTGCTTAAAGGCCACTGAATGTCATGCTTATTATGGGTCATAGGGGAAACTGTCATTCAGATTTTGTTTCCACTTGCAATTCTGGTCCTTTGTTGCTTTGAGATGTTCAGTCTTTGACATTATAAGTAGTGAAGTGTGGTGTTCTGTCTCCTACAGGGCCAGGGTTCACAGGGCTTTAGTCTCACTTTTTTGAATTAATCCATTACTTTAACTGCTTTCTGCCTCAGATTTCTCATTTTAAGATTACATAAAACCTATACCTCTTTCATTGTTTCAAGAAGCACTTACGGAGTATCTACTAAGAAACATATTTTGAGCACTGGTACTAGGCTTTAGCAGTGCTTATATAAATAAGTCATTATTCTTTTTCTCACTTAACTTTGAGTCTGATAGGAACAAATGACAAGTAGGGCAAACAAACAATAGGGACTAATAGAAATTAACTCAGGATTTTCTGGGGATGCACAGGACAAGTTTATAACCTGGCCTAGGTTGAATGGAAGTGTGAGTCAGTCAGTATTATTTTGCTCTCCGAGTCCATTCCTGAAGCAGATATCAGAGTAGCAACATCAAAGAGGGTTATGGTAAAGTTTGTTACATTTAAGAAATTTCAAGGAGTTTAGTGTGGCCCGAATATAGGATACCAGGGATGGATTTAGGTATGTAAGGAAGAAACAGGGCAAGAATGCTAGGCAAGGGTTCAAATGGTGAAGGGCTTTTATATTAGCCCTTAGCTTTTATATTTGTCTGGACTTCACTTAATGGTACTGGAATGTCAGCAAAGATTTAAGCAGAAAAGTCAGTGGTATAGAGCATGTTGGAGAAACTGAGGCCAGATTCCCAGAGGCTGTTGCAGTAGTCTGAGCGGGAGATGATGGTAACCTGGCCTTAGAAGATGGAACTAGAAAGAAGTAGCAATTTGGAGCTAGAACTCATCTTATTTAGTGATTGTATGGTAATGGAGGAGAAGGAGGAGTCAAAGATGACTTCTGGGTTTGTGCCCTGAGCCAGAGGATGTATAGTGGTAGCAACGTGGAGATAGGAAACATGGGTGGGAGGAGCAGGCTGGAGTAATAACAAAGGGATGGATTTTAGATATTATTCATTTGAATGTTGAGAGAAGGAAGTGAGACAGTATGTGTGATTGTATTTTGATCAGTTAGAAGCTGTAAACAGCATCTGTGTCTCAAAAAATCATCCAAGTAGTTTCTAGGTTAAAATGGAAACAGTGCTAGAACTGAAACATAGGCTAAGTTGTGTTTATTCAGAGTTACACACAGTTTGGCCAACTAGGACAGTTCTGGGACCAAGGAAGTGGCAATTCCAAGAAATGTAAGCTTACAGTGGGAAAGGGGAGAACCTCATTGATTGCATTTTATATTCAGGGGGTCTACTACATTCACACTTGGCCAGACTTACTACTCCATTTTGTATCTGAGGGGGTTGTGGTGCCAAGGTTTTATCAAAGCAGTACATTAAAGACATTTCCTCATGCTGAGCTTGGCAGAAGTAAGTAATCATTTTCTGGTGACAAATGAGTGAGTACTTCATAACCATTTCTGAACGCTAAAGTAATGAGGAATAATTATAATTCATTTTAATATGTCAAGTTGACACAGTTGAAAATGCAATTAACTCTTATTTTCAAAATTCTTATATTAACAATATAAGAACAGTTAAACACGAACCCAGGGACCCAGATTCAGAAAGGGTGTTGATGCGTTGGCATTTTTTAGCTTACAGCAGCTGTTTCAAAGTGAGAGCTTCCCCCTCTCTCATTTCTTCCTTCTTGCACACCAAATCCCTGACCTCTTACTGAATCATCTGAATTCCTGTCCTAATCTTTTGCACTTTGCAACATTGCTTAGCTTCTGAAGTTGCATACTAGAACTACATGCACTATACTTACCTTGTTTGGCTCTATATAACTAGTTGTACATTTCAAAATCTTGTGCATTTTCCTTGGAGCTTCATGAAGTCCTTATATAGAGAGTATGTTGGAGAAACTGAGGCCAGATTCCCAGAGGCTGGGAAGCCCTTATATATAGAACATGTCAGTCCTTATATATAGAACTGGCATAAAGGAAAATATTGTACATATTTGAATTTTGGTTCAAGGGGTGAAGTGAGTAATGTGGAATTGTGTGCATTTTGATAAAGAGGCTGATTGGAGAATGAGGTGTACAAGATACTTCTTTCTTGTTTTGATATTGTGTTTAAATTTCTCATTATTTTAAGTTTTACAGACAATAGTTCACTAGGAGAAGAATTTAATTATGAAGAAAACTGCCAAAACTTCTAGAGAATTGCATACATATTTTACTGTGTGAAATTTAACCCAAGTTACTTTGGCTTTGCCATTCAATCATGGAAAAAGAAAGATGTTTTCTTTAGTAGTGCAGAAGCTTTTTTTTTTGATGAAGTCACAACCCAATCAACAAAACAAACAAGCAAAATATAACCAGAGACATTAAAATTAAGAACAAACTGACAGCAACCAGATGGGAGGTGGGAGGGGAGAATGGGGGGCAAGGGGAAAGGGTTATCAGGAACATTTATAAAGGACACATGGACAAAGCCACAGGGGGGTGGGATTGAGGGTGGGAGGTGGGGATGGCTGGGGTGGGGGGAAGTAATGGGGGAAAAATGGAGACAACCGTACTTGAACGACAATAAAAAATAAATAAATATGGATTGAGCCAAGGGCCTGTGAGCCAAAGGATCGTGGTACGATTCCCAGTCAGGGCACATGCCTGGGTTGCAGGCCAGTTCCCGGCAGGGCAGGGGACACATGAGAGGCAACCATACATTGATATTTCTCTCCCTCCTTCCCTTCCCCTCTAAAGATAAATAAATAAAATCTTTATAAAAATTATAAATAAATAAATAAATAATTTGAAGCCTAGAGTTTTTAGAAACCTGGTATATAGAAGGACTAATAATATATCTGCTTTGAAAATAAAAGTACGTAAGCAGATAAAGCAACTTTTAAACTAAAAATATAAAGGTACAGAAAAACTGAAGAAAAATCTACAAATATTATTTGTACCACCAACTTCAATAATAAAAAAATTAATAAGTTGTCATATTTGCTTCATATCTTTTGGGAAAATAATTTCTTTAAGGGCAATCTGGCAGTTTGATCTCAGGATCTAATGGTCTGCAAGGAAAATTAAAAGCGTATTTGCTATATGGTTTTGAACAAACCAAGCTTTTGAGCATCCTTGTCAGATGAAGAGTTTGAAGGGTTGAGAGTATGCTTTATATTCTGTTACACATTATAATTAGTATTCTACAAAGTTCTTCGAACTCATAAAATAAAACTTTCATTCTCTTAGCTTCATGGTGTTGAGGTTTCTGAATGACCAACATCTGAACATTATTTAAGTGTTGCAATTAATAGTATCTAGTATCTACAACAGGGAGATGCTTTAGGAATGAAATGAAATAATACAAGTAAATGAAGCCTAGAGAGCGCTGGGCATATAGTAAATGCTCAACAAATCTAAGTATTATTAAGACTTCCAAATGAGACATTTTTAATTCTTTGCTGGTGTTTAAGTACTAGGTACACAGTGGTGACCAATACACATTTCTTTGATGGTCTGTTTATTAATATATTCAAGTGCTTTAAAAAGGAGAGTGGGGATAATCAGATAATAAAAGTATCTTTCGTGTTTTAAGAAATTATTCTATACCAGCTGTATAGAATACTGTTTTACATATATTGTTGAATCCTGGCAGTTGAATTCCTTTTTATGGTTATTATAACCTGCATTTTTACAAATGAGGAAACAGACTCACAGAGTATAAGTAAGTTAACATCAAAGAACTTGAAGTGGTCGAATCATATTTGAACTCATGTCTTGTCTGTTTCTGTGGCAGCAATTCTTTCCCTTCTTATAACTGTGTAACACATGTTGTCACATGTAAAAATAGAAACTTTAAAAAAATCTTGTGCCGGCTGTGTGGCTTAATTGGCTAGAGCATCATTCCATAATCACAAAACTCATGAGTTCAATTGCCATTCAGGGCATATACCTAAGTTGTGGGTTCTGTCTCTGGTCAAAACATGTGCCAGAGGCAACTGATCAGTGTTTCTCACATTGATGTTTCTCTCTCTCCCCCTTCCTTCCCTTCTGTCTAAAACCAATAAGCATGTCCTTGGGTGAGCATTGAAAAAAATGAATCTTTTATTACCTCTTAATAATTTTCCTTTGTGAGGCAAAAAGAGAGGGATAGCATAGGAGACAGAGAGAACTTCGACAGCTTAAGGAAAAAGGTAATTTTTCTCATCCTGGCAGTGAGTTTTTCTGTTTTCAAGGCACTGCATTATCCTGTTTTAGTGATTGCCTTGGGTGCTGGCTGCTTATTTAATTTAGTATTATTGTCCATTTATAATTTAGTGTTTGGTTCTATTCTCTGTATTGCTAGGATTTTTAAATAAGAAGCAAAGAAGACAGCTAAAGAGTGGTCAGGTAATATCAATGACAGGGAACAAAAGTCAAGAAGAAAACTGCCGTTTTTTAACTTCCATGCTCTCTACAGGAACTATGAGATAGGGTAAAACCTCACATACTCTCTAATTCCCCAGCCAGATATTTTGGTATTAGACTCCAGATGTTGTGTTAAAAGTCTGTGACATTAAAAATATGGTTAAGCCTGGTGGGTTTATGAAAACCTTTCCCCCTTGCCTTCTCCCTGCCAAATAAACACAGCCATGGTTGTTTGTATCCTGAACAATGATAGCAGTGACTTTAGCTAGCACTGCTGGCTTTAATAGTGAAGACACAATGATGTATGTGTCTTTGATAAGCTGTAGGGCTCAGCACATTTCTTGCCAAAGAAGGTCATTCAGTAGAGAGATGACAGGAGAAAGGACTAATAAAAGGGTTATGAACTTCACCTTGAGTGTAACACTCTTTCATATTGCAAGCAAAAACTGCATTGTGCTGTCCAGTGTGGTTAACAGGAAGAGCCAGGAAAACTTACCTGAGTAAAATGCCCTGAATACATTTGCCAAGTTTCTATTCCCATGAGACAAGGAAAAAAAGAGATCATAGGAGTTTCTCAGTTGTGGAAAATATTGAGAAATTGGATGTGAAAATATACTCTAGGCTGTTTCTTCAATAGTCAATCAGGGAAATGAAAATTTATGAACAGATTATCCATTTATTGAACATAGTATTTAATTGTGGACTCACTTTTATTCCATCTGTTTTGTAAACCAAATCTTTCCAGATATTTAAAACAAGTTTTATTGGCACCATATGCATTGGAAAAAGAAAACTTTCCAACATGTGTGCGTATTTTCTAACTCACTAATTCTCACAAATAATAAATTTAGGATATGGATGAACGTGTTTTAGTATTTTTCATAATTATTGGTAATCTGTGACCTTAATGAGTATTTTAAATCTCTTTGCTTATAAAAATTTGTAGATTTTAAAGTAAAGCAGTAGTTTATGCACTTGGTCCTTATGTAGCATAATGGGATATTCAAGTTTGATATTTCTTAATGATCATCTTGTCCAGAAAATGTTTTATTTACAATAAATTTTACTTCAAAAACTTACTAGAAAAAATACACCAGGCCCAGCTGGTTTCGTTGTGAATTTTGCCATACTTTGTGGAAGAAAGAGTGCTCACAATAAAAAAAGATACTTAAACTCTTTCAGAAATTAGATGAAGCAGGAATATTTTCCAACTACTTAATTTTATGAAGCCAGAATTACCCCATACCAAAATCAAAATTGTTACAAAGAGGAAATTAGGCCAATATTCCTTATGATAAAAGACAAAAAAAATTAACAAAATGTTAACAAATAAAATATATATAAAGGATAATAGAATTATAACCACACTCAGGCAATGCTGCACCCCTCCCTCCCTCCACTACTGGGAAACCTACTGCCATTAAAGCCTAAACATCTGCATTATGCTCTGGTGAGAGGCGATAGAGACAACTGGAAGGAGGCATTGGCCTTTGAGACCACCAGGAGTTCTTTACCTGCCACATGAGATTCCCTACCCCAAAGCATGCAGAGTTATGGCCTATGTGGGAAACACGGGAGGGGGTCAGAGTTCTACCTGGTGCCAGAGACCTGGGAGTAAGCATACAGTAATGTCTGCTTGCATTGTGTCTGTTTTATGTATTTATATCTACACCTATATGTCTATAATTTTGTTTGAAAACAAAAAAAATGGGGTTTATCACAGTAATAAAAGTTGGTTAAACATTAGAGAAATCAATATAACTCACTATATTTAAGCAATGTAAAAGAAAAACTGGATGATCATCTAAGTAGATGCAGGAAAAGAAAATTTGACAAAATTCAGTCATAGTATCAATTCTTAGCAACTTAGAAATAGAAGGGAGCTTCCTCAGTCTGGTAAGGGATATCTGTGAAGCTAACATCGTATTTCATTGTAAAAGACAACACAATTTTCCCCTAAGATTGGGTACAAGGTAAGAATGTCTGTTCTCACCACTTCTCTTCAGTTTTGAAGTGGAAGTCCTAGCAGTTTCAATAAGGTGAGAAAAATATAAAAGATGTAAAGATTGGAAAGTAAATAATGAAACATTGACACATAAACAATATGTTCATGTATTTAAAAAGCTTGAAAGAATCTATAAAAAAGTGTTAGAACTAATAAACAAGGTCCCAGGATATAAGAGCAATATACAAAAATCAATTGTATTTCCAGATGCTGGCAGTGAATAATCAGACAATGGAAGTAAATATATACCATTTTTTAATTTTTTTATTTAAAAAAAATTTTTTTAAAAAAACATATACCATTAATAATACCAAAAATCATGAAGGCCCAGGAATAAATATAACATAATATGTGTAATAACCTGTTCATTGAACATCACAAAACACTGCTGAGAGAAATTAAAGAAGAATTAAACAAATACATATACCATGTTTATGAACTAGAAGATTCAACATTGTTGTTTTTTTTAATCGAATCTTATTTTATTTTATTTTATTTTTTTATATAATTTTTATTTAATTCATGTTCAAGTACAGGTTTCTGTCTTATATTCCCAACCCTGTCCGCCCCCTGCCCCATGCTCCCCGCCTCCCTCCCCTTTCCACCCCCCACCCTTAGTTATTGTCCATGTGTCCTTTATACTTGTTCATGTGAAGATTCAACATTGTTAAGGTGGTCATTTCTCCTAGCAGAAATTGGACTTATGTTAGCCAGAACAATTTTGAAGAAGAAAAAGGTTGGAGAACTTACACAATCTGATTTTAACTCTTATTATAAAGCTTAAAATAATCAAGAAAGTGTGTCATTGATACAAGGACAGATAGAAAAGGTACAGAATAGAGAATCTAGAAGTCAGCTGCACTTAAGATATCAAGATAATTCAGTGGGTGAAAGGATAGTCTTTTCAAAAAAATGACCTGGAAAAACTGAATCTCCATATGAAAAATGGTTAATGTTGACCTTCCCCTCACTTCACTGTCATATAGAAGAATTAGCTCAAAAGTGATCACTAACATGAATGAAAAAATGAAAACTTGAACTTCTAAAAGAAAATATGGAGCCCTGGCTGGTGTAGCTCAGTGGATTGAGCACGGGCCTGCGAACCAGAGAATTGCAGTTCGATTCCCAGTCAGGGCACATGCCTGGGTTGCAGGCTGGTTCCCTGCAGGCCACCTCCCAGCAGGGGACGCACGAAAGGCAACCATACATTGATGTTTCTCTCTTTTTCCTCTAAAGATAAATAAATAAAATTTTTTAAAAAAAGAAAAAATATGGAAAACCTTTGTGTGGATAGGCAAAGATTTCTTCACCTCACCATAATCCAGAAGAATGAACTCAAAATGAATCACTAACTTAAATGCAAAAATGAAAACTTAAATAAGTATCTAAAATAAAACAGAAAACGTTTGTGTGGATAGGCAAAGATTTCTTAGGGCATAAAAACTGCTAACCATAAAAAATTTATATAGACTGTAGTATTGCACTAACTATGGTGCCAGTTAGGGTACTGGGGATATTCAGGGGAATGCTATATAAAGTATATGATTGTCTAACAGCTAAGCTGTACACCTGAATACAAAACAAAATGAAAGAAATTTATAAATTACATTTCATCAAAATTAATAGCTTCTGTTTTTTGAAAGACACCATTAAGAAAAAAAGAGGATAAAGCCATAATTGGAAAAAAATATTTACATGGCACATATCTGATAAAAAACATGTATTTCAATGTATAAAGATCTCTTTTAATTCAATAACAAGATGATATACAACCCAGTAAAAAAAATCAGCAAGCAATTGGAACAGACGTTTCAGGAAAGATTGAGTAGCTCAATAAGCACATGAAAAGGTGTTTAGTATCATTAGTCATTGGGGGAAATGTAAATTAAAACCATAAGGAAATATCATTAGTATCGTAAGAGTGCCTAAAACAAAAAAGGCAGATGATAAGTTGTGCAACAATTGGAATTCCCCTACCTGGCTAGTGGAAGCATAACATGGTATGACTACTTGGAGATTTTTTTTTTTTTAATTCTTGTTCAGGTACAGTTTTCTGTCTTATATTCCCAGCCGAGATTTTTTATGACTCAATAGTTCTTTTCCTAGATACTTACCCAAGACTCATGACAACATAGATCTGTGCAAAGACTTATACAAGAATGTTCAGAACAGCCTTTTGATTTCACAGCAACTTTTTCAAAATAGTCCAAAACTGGAAACAACCTAAATGTTCTTTACTAGTTGAGTGGGTAAACAAACTACGGGAATGCATACACCGGATATACTCCATAATACAAAGTAAGAAACTATTACTAACTGCAACAGAATGGAAGAATCTCAAAGAAATTATGTTGAGCAAAGAAGGATGGTCACAGAAAAGTACACAATCTGTGATTCCATTTCTGTGAAGTTCTAGAATAAAGCAAAAATGAATCTATAATGATAGCAGATCAGTGGTCGCCCGAGTTGTGGATAGTGATGGGAGAATTGATGACAGAAGGTCTTAAGGAACTTCTTGGGTGATGATTACATGACTATGTATACATTTGTCCATATTCTGCAAATTGAACACTCAACGTGGACTTATGTATCATATAAACATTATTAAATTGATTTTTTAAAAATGAAGTGGTTACTTATCCAGCATAAGAATCTAAGCCTCCTGATTTGACACAGTTTATTCTTTGCTTTTTCCCTCCCACATTGTGCCCTACAAGATAATGTTGGCCCTTTCCCATCTCTCATGGACTACCGTGATGGAATGTGGGGATCAAGGTAGGAGTGAGTAATGACTCTGAGATTTGAGCCTGGGCACCTAAAAGGTTGGTTTGAGAGAAGGTGAACAGTTTGGCTTTAGGCACAGAGGGCCTTGGCTCAGGGTTGTGGGCTTCCTGATTGGGTTTGTTTACTTTTGTTGAGACAGGATGAAGTCTCCTCAGGAGTTATTATTGGCCTCAAAGGAGGGAGAAGTAGAGCTAGAAAGAATTCAGAGAAAAAGTTACTAGATATACAGAAATACTGAGAGAAAGGCTTTATTGAACCGTGGAGGAGAGGTTTTACCCACAAAAAAAACAGGATCAGAAATCCTGAGGTAGGTGAATAGCTGATTAATTTTGGTAGAATGAACATCAGATCCACAGCCTTGCAGTCAGCTTGGGAAGGAATCCCACTGCTCCTACTTACTAGCACAGTGACTATGGACAATTTATTGTCCAGTCCATTACTCACATTCCGTCCATTAAGATGGTAACAGATAATGTTTTTCATTAGGCATTCATTCTGAGCGTTCAGAGAAAGAATATGTATAAAGAATGTGGACTTTGGCCAATATGGAGGCATAGGTAGATATACTATGCCTCCTCACAGAACCAAAAGAAGGACAAATTTAAAAACAAAAAATAACCAGAAGTGCCAGAAAATCAAACAGTACGGAAGTCAGACAACCAAGAAGTTAAAGAAGGGCAGAGGGGATGGAGAGGACTCTCAGCTAGACCAGAAGGGTGAAGTGGCAGTTGGCATATGGTAGGTCCCACATTTGCATGCAAATAAACTGGGAGGAACAACTGGGGAGCAAGACAGACTGAGCAATCCAGATTTCCAGCACAGGAAAAGAAAGCCTCAAAACCTCTGGCTGTAAAAACCTATGGGGGTTGAGGTAGCAGGAGAAACTCACAGCCTCACAGGAGAGTTCACTGGAGAGACAGACACGGTCTTAGAACATACACAAACCTAGCCTACCCAGGAATCAGCACCAGAAAGGCCCAAGCCGATTTGCTTATGGGTGGGGGAGAAGCAACTGAAAGCTGGACAAGAGCCAAACAAGTGGCATTGTTCCCTCTTGGCCCCTCCCTTACATACACCACGATAACACAGCTACATGCTTTGCCCTACTCTGGCAAATACCTAAGGCTCAGCCCCTTACAACATAATAAGCATGCCAAGACAAAAAAAATACGGCCCAAGTGAAGAAGGAACAGATCAAAGCTCCAAAAATAGAACTAAGCACTGAAGAGATAGATACAGAGTTCATCTAGCTCTTCAGTGATATAGAGATGAACTGTATATCTGTACAGATTAACTGTAAGATGTACTTCAGTGATATACCAACATACAGGTGCAGAGTTCAAAACTGGTAATCAAGATACAGAAAATGTTTGAGTATGGCCCCAAAATGGAGGAAGAAGGGGAGGCTATGCAAAGTGAAATAAAAATACACAGGAAATCAACAGTGAAAGGAAGCAAACTGGGACTCAAATCAACAGTTTGAAACAAGGGAGAAATAAACATTCAACCAGAACAGAATGAAGAAACAATTCAAAAAAATGAGAGGCCTAGGAACCTCCAGGACAACTTTAAGGAGAAAAGGAACCGCAAGAAATTAAAACTTGTTTGAGAAAATAATGAAGGAGAACTTACCAATCTGGCAAATAAAATAGACTTCCAAGAAGTCCATGAAGCTCAGAGAGTCCCATAAAAGTTTGACCCAAGGAAGCACACACCAAAGTACATCATGATTACATTACCCAATATTAAAGGATTTTTAAAAAGATTTTATTTATTAATCTTAGAGGGGAAGGGAAGGAGAGAGAGAGAGAGAAATATCAATGTATGGTTGCCTCTTGTGCGCCCCCTGCCAGGAACTGGGAACTGGCCTGCAACCCAGGCATGTGCCCTGACTGGGAATCGAACTGGGATCGTGTGGTTTGCAGGCCCGGGCTCAATCCACTGAGCTACACCAGCCAGGGCTAAAGATAAAGGAGTTTAAAAGCAGCAAGATAAAAGGAGACAGTTACCTACAAAGAGTTCCCATAAGACTATCAGCTGATTTATCAAAAGAGACTTTGCAGGCAAGAAGGGGCTAGAAGGAAGTGTTCAAAATCATGAAAGGCAAGAACCTACATCCAAGACTACTTCATCTAGCAAAGCTATCATTTAGAATGGAAAAGCAGATAAAGTGCTTCCCAGATAAGGTCAGGTTAAAGCAGTTCATTATCACCAAGCCTTTACTGTATGAAATGTTAATGGGGCTTATCTAAGGAAAATAAGATAAAAGCTATGAATGACAGAATAACAACAAACTCCGAACTATCAACTGAACCTAAAAAAAAAAAAAAAAAACTAAGCAAACAATTAAAACAAGAACAGAATTGCAGAAATGGAGACTATATGGGGGGTTATCAGTGGGTAAGGGGAGGGGGCGAACGAGGGAAAAGGTACAGGTAATAAAAAGCATAAATGTTAGTTACAGGATAGACAGTGGAGGTTAAGTATAGTACAAGAAACAGAGAATCCAGTGAACTTATAAGCATGATCCATGGATGTGAACTAAGGGGGAGGAATGTTAGTGGGAGGGGAAGTGCAGGGTGGAGGGGAATAAAGGGGAGAAAAAAATGGGACAAGTGTAATAATATAATCAATAAAGTTTACTTTCAAAAAAACTTTATTCACTAAAAAAAAGATTGTAGCACAAGCCTAGATTTGTATTAGTTTCTGCTGCTATTTTCATGAACATGTTCTTATTTTTTCTTAACTAATATTAAGTATTTGTTTTGAGCCAAGTGTTGTGTGCTATCTGGTTTGTGTGAATCATACCATTTAATAGTGACTTCTCAAGGTGATATCGTGCGCTATGTATGTAGGTACCAAGAAAGTACGGTTCAGAGCCTATGTCTCTTCTCAAAGGGTATTTTTGAGAGGGAAAGGAGTAGATTTTAAGGGACTTGGAGAGTGGGAGAGAAGGAGGAAACTGGCAGACTGTAGAATGTTCTTTCAGGGAATTTAGAGGTAGAGACACGGGGAAGTGAGTAGTCAGGGTAGTATTTCTTAGGAGAGACCTGAGCAGTGAGATTCTTTGGAGATTATTTGTCTTAGGCAGTGAACAGCACTTTGTTTTATTTTTTACTGTAACTCTGTTGTGATTGTCCTAACTTTTCTACCTTTGCCCTCTTCCACCCAGCCTACCTCCTGCTCCCACAGTCAATTCCCACAACTTTGTCCAAGTCTGTGAATCATTCATACATGTTCTTTGACTAATTCTTTCCCCTTCTTTCTACTGGTATCTCCCTCCCCCTTCTCCTCTGACCACTGTCAGTCTGTTCCATGTTTCTATGCCACTGGTTCTATTTTGCTTGTAAATTTATTTTGTTAGATTCTTCTTTTTTTAAAGATTTTATTTATTTATTTCTCTTTAGAGGGAAAGGGAAGGAGAGAGGGAGAGAAATATCAATGTATTGTTGCCTCTCATGTGTCCCCTGTTAGGAACTGGCCTGCAACCCAGGCATGTGCCCTGACTGGGAATCAAACCACGATCCTCTTGTTCGCAGGCCCGCTCTCAATCCACTGAGCTACACCAGCCAGGGCATGATTTTTATTATAACTGAGATCATATATTTCTTTCACCGACTTGGCTTGTTTCATTTAGTGTATTCTCTAGTTTCATCATACTGTCTCAAAAGGTAGGAGTACCTTCTTTCTTTCTGGTGCATAGTATTCCATTGTCTAATGTACCACAGTTTTTTGATCATCTACTGGTAGGCACTTAGGCTGCTTCCAGCGATTGACTATTATAAATAATGTTGCTATGAACACAGAGGTGCATAAGTTCTTTGAAATGGTGATTTGACATTCTTAGGGTATATTCCCAGTAGTGGAATCGCTGGGTCAAAAGGCAGTTTGATTTCTAGTTTGTTGAGGAGATTCCATACTGTTCACGATAATTGCATCAGTGGTTTCTCTACATCCTCACCAGCACCTGTTTTTTTGTTGTTGTTGAGTTATTAATGATAGCCATTTGACAAGTGTGAGGTGGTATCTCATTGTGGTTTTAATTTGCATCGCTCTGATGGCTAGTGATGTTGAGTATCTTTTTGTACGTCTCTGGGCCATCTGTATGTCCTCTTTGGAAAATTGTCTATTCAGGTCCTTTGCCCATTTAGTGAACAGCACTTCTAAAAATCCATTGAGTAGTGCATATTTTTTTAGTGATTGCTGTATGCTCTTAGATTTCCCCAACTGTACATGGAGTAGGGCATTGTTGCTAGGGAATTCATGTACAGTTTCCTTTACCTGGTTCTGCAGCAGGCTGTTTGCCTAGGCAGTCCTAGAGAGAACAGATTTTGCACCCTCCAAGGTACAAAAGTCCAATTATCAAACTTCTGACAGGATGCCATTTGCAACAGTGTCTCCTATTGTTATTTAGTGGCAGATCCTGAGGAGAGAGGTGCGTAGGTCCAGTCATCACTCCAGCCTGCCTTCTATTGCCCACAGTGTTGACAGCCACTGGCTGAAATGGGAAGGAAATGTTCAAGTGTTAAGGCTAGGGACCTGCCAGCCTCTCTCCCATGCAAACGATTTAGTGAACTCAGCAATTTAACAGATTACAGAAAAGCGATCCCTGAAAAAGCAGTTTCCATTTCCCACCTACGATTACAGAAGAAAGAGAAAACGTCATTCTATATAATCTCAGATGACTCCCACAAAGTCACATGTGAGCATTTGCCCCTGCCCTTAAGATTTCCAGTGGTTACAGGATAATTTCCGTGTGGAGACAGGTGTGAAAAGTGCCACCTCCGCTGATCATATAGAGATCAAGAAACCCCATGAATGAAGTGTTAACGAGGAAAGAGTGGTTCATGGACATAGTAGGTGGATTGTGAGGACAGGAAGAATAATTTATAAGGCAGGTTGAAAATATCATAAATTTAAATTTCCTTGAAATAGCAGTGATTATACTGTAACGGTGAAATATTTCCAGTGACAAGGAAGGTAAGTAAATAATTCTATCAGAAATGATTTTTCTCTGAAGTATGTTATGTTGCTTATGTATAAATGCCTATCATTTTTCTCCATTAATCCCACTATGTCAGTATTGAGTAGTTAAATATATGTATTATGATATGGAATAAAGTTTCTAGGCATCTACATTTAATTTCACTTTTCTTTTTTGGAATTTTCATTTTTATTTTAGAAAAGTAGTTTTCCATTGAAAACATTGAGGTGATCTTAAACTTATGTAGAAAAGTAAAGTTTTCTTCTCATTAATTTTCTATTTAAAAATTACCTTTTCTACAGATTTGTTTCTATAATCTGATGATTTGCTTTAATTTCCACTCATTTAATGGTTAGATAAAACATGAGGTACCCACAATGATTTGGAACATAAGTAAACAAATAACACGAGGTACCCAAAATCTGTTTTGGAATTTTTTAATGTCTCAAGTGTACTCTCAGGTTTGCACATTGAGTTTTTCAATTTAAAATATTTTGAATATAAAATATTTTATATGAAGTATAAAATATTTAAAAATCTTGCATATGATATAACCTTATGAGTTTTATTTTTTGTTTAACCTACTGTTTTCAGTTTTTTCTTTTAATTTAATCCAGAAATAGACAAAAAGAAATACTACAAGTACAGCAAAGAGAAGACATTAAAGTGGCTGGGAAAGAAGGTATGGTACCTCTCTAGTACCTATGACAAAAAATTGCAATGATCCTTTTTAAAATTCTAAAGAATCTTGTATTTCCAACTAAGAGAGGAAGACTATATAAAGATATTCAATATGAAAAGAAATCTTTTACTTTTCACCATTCCTAACTCATTTGTCTCTGGAGTTTACTAGATACTGTTTTTCTTTCTGTTTTTGTTTTTCTTTGTTTGTTTGTTTGTTTTTGACCTGCAGTGACCTTTCATTTCCATATGATTTTCACCACTGAATTAAGGAAGTTCTTGCTCTTTGTTGGTGGAGATCTGAGTTTTCCAAGCTAGAAAAGTAACAGGCTTGATGTACATTTGCTGTGACTGGTCCTGCAGGTGTCTCAGAGGTGGATGGTGCTCCCACACAGCCAGGCAAGGGCTGAGGCAGACTGGATTCAGGTGTAGAGGAAGTGTGTCCCACTCTGTCTGGATGCTAAAGAAAGGTCATCTTCCAGGCACACCCTGTAACTTAGTGATCCTAAGAAGTAGACTGCATATAAGGTCTGGCAGTGTTTTCAGATTGATTTAATAAGTTGCAACAGTATTTTTCTTTTAATGGGATAGAATAGCATATGATGGCTAGGATAGGATAAGATGTATTAAAATTTTACAGAATACGAGCAAGAATTAAGTATGGCTCTATGAAACATATTTTTATAAATGTTTCCATATTGACTTGCTGTGTATTTCTTACTCTGGACTGTGGCTAAAGAAAGAACAAAATAAAAAATACTTTGAAAGCCATTGATCGAAGGATATAGTATACTTTCACATTGATTAAGAATCTCACCAGAGGAGATCTATATTTGATGAAGTTTTTGCAAATTCAGTGATACCAGTAGTTACAGTACTGATTTCTAGGATTCTCTTCTATCTTTTAATTTTATGAAAAATCTGTTTGTGTGTCATATGTTACTGGGCACATTAAGAGCCTTGGAGCATGCAAATGAACCTTGTAGCATCAGACTTCTACTGTACAAAGTAGTGAAAAGATCTTAAAAGTGCCCCTATGTTTCGTTTTTTATTCACTTTAGTATTAGTCTTTGTAGGTGAAGAATGAGTGTAAGTACCGAACAGAATCTTGACATTTAGTTTTTGCCCTTAGTAAATGGGTAATGACATGAATGGCAAAGTGAAGTTTACATTTATTGAATTTCTTTTCTAAAATTTCTAGGATTTGGGAAATTTACATTATTTTGTTTAGAAAATAATTTCATATAAAGTTTATGCTAGGTTCTGTTCTAAGGGCCTTAAATACAGGGTGAGAAAGAATAGGTTTACAGTTGTGAGTATGTGAGATACAGAGTTTATTCTTATATTGTCATTAATTTTTGTAATATTTTCCATATGAACAGCTGTAAATCTACTTTTCTCCCACCTTGTATATTAACTCATTTAATCTTCATAACAATCCTATGACGTAGGTAGCATTTTTATTCCCATTTCACTGAGGAGTTAAGTAATTAGCTCATGGTCACAGAGTAAATTCAAGCAGCCTGATTCCAGAGTCAGTACTCTCATATTGTGTAGCCCTTAGGAAGTCTATGTGTTGAGATAATCCTGAAATGCTATAGATGCTGCTCAGACTTTGTCCAAATGTTCAGTCATTTCTCATCTTCTGATATCTCCTGAAGAAATAATTCTTCCTGAATCTTAAATGGATTGAGGACTATCTGGAGTTAGTTTAAAATACCCTAGTATTTCCATTTGGTTATTTCATAGGTTAATCAGACTGTAGCAGCATTAAAAACCAATAACGTCAATGTTGGTGCTCGGGTACAGTCAAATGCATTTTTCTCCAGTCCCCAGATTTCCAGTGACAAGGAAGGTAAGTAAATAATTTCATAGGAAATAATATTCATCTGGAGTATATTGCTTATGAATAAATGCCTATCTTATTTTTCAAAATCTTAATGTCTCAGAAGCTTCGCGTTCTTGCCATTGTCTGTCTTGTGGCAGATGTGCATTTTTTTCCAAATGTAATATTTCTACCATCGGTCACTTCTATCACTAATGGATACTTAAATCATTCACTGAGCAAATACTTACTTTGCACTAATAATAACAACCCTAACAACTCTGGCTTTCATTCATTGAGGGTATATTGTCTGCTAAGCCTTTTACTAAATTGTCAGTTTACACACATTATCTCCCCTGACCCCAGTAAGTCTCATTTTAGAGTGCGATTCTTGAGGTTGTGTTCAAAGTCTCACCACTAGTAAAAGGTAAAACAGCTACCAAGTAGCTAAATTGACTCTTAAGCCCACATTCAAGCTACTTGTTATACTATTTGTATAGCACAGAGTGTCCAGTGAGCTGCATTTGCGTATACAAGAAGTATATGTCTAACTGTAGGTCTCAATACTTCAATTTTAAATGAAAATTGATTTAATTGGCAAATTTTTATTTTATATTATTAAGGTACATTCTTTTGCCTCAATATGCTCTTATTTTTATGTATATGTTGAGTAAAAACACCTATATAATGCAATTAACATTCTGAAATGGTGGGACAGAAATTATTCTGATTTTAAGCTTCAGTTTAGTGTTTCCCTGTTCTAGGTATACAATTCTGAAACATCTAGCTTTAGTCATAAAAATAAGTAAAAATTAGGAACAGTGCCCTGTTTGTGATGGATGGTAGTTGAGGGAGTTTTTGATTTGCAGAAATAAACCTTTGTCTGAACACAGCACAGACAGATGATAGATGACTCCAGCCATTCTGGAAGTGGTAGACAATGCCCTTGCCATACGGAGTTTACCAGCTGTCAGGGTCTTTGGTTGGTTTTAACAAAAGAAGAGTGGGGATTGAATCAGGTAAATTGATGGATGAATGGATAGATGTATAAAACCATTGTTTGTTTGTTTGTTTAATAGGAGAAGGGATGTTAGAGGTTATTTAGACAGATGTCATTTTAAAAAATAAAAAACCTCTTTGTCTCAGAGAAGTCGAGAATCACAATTCTCATGTGATTATTCCATCTTATGATTAAATTTGATTATCTCCTAGTATGTATATAAAGTACTGAATTAAGGAACAGGGCTTTAAAACAGATTTTATTGTCTTATGTAACTATTTAATTAATACTCAGTACTAAGGATCCGGATGCTTTTGATTTGATTTATTTATTTATTTATTTTAGACAGAGGGAAAGAGTAAGAGAGGGCGAGAAATATCAATGTCGTGGTTGCCTCTCACGTGCACCCTGCTAGGGACCTGGCCCACGACCCAGGCATGTGCCCTGACTGGGAATCAAACCGGCAACCATTTGGTTCACAGGCTGACATTCAATCCATTGAGATTCACCAACCAGGGCCTTTTCAGTTAATGATTATACACTCTACTAAGTTTAGTTTTTTACATTTTAAAGCATTTTATTAGTTTGGAAGTATGTATAATGTTCAGGACTTTCATTCAGCAGAAACTTAATAGGCATTATTTTTCTTAAATGAGCATACTCATTACTCTTTGATGATTAGATTTATTCTATTTTGAAAAAGACCTAGAAACAATTAGTCTTTTTCAACAGACATGAATATCTCAGATGGTTACAGCTGATTTTTGAACTTTATTTATATTCAAGAACCTCGACTAAGAAAACAATTTTGAATTTTGGCTTTAACTATCATTTAGTGGGCATCTACTGTGTTGTACTTGTATTATATGATCATATCTTTGATAGTCTTGTATTGTCATCCATCATATCACTTTACTACTTTGGTAATACTAGCATCCCCATTTTATAAATGAGCAAATGGACAAGAAACTTGAATTTTCAAGGCAAGATAGAGCCATAATTTGAACTTTGGTTGACTTTAAATCTATCACAATTATTACTGTTTTTTCTTTCACTCTTTATTCTGTTGTGTTTTTTTTTCCAGAGAACTATATTTGTTATGCTCATGGTCTGGTATCTGATTATATCCCTAAGGAATTAAATGATGACTTATCTAAATATTTAAAGTAAGTATTGTTCATCTGCAGACACAATTAGGAAGTACCTTTTTAATTCTTGGTGTTCAACCAATAAGGTTTTTTATGGCTTATCATATCACTGTTTCTGATAAGAGATTATTTTTTAGTTGTGTCATGGACTCTACAGTTTGGAGGTGATTTTTAATGGACATTCATTGATTGAAATGAATTGATTTAGTGGTTAGTGGTTGCAGGAACTTGTTTTAGGATTAGAATTATGGGTCGGTATTTTTGTAGACAGTAAACTATGTTAAAATTTTATCCCCAGTTAGATTTAACAAATATGGTTCTCTCTGAATTGTAATAAAAATGAATGAAGGTGGGAAAGAAAGAGTGGATGGCATGTAGAATATTTTTAGAAGTTACATTTAAAATTTCTGTACCATATTCTCTGTCATTAGATGTTCACTAAGTACTTTTATTGCATCCAGAACTTGGAATTCAAAAAAGGAAAAAACACTGTGTCTTTGAGGGCAGAAGGGTTTAAGAATAACTTGATTTGTGTTCCTTCCTTCATAAAAATTTTTGATATGATATGAAGATTTTACCTTAGGCTGAAAAAAAAATTTTTTTTTCGGATTTTAGTAAGTGTTCGGAATTTATAGCAGTGATGATTTAATAGCTTTTCCTCATCCTTAGAACTTTTTTCTCTGATACATGAAAGTAAAATGACTTTTTAATGGATATAATTGCTGTTTTTAGCTACTTGCCTAGGTGTTTTAAAAAATAATTAGCAGAAACTGGTTTTGGTTTTGGTTAAAGATTTGGGGTGAAAGATAAGTCAATTAAAGTTCTCTGTAATGGAAGAAAGGTACATTTTGTGTGGCTTTTGTCAATGGTTAATACAAGGAGGGATAATCTGAGGAGGGACCCTCCAAAACTGGAATTTATTTATAAAGATTGTGTATTTATTCTTACTTATTTAAACTTTAGTCACTTTGAAAGTACTCTCCATTTGTTGCAGTAAGCCTATCAAGACATTTTTTTCCATTTCTCAGAACAGTTTTTGAACTTGTCAATTTTGATAACTTTGAGTGCTTCTGCCACTAAAGTGAAACTTTTTGTTTCACTTCTTCCACATCAGCAAAACATTTCCTTTTGAGGACTTTTTTCATCCAGAGGGGAAAAAGTTGCTTGAGGCAAAATTGTGTGAATAGGGAGGGTGGGCATGTGGGTCATGCCATTTTTGATCAAAAACTGCTGAACATTCAGCACAGTGTGGGCAGGTGTGCCCATAAATCATTCATCATGAAATGGGCAAATGCATTGATTGAGTCTTCAAAAAAATTCACTGAAGCTGAATGCAGCTTCTCACAGCAATACCAACTGGTACACTGATTCAGAAGGGTTCCTAGGACACTCACCTGTGGGGGAAGCCTGTACTACAGGGTACTCACCCTCCAAAAGAGAGTTCTGGGGGGTTTTTTTGGTCCCACCTTGTATAATTTTAACTTTTAAATATATGCTAGATTCATTATATATGGAGAAACAATACTACAATGCTGAAACACAGATTTATAGTCTAAAGAAAAGCAGTCAATTTCAACAAATGAGTTCTGATTTTTATTTTTTAGTTCACACAATTCCAGTGCAAGGTATTAAGTAGTGAAATGAAGATTTATTCACTTAGTTAAATTTTACTCTACACTGAGATGATTGTACAGTATATGGAAGTAAAGCTGTCAGAAGAAAGTAGAGCTTACTGAACCTTGCTGGCCCAGCCTTTCTTTTTGCTTGTCTATGAAAAACCATGACTGTAATTCTTATTTTTTACTCCTTAGGCTTCCAGAACCTTCAGCTTCATTGCCAAAGCCTCCATCAAAGGTAAGAAGCTGTGACTAAGATATTTTGGGGGACCTGGAACAATGTTATACTTTTACCACATAGGTTTAGTTTGTTGTAGTGTATTTTAAAGCATACTAAATCCACATTGCATGGAGTGATGTTAAGTGGAATAAAGATTGTACTGGGCTCTCCATCAGTATTTTATATTTTTGTAGATTTTACCTGAATAATAAAGTACTGTGAATACCCAATAAGAGTTGGTTAGCCAGAAAACTGTATAAAAATATAATAAATATATAATGATAATTAAATATTTTTATTAGCTAGACCCTATAATTAATTTTATTAATCACCAGGAATACTAAAATTTTGCTAAATCTAGTTGTCACTGACACAGAGATGCATAGAGCATAGTTTTTGTAACACAAACAATCCTTTGAGCAAGGATGACCATACTTTTTTTCTGTACTTGAAATGATAGGCACAATTTGTGTATAATATTTATCTGTCAGTGGAAAGCCTTTTCTTCTTTCAGATATTCTCAAACTGCCACCCATAGCTCCTCTGCATTATGTGCTAGCAGCTTGTGTTTGTTTCACAGATTGGGAGAGTAGAGAAGCCAATTATAGACCACACCTGATGACACACTATAGTGTCCTTCAGTCCAGGCCTGACCTCCAAGACTGAGAAATAAACATGCACCAGTTTGTCAGTGAGGTCATTCTTCTGTCAGCAAAATAATAGAAACCTTATAATGCAAGGTGGACATGTTGTGGATGTTAAACTTTTCTTTTTTCCTGACCTCAAGATGGCCAATATTCTCAAGAGTTTGGGGATATTTTTTTTTGTTTTATTTGGAGGTGGTGCTGGTTCCAAAAACATTTATTACTTTGACGTTTGGAAAAACATGGGAAATTTATAGTGCATCATTGTGAGTTGTGAGCCACTGTCAGCCAGTTGTCAAAGCTGATTCATCTTTCATTCTCTGGAGGAATAGCACTGGGCCAGGAAGTCAGACCCATACTTCTTCCAGTCCAAATAGTCCACTGTCTCCGACAGTGGCACTTAGGGACAGAGACATAATTGTCTAAAAGCATGGGCATATTTGTACCTTACTTATTTCTCTCCCTCCAAAAACTATGTTCCTTTCTCCCAGATATCTGTCTTCCTACATAACTTTGAGGTCATTCTTGAATGGATCTAACCCTATTTTGAAGCTTTTAGCCTTTTTTCTCAGACTTAGTTTTCTGTTTTCTTATTTTAATTTCCAAACTTGAAGTTGTTTATGATTTCTTCATTTATGACTTAGCTGAGGGGCTAGCAAACATACTTTGCAAAGGCCAAATAGTAAATATTTTAGCCTTCCTGAAGCAGATGGTCTCTGTCACAGCTACTCAAATCCACTGTTATGATGCAGAGTCAGCCATAAACAACTCATAAATGCACCAGTGTGGCTGTGTTCCAGAAAAACTCCATTTATGAAAGTAGGCAGCCATCTGGATTTGGCCCATGGATAGTAGTTTGCCAAGCCCCGATTTAAATCTCAGCATCTTGTCTCTCCTAAATCTCAGCCTTGCCTCCTGGATTATTTCAGTTGCTTTTCAAGGTCTCCTACTCAATGTGTCTTCCTGGGGTTCCAGTGAACACATTGCACTAGATGATGTACCATAGTTTAAATGAACATAGTACAATTTTTTTGCTAGCTTTCCTGTCTATGTCCATGATTTGATTGATTTTACAGTAATTTAGTTGATTGTTTTCAGGAAGTGTGTTCTAGTGGCTCGTCTTTATATCTGTGTTGATTGATAGCATGGAGCCTGTCATCCTTAATATGTTTTGCATCATTTTCGTACTATTATATGTTTGCCTATGTTTAAACTCAGCTTCTGATCTTCACTCCATCCATCTTTTGAGTTTATCACTGTCAGCTGGCAAAGCTGAATGCAATCAGTGGATTTGAAGATGTTCCTGAATTTCTTCTTGCAAATCATTTTTAAGAATTGTAAGGCAAATTCATCCTAGTGTTAATTCCTTTGGTACTCTGTCATTTGCTCTTCTCTTTCCAGAACTATAGCCATTTAGTCATGCCTTTTGTTGATGTCTTTCTGAGCCACATTTCTGTTTCTTCTGAAACATTTCCTCAAACCCACAGTGATTCAGTCTTTTATTGTAACAAAAATATAAGTAAATATAACAATTATGGTTTTCTTCCAACATATTCAGCAGCAGGCTAGGAATAACGTAAAACTAGTTATGTGCAGTGGCTACTCCTACCATTTTCTTATTTGCAAGTTCTTATAACTGGTGTCTTGTTTGATAGTGAACTATTAAAGCACCTGAACAGGTCAGTCATCTTATTAAATTAACATTTATGAGGAAACATCTTTCATCTTAAGCTCTCATTAACACTTTTTAATTTGACTTACTAGTAAAAAGTAGTGAATATACCTATGTGTTTATGATGACATCTGTATTAGTATATTTTGCCACAGGAGGAAAGCAAACATCCTCATAACTTTAAGCTTATTGTGGTGTGAAACTATTATAGTCTTTGTGATTACCTCTGAGTTCTATTCTCCTTATTGAAGATGGTATGTTGTGAAAATATGCATCATCTAAACACTGTCTTAATTTTAGTAGAAACACATGTTTCTACTGAACACATGTTAAAATTGAATTACCTCTAAATTCACTCTGCTGGCACGAAGTTCACATGTGATAAACTAATCTTTTTCTTTTGAAGATTTGTTTTCTGGAGGTTGCTGTGTGGCCAAGCAGTTTTTCCCCTTTATGTGATATAGTACCAGAACAGATGCCTCTCTGTCTGTTCTAGAGAAGAATTTCTAGACATCTATATGTGCTGTGGCATCTTTTAGTACCAACTTTACCAGTTCTTTGAAGCTGGGATCAAAATTGTATTTTCCTAGGGTCGATCCATGTTGGGTCTTATCGCTCTGGTATCCACAAAGAGCTTGAAAATCTGCAAAATTCTGAGTTGGGATCACTGTATAGTCAGTGTTCCTTTTAAAGACATATCTGCCCTACTCTGTGCCCTTTACATAATAAATGTGGCGAGATTCCTTCTCTAATGAGAACGTTAAGACTAAGTCTACCTCTTGACAAGATTCTCATGTACATGAATGCAAAATACTCAGGTGAGAGGTGAAAATGTGAAGTAAATGTTAGTTGCATTGGGCCTAATGGAAAGAGGGCTTGTACAAAAATTGAGATCTCTCCCTAAATATTTTACTAGGTGGCCTTAAGTTATTTGCTTAACATTTCTCTCCTTCCTTTTTCTGCTAGCTGCTTGATTTGCAAAGTTGTTCTTATTTGGATGAAATGAGATTATTGAATGGAAAGGTTGTAACAACATGAAGTTATAAAAAGATGGTGATAAGAGTTATTCCTAAATGAATATTATACCAGCCCAAGAAGTGAATGAAGAGGAGGTTCTGGCCCTAGACAACTGGCCTCCTTAAAGGAAATTCTCATCTTTGGTATCATTCCTGCATTCACCCCCTTAAACTGTCCTGGAAGTCAGCAGTCCCTATCCCTGCTGCATGCAAAGTATGTGATCAGTACTACTAGACTGCCTAGAGACTAGGGGTGGGACTTGCTTAATTATTTCCCCCCATTACCAAAACTGTCCCTCAGAATAGCTGTGTGGCTTAGTTCCCTAGATAATAAGCAAAATGTAGAGGAACTTGTAAAAAATAAGTGCTTTACAGGGTCAACTGCTTCATTTGGCTTCATTGTATGTCCAAATTGTACATTGGTTCTTTCTAAATGGATTGATGTATCAAGGTGATATTTTACACCACTTCACTGCTCTAACATTGCAGAAAGTAAAATTATCACATGAACCCATAGAAGCAAAAGAAGATTATACTAAGTTTAATACTAAAGATTTGAAGACTGAAAAGGTATGTGTGTCCAGGTATAGTGACATACTCTTTCTTAACACTCAGTGATCATATTGCCTGGGGACATCCAGGAATGATTGCATACTTGACTGTAATTATATAGTTTTAACCATGAACAATTATGAACTTATGACTTAAGTTTATTTCCGTGACTTAATCATCAATTCAAAATTGTGAATGACAATGAAAATGTCAAGCAAGGAAGCCTTTAGGAATCAAAGAAAAGCGATATGCTTAGCAAGAATGTGCCTAAACTTTGCCTGTATTCTAAGTGATAGTGGGACAGAGGGAGGGAGCTGCCACAGGTAATGTTTTTTCAACTCTATGGTCCAGGAGCCTCCCAGAAATTATAATTGTTAATAACCTCAAAATTTAGTAATCACTCTGACAAATATTTTTGTAACATTTCTTATTAAGTTTTATCTTGTGCATGCATTATAAATTTATATCTATGCTTTTACATTGGTATTGGTATAGGTGTGTGTGTATAGTTCTGCCCTTTTCATTTATCACTGTGTTGTGAAAATCTTCACATGTGATTAAGCATTGTTTGAAAATATATTAATTTTTTATCATATTCACTCATTTTATTTCACCATATGAAATGTAATTTATTTAGTCATCCCCTTATTTTTGGGCACAGCTTAACTTTATTGTTTTTATGAAATGATACACATTGGTAATCTGCATCTCTGATTTCATTAGACACAATTTAAAACTTAGAGTAAGAGCTTAGAACTCCTCCCATAATTATTGAGATACACATATGAAATGCTTTCCGAAAATGTAGTAGAAATTTGTACTCACAACCATTATTCCTGCTGAGTATTAATCTTACATTCTTAACAACATTTAGTATTATGCATTCTTAAGAATGTTTGCCTGTGTAATTAGGCTGCATTTCCTTAACTATAAAGTTAGTTGTTTTTCAAATGCTTGTCAGCCATTTACATTTTTGCAAATTGTCAGTTCATATCTCCTGTCTGTTTTTTATATTGGGATAGTAATGTTTTTCTTGTTGATTTGTAACAGCTCGTTCTGAATTAAAGCTGTTAACACTTTTCATGAGATATCTTTTCATTTTTATATAGTTTTAAGTTTTTCTGAGGATTAAATATAGAAATTGTTCTTGTTTCTGATTTTCTCTATTTTTATGCTTAGAAGGACCTTGTCCATTCCAAGCTGGTTTAATTACCACTTAAAGTTTTTAAATACATTTTATTCATTAATCTATATCTAATTTATCTGGGCATGTGATATCAGAAGATAATCCAACTTGAGATGTGACTAAATAGTTGGTTATCTCTATGGTTTCTGTAAGTGGGGGCATTTTTTAGTTTCTCTGTGAGAAGTAATTCTGCCATACACTTCTAACTGCTCATTGTATCTTCTTGGGCACAGCACCAGTGAGGTGAGGGGTTGGATCAGAATGTCAGTTTTAATCAAGGGATGACTTACCTCAGAGACTGTCACTTTTCACTATCCAGTGAAAATTATAAGTGACAGGTATGAGAAACAAAATTCCAGGGATCCTAATACTGTGCCCTTCAAAGATGCTTTGCCAATGACTCATAGTTCCCAGGGAGGCAACTGACTTTTTTTCTTTGCTGATTCCTATTATTTATGCCTCTGCTATGATGTAGCAAAAAAAAGTGATAATTTACAAGGCAGAGGTATGTAGAATCAACTTTTTGGAAAGCATTTTGTGGTTGGAGGGAAAAAGGGCAGCTAGCTGATCCAAGATGCTTTGCAATACAGGTTATATTTTGACTATAATAACATTGTCATTGATTTCCCATGGAACCACTGAATAAAATCAAATGGTAAATTGCTGTGAATTATTCACCATGTAGAAGGCCGTAATTCTTCCCTCTGATGGTTGCTGCCTGTTTGAGTTCCATTGTTTGTGTTATTGTACTTAATATTATCAAGTACAATTATTATTCCAGAATTATTCTCCCTAAAGTAAACCTTTGGTTGTAAAATTCCACTTCTTAGAAGGCAGCAGTTTATCTCCTGCCTCTTTTAGCATATTTTATTTCATAGATCTGAGTTCTGAATAGAAATCAGAACTTTTTTCAATAATCACTGTCTTATGAAGCGTGTTAGCAAATGCTTGCCTACTTTAAAGAACCTTGACACTTGCATGATCTGGTTTGATTTGCTTGTGTGATTTATAAATGTTGTATTTGAAACAAATTTTCTCTTATTTTCGTTATAGAAAAATAGCAAAATGACTACAGCTCAAAAGGCTTTGGCTAAAGTTGACAAGACTGGAATGAAAAGTATTGATTCTTTTTTTGGTACAAAATTTTTTGAAAAAGTTGGAAAGATTTGAAGCTTTGAAAATTAAATCCAGCAAAAATATTTGTCTTTTACAGTTCAATTTTTGTCCTTCTTCCATATCACTGTATTTCCTGACCCTCAGTCACCACCCTTTGGTGGGGGAAGCAGTTTTTAGATTCACTTGTACATTTTGTTTTATTTGAATTTTATGTTCTTGAATAAAATATGGGAAAGTAATTGTATAAATGACTTGTGGACTTTGGAGTCTTCTTCAACATAACTGAAAAGTAATCCAGTGACTAGAATTAACCTCTTAGCATCTCAGTTTCCTCAATAAACTAACATGTGACAATATGTGAGTGTGTGCCTGTTACTTTGTACAACTTTGCCAAATCGTAGTCATAGCAATATGGTTTTCAGTATATTGAGAGTTTTGACTTTTGTTTAATTTTTTTTTGTTGTTTCACGAAGAGACAAGTCTAAAACAAATTGTAGTCTCCCAACTTTTCATTGCCCAAAGGTAATATGGTGCATTTTATAGTAGTTTTTAAGGGACATAATGGGGGGAAAAGAGGAAGGAGTAATTAAATATAAAGGACAGATGGACAAATGGAAAGCCAAAAACAGGTAGTAGATTGAAGGTGGGAAATGGGGATGGATGGGTGAGGGTGGGTGGGAGAGAAATGGAGATAACTGTACCTGAGCAACAATAAATAAATAAATAATATGTAATAAATATAATAAAATATTTTTCAGCCATAAAAATATACATAAAAGGAATTATAATTTTATAACCTTTTTTCCTTGACAGCATCATTTTGTGAGCATTTGGCCAGACTATTAGTATGTTCTTTAATGACAATAACTTTTAATTGTTTGGATGTTTGATTATTTAATAACCATGACCCTGTTTGGGGTATGTAGATTATTTTCAAGTGTTCATTATTTGAAGAATCAGATTATATATAAATATTTTTACACATCCTTTATTCTTTCTTTGAATGGATCTTTAGATGTCCGCTATCTGGTTCATAACTAAATTCTGCAAATACATATTTGTGGGAATATATTTCACAGAAAGTTTATAGTATCTTGCACTCTAATAAATAGTAGTGTGAATTCTTATGTTATTAAATTCCACCTTGTTAGCTTTAAGTGTTGTCTTTGCATGTAAGTGGGAAAAGCATTTTATGGTAGTTTTAATTTACATTTACCTGATTAGTGATGATAGTACCAGTATATTTTTTGTGTTAACTGATCATTTCTCATCTCAGAGAGAGAATTGCCTATTTAGGCCCTGTGTTAAATTGTTAGGAGTGAAAGAATTTTTCTAATTGACTCTAAAAGTATCTTATCAACGTAAGAAACATTCAAGCCTATAGAGAATTTTTGGTGAATTTATTTGAGCCAAACAGGACAGTTGCCAGGAAGCAATATCTCATCAGAATGAGAAATGCTGTGGAGAATGGCAGTTTAGTACCTTATTTTATACATTAGAATCAAAGGAGGAGCCATCAGAGGGTTACACAAAGCCCATTGGTGATAGATTAGGAAAGCAGGAGAAAGCAAGGTGGGGTAATCTCTGGGATTGGATAAAAGGTGAAATGATAGACACTTCTTTTACATAGGTGGGTAAGGGATAGTTGTCAGTCAACAATTAACATAAGAATAACAGTGAGGGGATTGGTGGTCTCAGCTTGAGCCCAAAGAGTTTTGGGAAAATGGGAAGTTACTTTGACATCTCAAAAGTATGCTATCCTAGACGTGTTATCATAGATGTAAAAAGACAATAGACAGGCTCAGTTAAGGTACAGATTGACCTTTGTTAGGGGAAAATACTGGCCTAGGATAGCACTACCCACCCTGAACTGCTTTTTGTTAATACTGTATTTTGCCATGTAATGTGTACTATTTTGCCCAAGTTCTTGAGGGAAAAATGAGGATGAGCATTATACATGGGTAGTAGTAATTCTGTATCTATATAAATGTTTTTAATTCTTTTATTTATGCTTATGTATTAAAAGGGTAACTCTAGAAAGCAATAATGTTATCCATATACAAAATAATGCCCTGGAATACGATAATTGGGTTTGTTTCTAAATATAAATAAATAAATAATTGAAATAAAAATTTAAATGAAAGATTTTCTTCCTGAAAGCCTGAGCCAAAAACATGGGTGTGCAGTATACATGGAAGCCCCTTATACACAGCAAAACACAGTTGTTAGCTTTTCTTAGGCTCTGCCAAGGAAGAAATGCCAATCAGCCACAAAGTTAGGCAGTATAGAGCTTTATTGGGGTTTTTGCACCTGGGCGAGGTTCTCCGGTCCACAAAGTGGGGCCAAAGAAGTCCCGCCCAAGCAGGGAATGTGGTGGGGTTTTATTTTGGTTGGCTCTTCTAGTGGGAGCTGGGGATTGGTCCCCTGTAAACAAAGTGGCGATATATCATTGGTGGCTCTCCTTGGGCTCAGGTTGCTATGCGAATATTCGTTTTTGGCAAAGCCCACCGTTTTGGCTCTCTGGTTAGATGTCAGCCGTCTTTTCTGGGTTGTAGTTCAGCCGCCATTTTGGGATTAGTTCAGCCGCCATTTTGTCCTGCCCCACACATCCTGACAAGACCATCCTTTGTGGTTACTTTAGATCTCTGAATTTTTGCGAGACTGCCTTATAGGCCTCCCCTGAGCTTGTCAGGTTAATAGGTGGCCCCATTTCTTCCACAATCTTATAATGTTATACTTAGGTTACTGGACTGGGGCCTAGCCCTGAGTGGCTGTACCCAGGGCCAGTTAGTAGGGTGTGGGTTCTTGACTTCATGTAGGAAAGATTTTACAACACAAGTCCAGGCCACTACAAGGACAGTGTAACTGGTTCAATCACTTTTGCTTTTTCATTTGCAAATATCCCTATTCTGTGATGTGATTAGCGGCATTGGCTCTTTTGTTTTCTGTAAAAGGTAACCACCTAAACCAACTGTATTAAAGCTGGGGACACCAAAACAGTTAGGGCTTAGCATAGAAGAGGCAATAAAAGAGCCTAGGATGGGCTGCCCTAGCTCACTGGGAAGTAAGAGAAAAGGGGGCTTTGGAGCCAGGTTCTGGAGATTATTCTGTAATGCAGACACTGGCCTTCAATGTCCGTGTCATTATGGATGAAGTGAGACATTCACACGGACTACCGAGTCCAGTGGAGGAAAAGGGACATTATGGCTTTTCTCTCAAGGGGAGCAAAAACCTTATCCCTTGCCAGGACCGGCCTTTATTGGGTTTCTTGGCACACTACATGATGGTCCTCATTTATTATGCACAGGTTGGTTTAGGTGGTTACCTTTTACAGAAAACAAAAGAGCCAATGCCGCTAATCACATCACAGAATAGGGATATTTGCAAATGAAAAAGCAAAAGTGATTGAACCAGTTACACTCTCCTTGGAAGGTTTAGCATGGATTTTAGAAAGTTATTTTGCAGTAAATGTTTGCCACAAATCTAGGTGAGGGAGTTTTTAGCAAAAAGCAAAACTCAAAGTGGCCTAGACACATTGCAGGCCTGATTCCCCACAGGAGAACCTATCTGTGGGTGTGGGTCCTGTGCATCTCTGAGTGGAAGCTGGGCCCACCCCACGCAGAACAGTCTCCTACAATTCTGAGACCAGCTGCTGCTGCCCATCACTCCCCTGAGATGGGAATGTAGAGTTTAGAAGACGTGGGTCTTTGGGGAGAGAAGAAGGGAAATGGAACAGCCAAGGCTGTTCCCCAGAGAGATAATGGCAGAGCTGGGGTCCTTTGTCGTGAGGATTTTATCTCTTGAAGGCAGGAGTTTTAGGGGAGGTTTCAAGGGACAGTTTCCGTAGAATATTTATTAATTCTTGTGTGCCCTCTCAGGGACATGGTCTCCACTGATTGGTCATTGAAAATGTTTTAAGAGTTAATTTTTGTTTTACATTTAATTAAGTCATCTAGAAAATTTAAATATGCTATGAGAAGAGCTCTAATTTTATTTTCTCACCTGTTCATTTTTTCATTAGTTCTGTAGGATTATTTTGTGAGGTCTAAGAGTAAGTTCCCATGGGATTTTCATTGATATTTTTGTTAGATCCATAAAATTTGGGGGAAAAAGACATCTTTACTAAAATCAGTGTTCTTATTTAGGAATGTATTGTTTCTCTGTATTTACTAAAACCTTAATCATACCTTTCACTGTCATTGGGTTCTTCTTTGTATGGGTTCTACATACTTCTTTTTTCTCGGTATTTTTATTGCTGTAATTGACTTTTTTTTTTTAGTTCTAACTGGCTATTTGGTGGTAAAGTTTACATTTTTAAAATAACCTATTTACTAAACTATTAATCTAATTTTTTCATATTCATATTGGATTTGCAATACATAATAAGGTATATAATCTTACTCTGAAAAATTGTGTGCAATTCCTTCTAATAGTTGTGACTCTTTTATGTGTATTGTATCATATTACTGTAACCTACTGCAGGTCCAGCTGCCTGCCACTATGAAAGCCAATACTGGAGAGGCAGGTACTGATGTAAAGGAAAGTGGTTAGTTTGCAGATGCAGGCCATCTGGAAGATGGGGGACTCATATCTCAAAGCCCATCTCCTGGAAGACAGGGGACTTGTGTCACAAAGCCCATCTCCACCTCTCATTGGAGACAAAAGTTTTTTTATAAGGAGGGAGAGGGGAACAGAGCAAAAAGATCAAGGAGGGAGATGCAAAATGCTCTACATGCAGACAACCACAGTCTATTCCAAAAAGGCAAGTGATGGTTCAGTGTGTATCGTCCTAATTTAGTCATACTGGCTTCACATCATCCCAGCTTCATGTATTCCTAGCTCCACGCTCGAAGGTCAGCAAGTCACCAAGAGCTGAGATGCTTGAAAGTCAGGATCTGTATCTTTTGAAGTTAGTTCCTTGGAGTCTTATACAAAAATGTTCCTGCACAAGCTACATGTTAAAGTAAGCCTTTACAGAAACAATATCAAAAGAATGGTGGAGTAGGTTACAAAATTCCACTCTTTCATTACCATGGAAAAGAATATCTAGAATACTGTTGTAGAGTAATAATATTGGCCATTTTTGTCTAACTTATGGTTTTTTAAGTGTACTTTACTATTAATTCTGACACTAACTATTGTTAAGATGATAAAAATATCATTTTAAAAAAATATTCGTTCATACTTAGAGTTTCTTTAAAGTTTAAATTGGTAATTGGGGTGTGTGGGTATGTAGTATCAGTTCTATCTTTGGCACAAAGGATTGTGGAGTATTTATTACTATTAAACTGTACTTGAGTTCCTGCCTGACAATAGATAAAAGACATCAGAGATGTTCCCTATCTGGTTTAACCACTGTCAAGTCTACTTTTCAAGACTTCTACTTAGGATTTTTTCATCTGTATTGAACAGCAATATTGCTTTTAGGTTTTAGCACCAGAACTATTCTAGCTTTCCATCCTCAGTGTTCTGGAAGGAATAACAGTTCATAGTAATAATCAGTTTCTGAAAAGCTTTAAAGAATTTAAGTGGTAAAATTATCTAGCACTGAGCCTTCTCTTTTTTGTTGATATTGTAGTCTTAATCTAGAAGAATTATTCTTCATCAAACATTAACCTATAAGTTTTAGAATCTAGTAATGATTTTTCTATCATTTAAAAAATATATATATATTACTGATTATTCTATTACAGTTGTCCCATTTTCTCCCCTTTATTCCCCTTCACCCTGCATACCCCCTCCCGTCAACATTCCCCCCCCACTTCAGTTCATGTCCATGGTTCATACATATAAGTTCTTCGGCTTCTTCATTTCCTATACTATTCTTAACCTCCCCCTGTCTATTTTCTACCTACCATTTATGCTCCTTATTCTCTGTACCTTTTCCCCCTCTCTCCCACCTCCTACTTCCCCATTGATAATCCTCCATGTGATCTCTATTTCTGTGATTCTGTTCCTGTTAAAGTTGTTTGCTTAGTTTTTGGATTCTTTAGGTTTGGTTTTTAATAGCTATGAGTTTGTTGTCATTTCACTGGAACAGTATTTTTGGTCTTTTTCTTAGATAAATCCCTTTAACACTTCATATAATAAGGGCTTGGTGATGATGAATTCCTTTAACTTGACCTTAACTAGGAAGCACTTTATCTGCCCTTCAATTCTAAATGAAAGCTTTGCTGGATGGAGTAATCTTGGATGTAGGTCCTTGCCTTTCATTACTTCCCAGCCTCTTCATGCCTGTAATGTTTCTTTTGAGAAATCAGCTGATAGTCTTATGGGTACTCCTTTGAAGGTAACTGCCTCCTTTTCTCTTGCTGCTTTTAAGATTCTCTCCTTATCTTTCAACTTGGGTAATTTAATTCTGATGTGCCTTGGTGTGTAATTCCTTGGGTCCAACTTCTTTGGGACTTTCTGAGCTTCTTGGACTTCCTGAAAGTCTATTTCCTTTGCCAGATTGGAGAGGTTCTTCATTAATTTTTCAAATAAGTTTTCAGTGTTTTGCTGTTCCTCTTCTTCTTCTGGCACCACTATGATTTGAATGTTGGAATGTATAAAGGTGCCCTGGAGGTTCCTAAACCTCCCCTCATTTTTTTGAGTTCTTGTTTCTTCATTCTGTTCTCATTGAATGTTTATTTCTTCTTCTGCTCCAAACCATTGATTTAAGTCCTGGTTTCCTTCCCATCACTGTTGGCTCCCTATAGATTTTTCTTTATTTCACATAATGCAACCTTCATTGCTGCCTGGGTCTTTTTTATGCTGATGAAATACCTAGTGAGTTCCTAGGGCATCGTGATAACCAGTGTTTTGAACTGTGTATCTGATAGGTTGGCCATTTCTTCATCACTTAGGTGTATTTTTTCTGGAGCTTTGAACTGTTCTTTCATTTGGGCCTTTTTTTTTGTCTCCCTGCACCTGTTACTTAGTAATGGGCAGAGCCTTACGTGTTCACCAGGGTAGGGCAACCCACGTCTCTGAATTGTTACACTGTACATGGGGAAGGGGTACAAGAGGGAACAGTGCCATTTGCTCTTTTCTCTGCTGGTTTTCAATCACTTCCTTTGCTACTCACAATCAAATTGGGCCCTTCTGGCATTGATTCCTGGGTGGGTTGGTTTTCGTGTATTCTAGGACCCTGTGGGTCTCTCCAATGAACTCTCCTGTGAGGATGGGAGTGTCTCCCACTGTCACCTCTACCTCCACCAGTGTTTTCAGTCAGAGTCTTTGAGGCTTTATTTTTGTGCGCTGGAACCCTGGGTTGCACAGTCTGTCTTGCTCCCTAGTTGTTCCTCCTGGTTTATCCACATGAGAATGTGGGACTGCCCAGTCTGCAAGCCACTGCCTTGTGTGGTCCACCAGCAGCTGCCTTGCCCACCCCAGACCTCTAGCTGCCACCTTGCTGCAAGTCCTGTGTACGTGGCTGCCCATCTCGGCCCTCCACTACTGGTCTGGATGAATGTTTCTTCTTTAACTCCTTGGTTGTCGAACTTCCAAACAGTTTTCTGTCAGTTATGGTTGTGTTTATTTTTAAATTTGTCGTTGTCCTTGTTTTGGTTGTGTGAGGAGGCACAGTGTGTTTACCTATGCCTCCATGTTGGCCAGAAGTCTCCTATTTCTGTTATTTTTTTCCCCAAACTTTCACTCTCAGTCTATGTAGATTATTAGTTCTGAGGTGAATGTCTTGACAGCAGAATATGTGTGGGTCATCTTTTCTTATCTATTCACCCACCATATATTGTTTGATTGGGGCATTTAATCCATTTACATTTAAGGTTTTTATTGATAGCACTTATTCATTGCCATTTTCCCCCTTTGTACCTGTGTTCCCTTCTCACTCTTTTTCTTCATCTTTAAAGCAGTCCCTTTAGCATATCTTGCGGCACTGGTTTGGTGGAGGTGTATTCCTTTAGGCCTCTTTTATATGGGAAATTCCTTATTTGCCTTCCATTTTAAATGAGAGCCATACTGGATAGGCCGTTGCTTTCCATTACTTGGAATACACCTTGCCATTCCTTCTGGCTTGTGTTTCTATAGAAAAATCAGCTGTTAGGCTTATTGGAGCCCCCTTGTATGCTACTTCTGGTTTCTCCCTTGTTCCTTTTAAGATTTTCTCTTTGTCTTTGAAACTTGGCACTATTTTTTAATGTGTTTTGGAGTAGACCTCTGGTTTTATCATGATTGGGAACCTCTGTGCTTCCTGAACTTGCATTGCTTTTCACCTCTACAGGTTAGGGAAATTTTGTGTTCTTATACTTCAAACAGATTTTCTATTCCTTGCTCTGTTCCTTGCTGACTTCTGGTATTCTGTGATTTGGGTGTTGTTGCATTTCATGTTGTTGAGAAGTTCCCTTAAGCTATCCTCATTTCACTTTAGTCATTTTTTGTACTGATGCTGTACCTGGGTGTTTCTCCCGTTTCTTCCAGCTCACTAATTCGGTCCTCTGCTTTGTCCAGCCTGTTTGTAGTTCCTTCTAGTATCTTCATTTCTTCCTGGTGCAGTGAGTTCCTTGAGCATCCTTATAACCATTCTTTGAATTCTATGTCTGATAATTTGCCTCCATTTCAATTAGCTCTTCCTTTCCATTGGGGGTTCTTCTTTGTCTCCCCATATTAGTTGACTCTTTCTGTTTGTTTTTGCATTTCAGGATGCTCTGCTTTGCCAGCCGTGCTCATGGGGTGCCTTCTTTGGTAGGAGTTCTTTGGGACTCAGTGGTATGATCTCTTTGAGCCCCATATCTGGGTGCCCTAGGGTTGCCCATTCTTCCATTTGTGTGGGCTCTGTTTTTGTACTTGGGCTTTACCTATTGGTGACTTCTTTGTTGGTTGGAGCAAAGTGTTGATTAACAAAGCAGTATTATCAGACGACCAAACCTCGGCCAGCAAAAAGAACCCTCCTACCACATCAGCAATCTGAAATGCAGTTGAGCTAAGATTAATACAAGTGAAGAGAAATTATACATATTATAACATTTGATAAAGGGAATAATATTGAGTAGTAAGAGAGAGGAGGATTGATAAGAATTGGGATAGAACCTAGGCGAAGAAAGGGAGAGAACAAAATTTTAAAATGTAAGTAAAACATAAAAGGGCTATAAGAACAAAAAGGTAAGAAAAGGGAAGAACATACTGTGAGATTTGAAGTAAAATTGAAAAGGTATTGGATCAAACGAGAAAAACAGCAGCAGGGTCGATAGCAATGACAGCTGAATGATGTTTAATAAAGGTGGAATAGGGTTAAGAATATTGTACCAAAGCAAAAAGTGAATATGAGCTATGTACCATAAAGAAATGGTTTTGAGAAGATGGAGGAAACTAATAACAGTAAGGAGCAAAATCCAGGTTGAGAGAGGGGAGAAAAATTAAAAAGAGAAAACAATGAAATAAATTCCTCACTCAACTGATCATGGGCAGGGAGAAGGTGAAATGGAGTAAGGTTCAGGGGGAGAGTATTCTATGGGATTTAAAATACAAACAAATAGTGAACAAATAGGAATTCCATTAAAGAAGTACCACAGTAATTGTGATATTTCACCCAACTATCCACTGTTTATAAAAGGTAGAAAGAAATAAGACTTATATAAGAGGGGGGAAAGAATGTGAGCTGACTTTAGAAAGCAGAGTGTTTATGCTAGGTAGATGGAGGAGAAAGTGAGTAAGGGATAGAATCTTGGTATCGTGAGAGAAAATAAAATTTTCCAATTATAGTAATAAAGCTTAGGAAGATGGCGAAATGCCTTTTGACCTGGCAATTCCACTATTAAGATTTTTTTTATCCTAAGAACCCTGAAACACCAATCCAAAAGAACCTATGCACCCCAGTGTTCATAGCAGCGCAATTTACAATAGTCAAGTGCTGGAATCAACTCAAGTGCCCATCAGTAAATGTATGGATCAAAAGCTATGATACATTTACACAAAGGAATTCTACACAGCAGAAAGAAGGAGCTCCTACCCTTTGCAATACCATGGATAGAACTGGAGAGCATTATGCTAAGTGAAATAAGCCAGGAGGTGCAAGACAAATACCATATGATCTCACCTTTAACTGGAACCTAATCAACAAAACAAAGAAGCAAGCAAATATAACGAAAGACATTGAAATTAAGAACAAACTGACAGTAAACAGAGGGCTGGTGGGAGGGGATAATGGAGGAAAAGGGAGAAGGTTTTACAGGAACAATTATAAAGGACACATGGACAACAACCAAGAGGTGGTGGAAATAGGGAAGCTAGGTGGGAATGGCTGGGGTGGTGGGGGGGAAAGGCAGACAACTGTATTTGAACAACAAAATTCAAAAGTATATAATAAAAAAATAGGGGATTAAAAAAGATGAGGGAAGGGTGCTGTGTGGGGAATAACAAACATATGATAACAAACATATAATCTGAATAAAAAGTAAAACACCAAGAGTAGTGTGTTATTTGGAATACAAACGAAGTGAAAGAACAAAAATTAAAATGCAAATATGAAAGGGAGAAGAGAAAAAACAAAATCCTATAAAAACCTAAGTAAACAGAAAGGAAGAGAAATTGTGAGTTCTGTTGAAAAGTAAGGTGAAATTTGTCTCAGCTGTTGGTGGCTGTTCACTTTGGGTTTTGAAAGATTGGCTAAGTGTCCCAGTTTTGTAACAGGATACAGCCAAGATGGGAGCCCTAAATAGGGATTTGTAATGGGGTCCAGAACTCAAGGTGTCCAGGAAATATCAGAAAAATATACAGGATGTCCTCACTCCCACCACAAGGCTAAGCTGGGGGATGGGGCACATGGAACAGGGCCATTGGGAGCTGTGTTGTATAACAGCAGCTTTTCAGCTAACCTCTGGCATGGTCATTTCACATATCTATAACCTTAACTGGTTTCATAGATATGTTAAATAGCTGTGGCCATGTTTTGAGCCAGGGGGATGGAAGTGGCTTCCACCCAAGATGTAACTGGGAGGCAATTCCCCCTGGTTACAGCGCCTGTGTGAGAGCTTGGAGAAGATTGGTTCCATGCCATGGGGCCACACCTGCCCAGACTTATGATGGCAGCCCAGTAAAGCTGGAAGAATACAGGAATGTTGGCAGGTGTAACTGATTGTAGGATTGGGAAATGGGGCTGCAGAGGAAGATGGGCGTGGGGATTTAAACCCAGGCACAGCAGCCAGGTAAGGGAGAACCACACCGCTTTGTCGGAGTGGGGACTCTGTGGCTTTGGGGTGCTCCCTTTGGACACGTGGCTTAGGAAGCAGGAGAGACTTTACCTGGAAGAAGGATGAAAGGACTTTTGCTGGTGGGCCATGAGAACGCGCCACATAGCTTTGGATTAACTGGAGATTGTGGCGGTGACACAGCTGATGGTGTCCTGAGCCCGAATCACAAACTTCTACATCTTTTCTGAGATACAGTACCCCAGACTGGGGCAGAGGGAGAAGGACTGTGCATCTTTGTGTATCCTAAAGGACTTTAGTATTTTAATGAAGACATTTAGTCACTACTCTAAGTCTGTATAGCTTTTAAATACATATTTCCTTTTCACAAATCTCTGGCATTGAGAGACATCTTTCCTCTGGCAGTGGGCACAGCGAACCTACTGGGGGTCATTTTGGTGATACATACTATATCATACATCCCCTTGGGTCTGTTCTGTATCAGTTCTTGGTGTCCCCTGGGTGGGCTAATAATTGCCCATGGCAGACCGCCCTCCCAGGTGTGGGAGAGTGAGACTTAGGAATTTTCCCAGTCTCTGAGAATTTTTCTGCACTCCTCCTGAGGATATTGGCCGCCTAATCACACCTGGAGAGGTAAAAAGGAAAGGAAATTTTTATTTAAAAACTATACAGACTTAGTGACTAAATGTCTTCATTAAAATACTAAAGTCCTTTAGGATACACAAAGATGCACAGTCCTTCTCCCTCTGCCCCAGTCTGGGGTACTGTATCTCAGAAAAGATGTAGAAGTTTGTGATTCGGGCTCAGGACACCATCAGCTGTGTCACCGCCACAATCTCCAGTTAATCCAAAGCTATGTGGCGCGTTCTCATGGCCCACCAGCAAAAGTCCTTTCATCCTTCTTCCAGGTAAAGTCTCTCCTGCTTCCTAAGCCACGTGTCCAAAGGGAGCACCCCAAAGCCACAGAGTCCCCACTCCGACAAAGCGGTGTGGTTCTCCCTTACCTGGCTGCTGTGCCTGGGTTTAAATCCCCACGCCCATCTTCCTCTGCAGCCCCATTTCCCAATCCTACAATCAGTTACACCTGCCAACATTCCTGTATTCTTCCAGCTTTACTGGGCTGCCATCATAAGTCTGGGCAGGTGTGGCCCCATGGCATGGAACCAATCTTCTCCAAGCTCTCACACAGGCGCTGTAACCAGGGGGAATTGCCTCCCAGTTACATCTTGGGTGGAAGCCACTTCCATCCCCCTGGCTCAAAACATGGCCACAGCTATTTAACATATCTATGAAACCAGTTAAGGTTATAGATATGTGAAATGACCATGCCAGAGGTTAGCTGAAAAGCTGCTGTTATACAACACAGCTCCCAATGGCCCTGTTCCATGTGCCCCATCCCCCAGCTTAGCTTTGTGGTGGGAGTGAGGACATCCTGTATATTTTTCTGATATTTCCTGGACACCTTGAGTTCTGGACCCCATTACAAATCTCTATTTGAAGCCCTCCTCTTGGCTGTACCCTGTTACAATTTGAGTTTCACCTGTTTGTATATTAATGTTGTTTTTCTGTTCCATGATCTAACCCGCCTCCTGTATTGCATATATTTGTCATATCTTCTCTGTTTTGTATAAGGGTATGAATCTCTTAATCTTTCTTTGTCTTGAAATGACTGACATTTTGATGGTAAAGGTGAGTTATATTATATAATGCTCCTTTGTTTTTGAGATACTTTGAACTTTTGCTAATTTCCTATTTTTCATGATTTCATAATATCTATAACAAATGATACTAACAAAAGACACTACATAGCATTTATGTGTTTGGCACTATTATGAGCTACTTACATATAATAAATCACTTAATTCCCCAAACAGCTATAGTTTTAGGGCAATGGACTATATGAGCCAGGGTAGTAACACCCAACCAAAAGGCCAAAAGATGAAAAGAACAACAATTTAAACATTTGAATTATCACTGCTATTGAAGGTAAGCTATTTAATAACAGAAACTGTGCTATTCAAGTTTGAGTCCTACCCAGTGCTAGGCACAGATTGTGCAATTGGTAAATGTTAAGTACGTGTTAGGCAGGTAGGTTGAAATAATCTGACCAGTGTCCTCACTAGTTGAGACTTGACTTTTTTCATAAGGGTCAAAATCAGGATCTTGATGTACCTTGGTCTTTCAAAATGTGAAGGGATTAAGCAAAAGAAAAAAAACACCTCATAGACACAACTAATAGTATGTTGATTACCAAAGGGGAAGGTGGGGGTAGAAGAGGGTAAAGGGAGGATAAGTGGTGATGGAAGGAGGCTTGACTTGGGGTGGTACACACACATTACAATATATAGATGACATATAACAGAATCGTACACCTGAAAGGTATATAATTTTATTATATATTTTGGGTCAGGATCTTTTATCTTCAAAGATTTATACTTCTGCACTCCTAAGGACATACTACTCCATCAGGTTTAATTTGAATGTCAGGTGGAATTGTGTTTTGTTGGTCAGGGTCTATTTCTAGTGTGCTGCAGCCCATTCCTGGGATCATACTTCTCTTACAGCCTTAGCAAAGCACAAAGGCAATTTGGAAGTAATAAGTTAAAATGTACCCATTTACTTACTTACTAATTGTACAGTGTTGTCTATATTGTATGCAAACTATGACAATAATAGTAAATGATAACTTAATCTTTAAAAATGTAAATGAAGTGAAAAATGACCAACCATGTTTCAAAGTAACCTAAGAAATTTACTTTTAAAAAGTAAAAGCAGTTGTCCTAAAAAGATCAGTTTGAAGTGGCTGGATTATATGTCATGGTTGTCCCAGTTCTGCCTTAATTCTGTGATCCATGGAGACAAATCACCAGCACTATTGGCCCACAATCACGTCTTCTGTGTGAGATGGTACTAGACCAGTAAGTTGTTTATGTGCTTCCGCTGTCACTGCTGCCTGGGAGCCTCTCCTTTATATATGTGAGAAAAATGCCTTTAGAGTTAGCATGCATCCAGTGCTTTCTATGCATCAGGTACTCTTCTAACTCTAGATGGATTATCTCATCTCTGTAAGAAAATCTAAAAGGAGATACTAGCTCAATATTTCCAGAAACCATATGACACACTTGGTTAATTTTACAATTGAATTATTTCCCCCATTTTACAGTTGAAAAGGTAAAGTCAGCTTATATGCCCGAGGTCACACAGCTAAAAAAGACATTAAACTCAGGACCTCAGCTCCCAGACACTGCATCAAGTTCTCTTTTCTCAGAGTCTGTAACTCTGATTTGATTATATCCTGGGAAGTCATCCCTCACCAGATTTGAAATATAGCCTCTTCACATAGGTTAGGGCTGACTTTCTCTGTTCTTAAAGTTGATCTCACTTGAATAGCTGCCATGTATCACATATTTTCTCCCAAATAGCCCTTTCTCCAGCACTAATAAAAAATTTGGAGATCTCCAAAATGAACTACATCAAATCTCTTCATGGACGACGAAGAGCTCTCTGTCTAGAAGGCAAAAAATGTAGGGGTATTTCCTTAGTGTTTTTAAAGGATGTCCACAAGCTTTGACCTTGTCTAAATAATGGGAAGAAATGATTAGATTTATATACTCCTCAGGGTCATTAGACAGAAAAAGGGTTTTCTGATGGTTAATAGTACTTTATAATGTTTATAGCAGTCCCATATCAGCAGTTAAATTAATTTTCACTACAGTCCTAAGGCACACCAGAAAGTGGTGTTCTGTTTTATAGATGGTCATTTTATAGAAAATGAGATCGCACACACTGAAGGCAGAGCAATGCTGCTCGTCCCCTTCAAGCCCTTTTTGCCTCCCCAAGATTCTTATTCAAACCATTCCTTGTGTGGCTTTATGGTGTTTCTTACTGTTCAGTTGTCTGGTTTAATTGTGAATCTTAAAGAAAAAATCAGATTTATTTCATCTTGCTTTATTCTTAATGAATTTTGCAACTGAAGTTATCCTTAACAGTGAGAATTTAAGTAATGCTTCCACTTAGCTGGTGTATTTGCATGTCATATCTTTAATTCAGCTGTCAGCTTTTTAGTATTTACTGTACTTTTGTAAAAAAAAATGTTATTTTGATGGCGACACACTAATCAATCCTATCTGAGAAGGGGGAAAGCATCAAATGTGATTTATAGAGGAATTTCCTCCTTCACAGACATTAAAAGAATTGCTACCATACATGTGTTTTAATCAGAATATGTGAAAAATAAAAGTTAGTCATGTTATTAGTTCTTTCAAAAGAAGCCAAGGAGGAAGCTTAGATTTATTTATTCCTTAGAACACCTGCTATGTGTCAAATGTTGTCTAGGCACTAGAAATGCAGCTTTCAGCAGAAGTCACAAATATGTCACAAAACATGTCGCAAAATATTTGCCTTCAAGAAGTTTCTGTTCTAGGGAGCAAATAGACAGACATCCAGGTAGTACTGGGAGCTGTGGGAAAAACTGGGCTAATAAAGCCCTTCAGGGAAGGTCCAACCTCTGTCACATCTTATCCACATTATAGCATAGAAATCTGATTTCCATCAACATTTTTTTCTGGTAACTTGTAGCTTCAGAATAAAATGCGATTGACTTTGAACTCAGTAAGAAACCAGCTTATAGTGTTTAACTGTGTTCGGTGATATTCTTCAAAAGGATACCAGGGACTACTTCCCACCAGCAAGTCTCTATTTTTTTAATACATTGAAGGTCTACATAGGGCTTCTTACTTTTTAAAAAATGATCCACCTTTAAAAGAAAAGGAAAAAAGGAAAATGGTTTAAGAATTATGTTAGAACCTTGTTTTTTATGTATTTTCATTTTTCCCCCTCAAATGATGGTGTCTATTCCATAAGTTTGGGCAACTTTAACGTTTTGTATTTCACTCCTTGTGAGCCCTGGAAAGAAAGTATTTTTCTTCCCCATTCACTTGCCAGGACGTAGAATGAGATCACCAATGATAGCCATCACCAAAACCTCTTGTTTCACCAGAGATCTTCTTTTAGAAGTAAAAAAGCTCAGCTGCTGATCGCCAGAGGATTAGACCAGCCAGCATTGCTTTTCTGTCCACACAAGGTGCAGATGATGCTTGGAATTTCAGGGCCTCCCCTTCTGTAGGTTACAACATGTTTTCCTTTTCTCCTTAGGTGGCAGCACAAAGACGGAAGAAGAACAAATGACAGCAGGTCCACCAAGGCTTGGCTGCTTCTCATGTAATTTAAGACTTCCCCGAAAGGCTAGGGCTTTTATTTCTGCACTTTCTGGAAAATCACCCAATGCCAAAAGATGTTTGTTAAAGAACTAACCACAAATGCTCTGTTTCTTTGGTCATTTTCACTGGTATAGTGGGCAGTGACCTATATCACTGGATGAGATTCTGTCATGGAACTTGAATGTACCCCCAGAATGTGAACCTGAGGAATTCAAGCCATATCAGCCCTCTGTGCCAGGCCTATCACCATAAAAGTGTGGATTTTTACACTGGAGTGCTTCAGATTTCAAAACATTGGGAGGAGAAGACTCATTGTGAAATTCAGGTTATTTCATAAGCATGACCAAATTGGCGTTTTGCATTCCTTGGTTTAAGCGAGCATGTGTTAGGTATGTGGTGACCAGGTGGTGATTGTAAGTATTAGATTCTACACTAAAAGCTTTGGTGAACTAATTTATACCCTTACTTACTTATTTTTTCAAAAAGTGGCTGCTGCCCTGGCTGGTGTGGCTCAGTAAGATTGAGCACCAGCCTGAAAACCACAAGGTCATTGGTTTGATTCCCAATCAGGGCACATGCTGGGCACATGTGGTCCAGGTCTCCAGTAGTGGGTGCGTGAGAGGCAACCACACATTGGTGCTTCTTTCCCTCTTTCTGGCACCCTTCCCCTCTGTCTAAAAATAAATAAATCTTTTTAAAAAGTGGCTGCTTTGTGGGGAGCACTGGGAGGGTGGGCTGGGATGGGAGTAAAAGAAAACTGTACTTGAACAATAATTTTAAAAAGTGGCTGCTTCTAGTTCATAATACCTGAGCATGTGCATTTTCTGATGTGCTGGAGTTATAAACATTGCTTCATTTTTAAAAGATTTGCACAGTATGTGTATTATTTTTTAGAGTGAGGGTGTAAGATATGGGGGAGAGTCGGAAATGGATGCCAAAAAGGTAATTTAATGTGGAGTGTATATATATATATAGATATATAGAGAGATATAGATATAAGTATCTATATATAGATACATAGTGAGCATGTTTTAGGGAGTAGTGGGGAGTTTTGTGCAAAAATGTTCAGAGCTTTGAGCTGGGTCATCCACTTGACATGCAAGAGGAATGGGGTGATCTTACCATATTCAAACAGGATCCCCAACCTCTTCTTCAGGAAACAGTTTTGTTTCTGATTCTCTAACACCATTGGATGAGTAGAACCTTGTTCTGAGAAATACTCTTAATTTTTTTACATATCTCTCTCCACATAGAAATTTTTATTAATTAGGAGGGAATTTTAATATTCCGTGCTTCTGTAGCTGATAAGTGAATTCTCTCCCAAACCCAATTCTTGGAAGTCAGCTGTGGAATTCAGCATTGCACTCCATGAGAATTACTTGTTTAAAATCTAGGCCATTTGGGTAAGGATCAGGAGCCTGATATATAGTTCATTATACAGTTGTAGAGTTAAAATTTGGCATATTCTGCCTTGTACAATTCCAAACACTACCCTTACAGGTCACTGTATATTTTGAACCAAAGCAACTGCCAACACCAGAGTTTTCCTTCTGAGTATGTTGTGTATCCTAAGCTAATTGGTTAGCCTCTCAGAGCAAGAGGACTGCCTAGTGTGATAGTGGTCCCTTATCTCTTCCTCCTCCAGAAGGACTTACCTCTGGGAAGCCTCTGTGTGAGCACCATGCTCCCATCCATGTATATAAAGGCTTCACCAATTTGAGAGAGCCTGGTTGAAAAAGTCCTGCTGCATCTACAGGCTCCATTTATCAAGTATGTCTTGACTCTCTGTCTGCCTCTCTCTCTTATGTTAGAATTCTTCCATGGTAAATACATATTTCTATTCCATTAATACAAAAACAATAACCATAAATATACTCAATTAATCCATACCATTAGTTTTTAAATTTTTTTCCTAAAAGTATAACTTAAAAAAATTTTATATCTTATTTGGTAAGCTTCTTGGAGCAAGAATCTGTTTTACTGTTCTGTGCTTAGTATTCAAGTGGATGCTTACCAAATACTGTAAGTAATCAAGTAATTGTTATTTTCTTATAATACATTTTATTGATTATGCTATTATAGTTGTCCCAGTTTTTCCCCATTTGACTCTTTCCACCCAGTACCCCCATTTCCTCCAGCAATTCCCCATTTAGTTCATAGCCATGGGTCATGCATGTAAATTCTTTGGCTTTTTCATTTCCTATACTGTTCTTAATATCTCCTTGTTTATTTTGCACCTACCAAATATGCTTCTTATTCCCTGTACCTTTTCCCCTATTCTCCCCCCTTCCCCTTCCCAGCTGATAACCCTCCAAGTGATCTCCATATCTATAGTTCTGCTTCTGTTCTGGTTGTTTGTTTGATTTTTAGATTCTGTTGCTGATAGTTGTGAATTTGTTGCCTGATTAATATTCATAGTTTTGATCTTCTTATTTTTGTTAAATAAGTCCCTTCAGCATTTCATGTAATAATGGCTTGGTGATTATGAATTCCTTTAGATTTATCTTGTCTGGGAAGCACTTTATCTGTCCTATTCTAAATACTGGCTTTGCTGGTTAGAGTAATGTAGGTTGTAGGTCCTTGCTTTTCATCACTTTGAATACTACTAGCCAGTCCCTTCTAGCCTGCAAGTTTCTTTTGAGAAATCAGTTTACAGTTTTATGGGAACTCCTTTGTAGGTGCATTTCTGTTGCTGGTTTTAAGATTCTCTCTTTATCTTTAACCTTTGGTATTTTAATTATGATATATCTTGGTGTGGTCCTCTTTTCATCCGTCTTGTTTGATATTCTCTGTACTTCCTGGACCTGATTGTGTATTTCCTTTGCCAAATTAGGGAAGTTTTCTTTCATTGTTTTTTTCAAATAAGCTTTTGATTTTTTGCTCTACCTCTTCTTCTGGCACCCCTATGATTTGGATGTTGGTGCATTTGAAGATGGTCCAGAGGCTCCTTAGGCTATCCTCATTTATTTTAAATTCCTTTTCCTTCTTGCTCTTCTGATTGAATGCCTTTTTCTTCCTTATGTTCCAAATAATTGATTTAATTCTCAGCTTCATGCCCTCCAGTGCTGGCTCCCTGTAGATTTTTCTTTACTTCACTTTATGTAACCTTTATTCCTGCCTTGGCCTTTTTTATGCTGTTGAAGTACTGAACTAGTTCCTTAAGCATCCTCATAACCAAAGTTTTGAACTCTGCATCTGACAGGTTGCTTATCTCCATTTTATTTAGTTCATTCTGAAATTTTGTTACACTCTTTCATTTCTTTGTCTCCATATTTTGGCAGCCTCCCTGTGTGTTTGTTTCTGCATAATGGGTAGAGCTGTTTTGACTCCCTGTCTTAGTAGCATAGCCCATTTTAGAAAAGCACACATGTAAGTTGTATGGGGTGGAGCCAGGGTGGGGCGACCCCTGTTACCGTTCTCTGGCTCTGTGTGGGGGAGGGCTCTGTGAGGGGACAGTGCCACTGCCTGACCTCTGGAGTTTTTGCCCAGGAGGAAGCTATCTCCCTGCATTCCCCGTTACCAGTCACGTCAGTTTCTCCCCACATGCTATTATTGCCCTTCCAGCTGTTGCCCTGGTGCTGAATCTCAGAGGAAGTCAAAAGTCTTCAGTCCATTGAGGGCCCTTTAAGAGGAGTCTCCTATGATCTCAGAGTTTCTTCCGCCACCCCAATTCTCACTGGTTTATACAGCCAGAAGTTATGGGGACTATTTTTCCTGTCACTGGAACCCTGGGCCAGATAGTCTGGTCAGGGGCTGGAATCCCTCACTCCCAAGGTATCTTCTTGATTTTTATCCATCACATGTAGATATGGGACACATTCCATGTCTCTGCATCTGTCTGTGCCTCTCCACGCCTCTCTGCATATCTCTGCATCTCCACCCCTCCTACCCATCTGGACGAATGTGGCTTCTGTAAATCCTTGGTCATTGGACTTCCATATATCTCAATTTTACGACTATTCTGGGTGATATTGTTTTGTAGGCTAGTAATTTTTTCTGTAGTTGTTCGAGGAGGTGAGGCATGTTACCTATACATCTATCTTGACCAGCAGTCCTAACTGTTCTTCTATTCTCAAACTTTTAAAGGTTTCAGATCCCTAATATTAATCCCTTGACCTTTCTTACTTGGTCAAAAATGTATGTTTTGCTTTAAATTGTGTGTTTGACCTAAGAATGGTGAAGTTAATTGATTCTGCTTCAAAGATGTACTAAGAGCCTTAGAGATATTGCAGATGCTCTGAGGTGTTTCACCACCACAACTGAGAAGTTCTGTTTCTGTCTATAAACTAAGATGAAACAAAAAAAACATGACTGAAGAAAGAGCAGAAAATAATGTTTCACATTTGTTAGTATACAGCCTTTGCTGTTTTTCCCCCTATGAAACAGTAACCAAATTGTTCAACTTTACAGCAATAACTGAATCCCCTCCCACCTGCCTACACATACACACACACACACACACACACTTCACTTAAAACTTTTCGGTGATTTCTCATTGCGCTTAGGATGAAGTCTCTAATCTTCCCCATGAGTCTTTGCATGCCATACATAGCTCCAACCCTCCCATCTGTTACAGCCACACTACCTTTTCAAACCCTCTGTGGCACCCTGCTTACTCTGACTACATGACTTTTAGGCATGATGTTTCCTCACCTGTTCTTAAAGCCCCCCTGTGACTTCCTAAGCCCTGCTCTTCCCTCATCTCTGATCTTCCCTGGTTTGCCATCTGGAAGCTGTAGAGAGATTCTCCTTACCTTGGCAGCCAGGAAAGATCTTCCTGTGTGAGCTGTCATGGCACCCTGTGCTTCTCCTTCCTAAAACTATCACAGAGACATGTTTATGTTTGCAGTATAATGATTAGATGAATGTTTCTTTTCCCAGTTACACAGAACACACCTTCAAGAAGGTAGAGACCATTTCAGCTTACCATTTCTGAAAAAGAGTTAACATGGCAAGGCTGAAACTATCATTGTCTGCTTGCAAGGTTGGCCTTTAGTTGATGTCTAGGAACTTAAGTGGTAAACAGCTCCTTACACTGGTATGGTCAGAGTAGTCCAATGTGTCTAAATTGTTTGTGTAAACTGTGGTTTATGCTGAACTCCTGCCTTCCTTCTGGGGATCTGGAAATTTGAAACACTAGGCAGAGGGTTAGTTTCTATGACCAGACCCCATTAAAATCTGAAGCTGGAGTCTAATGGACTTCACTAGGCAGAAACATTGCATACATATTTTTGCGGTTTGCTGCTGAGTGCATTCTGTGACCCTTCATGGGAAGGAGAGAACATAAGGAAACTTGCACATGATTTCTCCAGATTCCAGTGGTGTCTTTTTCACTTGCGATTCAGCTGTGTATCCTATGCCACTGTAGTAAATCTTAGCTATGAGTACAAGTATGTGTCAACTCCCGTGATCTCCTTTTAGCAGACATTCAAATATGGGAGTGGTCTTGGAGACACTCAATGCAGCATGTATCCCCAGAACGTTGCACAGTATTTGACATTTAATAAGTGGTTTATTACTTAATATTTAAAATGAAAGTGAAAATGACCTCAGAGGACGAAGGCTAAATGTATCCTGTGGAAATTCTCAAAAGAACTAAGAAATATTGCAATGTATCAACTATATCCTAATGACCAAAATAGAGAATGTATATATTTTTGAAAAAGGCATAATAAAAAACGACTCAGGAAATCTAGTAGGTCAAAGCCTGTCAGAATATTTTTTTCATGAAGATGAGTTTTTTGTTACTGAACTCATCTGAAGATGAGTTTTCTGAGGAAAAGTGGAGAGCCATGGGCCAAGACCTTCACTGTGTTCCACAAAAGGCTTCTCTGACTTTCCTGTTTCACCCTCCCCCACCACATGGATACAGTATTGGCCAGTTCTGTCATGTAGGGTGACATACAGTTTCCACATCAGTGAGTGTTTTCACATGGAGAATCATCTGGAAGCTTTCTATAAAAAAAAATACTGATCCCTAGCCTCAGCCTTAAAGATTCCGATATGATTGATCTGGACACACAGACCTCGTTGCACAGCCCCTACTGACACCCTAGTTACCATCTCTTCCTGACTAACAGATTAATAGGCAGGCAGACTAGTAGGAGGAGGAAATAACACCATTTAGCCAAACAGCACAAGAAAAAGGGAGCAGCTCTGACAAGCAGATGTAATAATTCAAAATTATAAATATCTGGTCAATTTCAGAGGGAGTCACTCATCAGAATATCCCTGTAGTCCGGAACAAAATCATCTTTGAGAATACTGTCTTTAACAACTACCAGCAGTCTACACCACCTCTCAGCATTGCCCCATACCTACCTATAATATACACTTCACTTTACTTTTACCTTTTTATCATTTTTTTATTGTTTATACTATTACAGTTCTCCCAATTTTCCCCCTGTGTCCTCTGTCCACCCCTCGCTCCCACAGTCAATTCCCACACTGTTGTTCATGCCTTTGGGTCATTCATACATGTTCTCTGACTAGTCCCTTTTGTCCCTTCCCTTTTTTTCCACTGTTATTCCCCCCACCTCTCCCTCTGGTCACTGTTAGTCTGTTCCATGTTTCCATTCCTGTGGTTCTGTTTTGTTCATTAGTTTATTTTGTTAATTAGAGTCCTCTTTCAGGTGAGATCATATGGTATTTGTCTTTTACCAACTAGCTTATTTCACCTAGCATAATATTCAGTTCCACCCATTCTGTCACAAAAAGTAGTCCTTTCTTTCTGTTGCTTAATATTCCATTGTGTAAATGTAACACTGTTTTTTTTATCCACTCATGTACTGATGGGCCCTTAGGCTGTTTCTAGCACTTGGCTACTTTAAATGGCACTGCTGTGAACATAGGGGTGCATAAGTTCTTTTGAATTGGTGATTCGGGATTCTTGGGGTATATTCCCAGCAGCACACTCGCTGGGTCAGAAGAAAGTTCATTTTTTTATTTTTTTGAGGAAATTTCATACTGTTTGCCCCAGTGGCTACACCAGTCTGGATTCCCACCGAGAGCGCACTAGACATCTCTTTTCTGTGTGTCCTCACCAGCACTCCTTTGTTGATTTATTAATGATGACCATTCTAACAGGTATGAGTTGATAATCTCATTGTGGTTTCAATTTGCATCTCTCTTATTACTAGTGATGTTGAGCATCTTTCCATATGTCTATGAACCATCTGTATGCCTTCCTTGGACGAGTGTCTATTCAGGTCCTTTGTCCATTTTTTAATTGGATTGATGTTTTCCTGGTGTTGAGTCACATGAGTTCTTTTTTTTGTATGTTTTATTGATTATAGTGTTACAGTTGTCCCATTTTTCCCCCTTTGCCTCTCTCTACCCAGTAATTCCCATCCTCCAGCAATTGCCCCCACCCCTGCTTAAATCATGTCCTGTGGGTCATGTATATAAGGTCTTTGGCTTCACCATTTTCTATACTGTTCTTAATATCATCCTTTTTATTTTGTACCTACCAATTATGCTTTTTAATCTCTGTACTTTTCCCCCATTTTCTTCCTTCCCCCTCCCAACTGATATTCCTCCAAATGATCTCCATAACTATGATTCTGTTTCTGTACTTGTTTGCTTAACTGTGTGTTTGTTTTAATCCAGTTGCTGATAGTTGTGAATTTGTTGCCTAATTAATATTCATAGCTTTGATCTTCTTGTTTTTGTTAAATAAGTCCCTTTAGCATTTCATGTAATAATGGCTTAGTGATGATGAACTCTTTTAGATTTATTGCCACGTCCTCTTCCAACCATGTTGTCTGACAAGGTCCAGGCATGGAGGACTTGAGTTCAAGGAATTCGTCTTCCCGGAAGAGAATGTGGCATCCAAAATGGGTTAACAATTGGCTGTTTTATTTTAATTGTTTTACTCTTGCTACTGAATTTAGGCATTGTACTGTACTTACTTATTCCTGTGAAAATCACCCAAGAGGAAGGGACAGTTCAGGGGAAAACATTAGTATTCCCCACGGAACTGCCTGAAAGGATGGAAAAATCCCCTCTAGTGAAATAACCCCTGAATGTCGAAAAGTTGTTGGAATAACAGCCCCTCCTTTACCTTGAATAGGAATATATATCAATTAGAATGAGACAGGCAAAGAAATAGGAGAAGCCAGTTAGCTACTACAAACTAAGCACGTAGAAATGATTACCAAAGAGTTAGAGTCCATAGTACATGAAAAAAACAACATTTTAGAATTTTAGACAGAAAGATAGATAGCTCAGTTAGATATCACAAAGGCTTATAATGAATTTCCTAACCTCTGCTTAGTCTAGCATACCTTTTGCCCCATGTCAAATTCTAAGACCTTTAATAAACAATAAGACATTCAAACTCTGTACATAGAGCTATTTCAAATCGTCTGATTAATGGTTCTCTTGGTCAAAACAACTTTTGTTTAACATAACTGAAACTATGGAAATTCTTGTACTTTTCCTGGTCACCTTCGTATTGATTTTTTCTACTTAACTGATTATGCTATGCACCTACCAATGTTAATCACTACCAAAAATGAAAATATAAAAACCTGCTCGTACTTGCAAAAAACGGAACAGAGCTTCACTGTCCTTTGAGGCATGTTGTTGTCTGTTACCCATCACCGACGCGTTACCCACCTTTCAAGAATCCCTGGACTCTGCTGTGGCTGGACCATGGCAATTTATCTTGTCTGGGTGGCACTTTATCTGTCCTTCCATTCTAAAGGCCAGCTTTGCTGGATAGAGTAGTATGGGTTGTGGGTCCTTGCTTTTCATCACTTTGAATACTTCTTGCTAGTCCTTTCTAGCCTGCAAAGTTTTTTTTTGAGAAATTAGTTGACAGTCAACTAATTGACAGTCAACTGTCAATTAGTTTGAATTGACAGTCAAATTAGTTGACAGTCAACTAATGGGGACTCCTTTGTATGTGTGTTTCTGTTGCTGGTTTTAGATTATGTCTTTATCTTTAACCTTTGGCATTTTAATTATGGTATATCTTGGTGTGGTCCTCTTTTTGTCCATCTTGTTTGGGACTGTGTGCTTCCTGGACTTGACTTTTTCCTTTGCCAAATTGGGGAAGTTTTCTTTCTTATTTTTTCAAATAAATTTTCAATTTCTTGCTCTTTCTCTTCTTATGCGTCACAATGATTCAAATGTTGCCATGTCTGGAGATTTCCCCAAGTCTTATACTATCCTCATTTTCTTGAATTCTTGTTTCTTCCTTCTGTTCTGGTTGAATGTTTATTTCTTCTTTATGCTGCTGTCTGTCGTCCGAGGGTTTGCCCAGCACTTGCCCGGTTTCCAGTCTTTCAGCCACTCCCCATATATTACTGGTACCCTTCCAGCTTTGCCCTGGTGCTGAATCCCAGAGCTGTTGGGTTTGCATATGATTTATGATGGGCATACCCTGAAGTGAAGTTTTCTGAATATCTGGTAGTTTCACCTGCCATACCTACCCACACTGGTTTTCTGAACCAGAAGTTATGGATGTTTATCTTCGTGGAACTGAAACTCTGGGCTGTGCGGTCTGGTCTGGGGCAGTGGTGGCTTGCTCCCAAGGTATTCCTTCTGATTTCTGTCATGACACAGGAATTCGGGTACACCCTTGCTGATTCCACCATCACTGTTGTTTTCCATGCCACAGCTCATCTCCTGGCTTCTCTGCCATCACTCCACTTATCTGCCCTTCCTACCCAACTGGATCAATGTGGCTCCTCTAAAACCTTGGTTGTCAGACTTCCATACAGTTTGATTTTCTGATAGTTATCAGTGTTACTTGTTTTGAAATTTAGTTGTAATTCCTTTTTGTGATTGTGTGAGGATGCAAAGAATGTCCACCTCTGCCTATTTGATTGAAGGTCAAGGTCTTTGTATATTGTAGAGATCAAACCCTCATCCAATGTATCATTAGCAAATAGGTTCTCCCACACAGTCAGTTCCTTTTTCATTTTGATGATGGTTTACTTAGCCTTGAAGAAGACTTTTAATTTGATGTGGTGACATTTGTTTAATTTTTTCTTTATTTCCCTTGCTCTAGGAGATATATATCAGCAAAAATATTGCTACATTGGATATCTGAAAATTTCCTACCTATGTTTTCCTCTTGGACTTGTATGGTGTTATGACATATTTAAGTCTTTTATTCATTTTGAGTTTATTCTTATGTAAGTTGATGATCTGTTTTCATATTTTTGCATGTGCCTGTCCAGCTCTCCCCACACCATTTAGGCTATTTTCAACCCATTGAATGCTCATGCCTCCTTTGTCAAATATTAATTGACCATAGAGACTTGGGTTTGTTTCTGGGTTTTCCATTCTGTTCCATTGATGTATGTGCCTGTTCTTATGCCAGTACCAGGCTGATATGATTATACTAGCCTTATAGTATAATTTGATATAAAGTATTGTGATCCTGTTATTGAACAAAGGTCCAAGGAGGGGGCAATACTTGGCCCACCGAGGGATGCCAAAAAACTGCTACTCAACAACAGGGGCCCCTCCCAAGGACTGTATAATAATACCTACTGGGCTCATCTGTCCCCCGCCAATTGGAAAAACATCTCTCAATGCCAGAGATTTGTGAAAAGGAAACGAAATGTTTATTTAATGCTATTCAGGCCTAAGGCCTCCATTAAAATATAAAAGTCCTTTAGGGTATACACCTGCACACACACACACACACACACACAGCGCTTCCTTCTCCCCCTGCCCTAATTTGGGGTACCATATCTCAGGAAAAGAAGCACACGTCTGTGTTTCAGGTTGCTGGCACCGTGAGCTGTGTCACTGTCCAGGCAGAATCTCCAGTTAATCCAAAGTCATGTGGTACCTTCTCACAGTCCACTGGCAAGAGTTCTCCATACCCATTTTTCCAGGCAAAGTGTCTCCTGCTTCCCAGGCCACACAGCCAAAGGGAGCATCCCAAAGCCACGTGGGCCTCTTCTACCAAAGCTGCAGGGGTCAGCACTCTGACCAAAAGCGTGTGGCTTTCTTCTTCACCTGGCTACAAAGGTCCTCATTCTGGTGAAGCGCATGGTTTTCCCTTTCACCTGGCTGCAGGGGTCTGCACTCTTCCAAAAACCGTGTGGCTCTCTCCTCACCTCGCCAAGAGGGGACCCTTACTCTGCTGAAACTGCATGACTCTCTCCCTCCTAATGGCTGCCGTGTCTGGGTTTAAATCCCTGCACCAATCCTCCTTTGCAGCCCCATTTCTGACTCCTCCCACAATCAGTTACACCTGCTAGTATTTATGTATTATTACAAGTTTACTGGGCTGCCATCATTAGTCTGGGCAGGTATGGCCCCATGTCCTAGAGCCAATCTATTCCAAGCTCTCACGTAGGCACTGTAACTCAGGGGACCAGCCCCCAGTTACATCTTGGGTGGAAGTCACTTCCATCCCCCTGGCTCAGAGCATGGGCACAGCTATTTAACATATCTATGAAACCAGTTAAAAGTTATAGATATGTTAAATGACCATTCCAGAGGTTAGCTGTGCAAAACAGCTCTCAGTGGCCCTGCTCCATATGCCCCTTCCCCCGGGGCAGGGGGTGGGGATGTGAGGACATCTTAATATTTCCTGGACACCCTGAGCTCTGGATCCCAGTCCAAGTTTTTTTTGGGGGCCCCCCTCCTGGCTGCACCCTGTTACAATCCTCCCTACTTTGTTCTTCTTTCTCAAGATTGCTGAGGCTATTTGGGGACTTTTCTGGTTCCATATAAATTTTTGAAATATTTGGTCCAGGTATGTAAAATATGCCATTGGTATTTTAACAGGAATTGTGTTGAATTGTGTGATTATCATTATTTTAATGATATTAATACTTCCAATCTATGAACATGGTATGTGCTTCCATTTATATCTTCCCTTTCTTTCTTTAGTGCTCTATAGTTTTCCAAGTACAAGACTTTTACCTCTTTGTTTAAATTAATTCCTATGTACTTCATTTTTCTTGTTGCTATAGCAAATAGGATTTTTTCTTAGTTTCTTTTTCTGATATTCTATTGTTGGTGTACAAAAGTGCCATTTATTTCTGAATATTGGCATTGTATCCTGCTATTTTACTAATTCAGTTACTATATTGATTAGTTTTTTTGGCGGAGACTATAAGGTTTTCTATGTATACTATCTAATGTCATCTACAAATAATAACAGTTTTACTTCCTCTTTTCCTATTTGGATTTAATTCTTTTTCTTGTCTGGTCACTGTGGCTAGAACTTCCAGTGCTCTGTTGAATAAATGTGATGAAAGTGCACACGCTTGTCTTGTTCTTGATCTTAAGGGGAAAGATTTTAGTTTTTGCCCATTAAGTATAATGTTGGCTATAGGTGTCTCATATATGGCTCATGGATGGCTCATGGATGGCTTTTATTATGTTGGGATATGCTCTCTCTACTTCCATTTTGCTGAGTTTTTTTTAACTTAATAGGATGCTGGATTTTACCAAATATTTTAAAGCATCTATTGATATAATCATGTGGTTTTTTGTCTTTCATTTTGTTTACATGGTATATTACATTTATTCATTTGCAAATATGCCATCCTTGCAATCCCTGGGATGAATCTCATTTGATCATGGGGTATGATCTTTTTAATGTGTTGCTGGATACAGTGTGACAGTATTTTGTTGAGGATTTTACTGTCTATGTTCATCAGCAATATTGGCCTGTATTTTTCTTTCTTTTTTGTGTCTATCTGGTTTTGGAATAATGATGATACATGCCTCATCAAAAATGTTTGGCAGTCTTCTCTCTTGAATTTTTGGAGTATTTTTAGAAGACCAGGGGTTAGTTCTTACTCAGATGTTTTGTAAATTCACTTGGGAAGCCATCCACTTCAGGACTTTTATGTGCCAGAGTTTTTTGATTACTGCTTCAGTTTCACTAGTTGTTATCTGTCTAGTCACTTCTTCTTGATTCACTTTTAGACGATTGTACATTTCTAGAAATTCATCCATTTTGCCCAGGTTGTCCTATTTCTTGTCATATAGTTGTGCATAGTAATTTCTTAGAATCCTTTGTATTTCTGTGGTATTGGTTGTAACTTCTCCTCTTTCACTTCTGATTTTATTTATTTGCACCCCCCCTTTTTTGATGAGTCCGGTTAAAGCTTTGTCAGTTTTGTCTGTCTTTTCAAAAAACCACCTCCTGGATTTATTGCTCCTTTGAATTGTTCTTTTAGTCTTTATGTCATTTAGTTCTGCCTGATCCTCATTATTTTCTTTCTTCTACGAACTCTGGGTTTTGATTGTTATTGTTCTTCAAGTGATTCTAGATGTAGGGTTAGGCTGTTTATTTGAGGTTTTCTATCTTCCTTAGGTTGACCTGTACTGGTATGAACTTCTCTGTCAGTGTACTACTATTGCTGTTTCCCATAGGTTTTGGTTTGTTGTCTCATCATTTTCATTTGTTTCCCAATAGCTTTTGATTTATTCCTTGGTCTTATTATTGACCTATTCATTATTTAGTAACATGTTCTGTCTCCATGTATTTGAATGTTTTTTAGTTTTTTTTTTTCCTTGAGGTTGGTTTCTAGTCTCAGTCCTTTGTGATTTGGGCACATACTTGATTTGATTTGAATTTGTTGAGGATTGTTTTGTGTCCTATCTTTGTCATCTATCTTTGAAAATGTTTCATGTGCATTGAAAAGAAGGTATATTTTGCTTTTTCATGGCGAAAAGATCTGTATATATCACTTTAGTCCATTTGGTCTAGAGTGACATTCAGTGTTACAGTATGCTTGTTGATTCTTTATTCAGAAGGTCTATCCATTTTTCACAGTCATGTGTTAAAATCTTCTATGATGAATGTTCTATTGTCAGTATCTTTATTGAAGTCCTACAAGATTTTCTTTGTATATTTAGGTGTTCCTATGTTGGGTGCATATATGTTTACAAAGAGTATGTCCTCCTGTTGGACTACTCCCTTACGTATTATGTAATGACCTTTTTGGTCTTTTTTTGCAGCCATTGTTTTGAAGTCTGTTTTGCCTGATACAAGTGTTGCTATCCCAGCTTTCTCCTTAGGTCCATTTGCTTGGAATATTTTTTCCCATCCCTTCACTTTCAACCTGTATAGATCTTTTTTTTTTTTGAGGTGAGTCTCTTGTGGACAGCCTATATGGGGGTCATGTTTTCTTATCCATTCAGCTACCCTGTGTCTTTTGATTGGAACATTTAATCCATTAACATTTAAGGTTATTATTGACAGGTACCTATTCATTGCCATTTTTCTGCAACTGTATTTCTTTCTCTGTTCCCTTTTCTCTCTCTCGTTCTCCTTCTTCTCTTCTTCCTCTTCTCCCTCTTCTTCTTCTTGTTCTTTTCTCTTTCTTTCTTTCTTTCTTTCTTTCTTTCTTTCTTTCTTTCTTTCTTTCTCTCTCTCTCTCTCTCTCTCTCTCTTTCTTTCTTTCTTCTCCCTCTCCTCCTCCTCCTCCTTCTTCTTCCTTCTTTCTTCTCCATCTCCTCCCTCTTTTTCTTCTCTCTTTTTATATCAGTCTCTTTAGAAAGTCTTGCAGTGCTGCATGGTGGAGATATATTCTTTTGTCTTTTTTGTGGTAAGCTCTCTATTTCATCTTCCATTTTAAAGGATACCTTGCTGGATAGAGTAGTCTTGGTTGTAGGACCTTGTTTTTCATTATTTAGAATATTTCTTGTCAATCCTTTCTGGAATTGATTTTTCTGTTGAGATTTCAGCCGATAGCCTTATCAGAACCCCTTTATATGTACTAGCTGTTTCTCCTTTGCTGCCTTTAAGATTTTCTCTTTGTCTTTAATATTTGCTATTTTCATTATGATGTGTCTTGGAATAGGCCTTTTTGAGTTCATCTTGATTCAGACCCTCTGTACTTCCTGAACCTGAGTGATGTCTTTTCTCACCAAGTTAGGGAAGTTTTGTCATTATTTTTTCAAACATGTTTTCTATCCCTCGCTCCTTTTCTTCTGGTATTCCTATGATGAGAATGATGTTACATTTTATGATGTTCTGAAGCTCTCTTAAACTACCCTCCTTCTTTTTGAGGTTTTTGTTTTGTTTTGTTTTGACTCTGACTGGATAATGCTTTCTACCTTGTCTTATGCTTCTCGGATTCAGTCCTTTACTTAGTATAGATGCTTTTAATTCCTTTTAGTGTAATTTTCATTTCACAGATCATATTTACAATTTTTCCCAGTTTATTTTTTTATTGTTGTTCAAAAACAGTTGTCTCCATTTTCCCCCATGATTCCACCCTAACTATGGAACCCCACCTGCCACCCTCAATCCTAACCCCATTTTGCTATGTCCATGTGTCCTTTATACACATTCCTTGATGGCCCCATTTTTCCCCATTGTCCCACTCCCCCCTCAGCTCTGATTGCTGTCAGTTTGTTCTTTATTTCAGTATCTCTGGTTACAATTTGCTTGCTTGTTTCTTTTGTTGATTAGATTTCACTTATAGGTTCAATCCTGTGCTATTTGTCTTTCACCACCTAACTTACTTTGCTTACCAAAATGCTCTCCAAATCCATCCATGCTGTCATGAAGAAGCAAGTTCCTAGCTATCACAAGTTCCTAGCTATCTGCTGCATAATATTCCATTGTATAAGAGTACCTGAGTTTTGCCCTGGCTGGTGTAGCTCAGTGGATTGAGCACAGGCCTGCAAACCACACGATCATGGTTCAATTCCCAATCAGGGCACATGCCTGGGTTGCAGGCCAGTTCCCAGCAGGGGACTCATGAGAGGCAGCCATACATTGATATTTCTCTCCTTCTCTCCTTCCCTTCCCCTCTAAAGATAAATAAATAAAATCTTTAAAAAAAAAGAGTACCAGAGTTTTTTGATCCACCCATTTACTGCTGAGTTGATCAGTAAATGAGTGGATCTTTGGTTGGTTCCAACCTTAGGGAATTTATGTTGGTTCCAAGACTTGGCTGTTGTAAATTGTGCTGCTATGAATATTGGGGTACATAAGTTCTTTTGAATAACTGTTTCAGGATTCTTAGTCAATAACCTCAGGAGTAGAAGGACCATGTCAAAAGGCAGTTCCATTTTTAGTTTTCTGAGGAAATTCCATTCTGTTTTCCAAAGTGGCTGAACCATTCTCCATTCTCACCAACAATGCACTAGAGTTCCCTTTTCTCCGCAACCTCACCAACACTTGTTTGTTGATTTGGTTATGATGCCATTCTGACTGGTGCGAAGTGGTATCACTGTGGTTTTGATTTAATATTTCTGATGACTACTCATGCTAAGCATCCTTTCATATGTCTATGCATCCTCTGTATGTTCTCCTTGGAAAAGTGTCTGTTAAGGTCCTTGCCCATTTTTTAATTGGGTTGTTTGTCTTCCTGGACTAGAGTCATATGAGTTCTTTATGTATTTTGGAAATCAAACACTTGTCCAAGGTATTATTTGCAGATATGTTTTCCAATATGGTTGATTTCCTTTTCATTTTGCTGATATTTTCCTTACCCAAGCAGAAGCTATTTATTTTGATGAAGGCCCATTTGTTTATTCTTTTATTTATGTCCCTTTGTCTAAGGGACATATTGGAGAAAATATAAATGTGTGAAATATCTCAAATTGTCCTTCCTGTGTTCTCCTCTAGGACTTTAATGGTGTTGTGACTTGTATTTAAGACTTTTATCCACCTCGAGTTAACTTTTGTATGTGTTGTGTATTTGTGATCGATTTTCCTTTTTTTTGCATGTAGCTGTCCAGATCTCCCAAAACCATTTGTTGAAGAGGCTATTTTCACTCCATTTTATGCTTCTGCTTCCTTTTTGAAATACTAAATGACCATAGAGAGTTGGGTTTATTTCTAGACTCTGTATTCTTTTCCATTGGTCTGTGTCTCTGCTCTTATGCCAGTACCAGACTGTTTTGACTACCATGGCTTTGTATTGTAATACAGTATGATATCAGGTATTGTGATCCCTCCTACTTTCCTCTTCTTTGTTGAAGTTGATGTGGCTATTCTGGGCCATTTATGGTTTCATATCATTTTTGAAATGTTTGTTCTGTATCCGTGAAATACATCATTGGTACTTTAATAGGTATTGCATTTAATCTATAAATTGCTTTGGGTAGCATGGACAATTTGATATTGTTAAGTCTTCCAATCCATGAACACTATGTATGCTTCCATATTTCTGTGTCTTCCTTATTTCTTTCTTCAGTGTTGTATAGTTTTCTGACTACAGGTCTTTTACCACCTTGGTAAGGTTTATTCTAGGGGCTTTACTTTTCTTGTTGCTATATCAAATGGGATTTTTTTCCTTATTTCTTTCTGATATTTCATTGTTGTATACAAAAATGCCTTCAATTTCTGAATATTTACTTTGTATCCTGCTGTTTTGCCAAATTTATTTATTAGTTCGAGTATTTTTTGGTGGAGTCTATAGGAGTTTCTGCGTACACTATCATGTCATTTCCGAACAGTGAGTTTTCCTTCCTTCTTTAGAATTTCAGTGCCTTTTATTTATTTTTCTTTTCTGATCACTGTGGTTATTGCTTCCAATATTCTGTTCAATAGAAGTGCCAATGGAGGACATCCTTGTCTTCTTTCTGATATTAGTGGGAAGTCTTTTCATTTTCGATTTATTGAGTATGATGTCAGATGAAAGTTTTTCTCATATGGCCTTAGTTATGTTGAGGTATTATCCATCTACTCCCACTTTACTGATTGTTTTTATTGTAAATGACTGCTCTCACTTATCAAATGTTTTTTCTGAATCTATTAAAATGATCATGTGATTTTTGTCTTTCCTTTTGTTTATATGATGTATTACATTATTGATTTGCAAATATTGGACCATCCTTGCACCCCTCAGATGAATCCAACTTGATCATGGGTATGATCTTTTTAATATATAGCTGGATGCAGTTTGCTAATATTTTGTTGAGGATTTGAATGTCTATGTTCATCAGATATTGCCCTATACTTTCTTTTTTGTGTTTGTCTGTCTGGTTTTGTGATTAGGATGATGCTGTCTTCATAAAAGAGTTTGAGTGACTTCCTTCTTGGATTTTTTGGAATAGTCTAGAAGAATAGAGGTTAGATCTTCTTAAATGTTTTGTAATATTCTCCAGTGAAACTCTCTGAACTCTGGCTTTTGTTTGCTGGGAGATTGATTACTTCATCAGTTTCACTAGCCATTATGTAACTCTTCAAGCATTCTACTTCTTATATTTTTCTAGAAATTTGTCCATTTCACTGAGGTTTACAAATTTATTGGCATATAGTTCATTTTAATGTCTTCCAGTCCTTTGTATTTCGGTTGTATCCATTGTAATTTCTTCTCTTTCTGTTTATTTATGTTGGTCATGTTTTTTTCTTGATCAGCATTGTCGATTTTGTTTACCTTTTCAAAGAACAAGTTCCTGATTCTTTGAATTGTTCTTTCAGTTTCTTTGTCATTTAATTCTGCTCTGATCTGCTTTATCTTTTCCCTTCTATTTGCTCTGTGCTTTGTTTTCTGTTGTTCCTCCACTTTTGTAGGTTAGGGTTAAGTTGTTTATTTAAAATGTTTCTATATTTTTAGGTAGGCCTGTATCACTATGAACTTCCCATCAGAACTGCCATCTTTCTGTCCCATTAGTTTGGACCGTTGTGTGTTTGTTTACATGTGTTTTTAGAAATTTATGATATATTCCCTGATATCAATACTAATCCATTCTTTGTTTAATAGTGTGCTATTCAATCTCCGCAAATTTTAGTGCTTTTGATTTTTTTCCTTGAGGTTGGTTTATAGTTTCAGGCTTTTGTGGTCTGAGAAAATGCTTGATATGATTTCATTTTTCTTGAATTTGTTGAGGCTTGTTTTGTGTTCCCTCATGTGGTTTACCTTTGAAAATGTTCCATGTGCATTTGAAAAGAATGTATATTTTGTTTCATTGGGATGAAAGGTTCTATATATATTAGTTAAGTTCATTTAATCTAGGACATTGTTCAGTGCCTCAATGTTCTTGTTGATATTTTGTTTGGAATATCTAACCATTGTTAACAGTGGGTTGTTTAGATCCCCTAGTATAAATGTGTTGCTGTCTATATCTTTTTTGAAGTCCTCCAAGACTTTTCTTATATATTTATGTTGGATGTATGTTTATAATATTTATGTCTTCTTTTTTAAATTTTATTTTATTGTTGTTCAAGTACAGTTTTCTGTCTTTCACTCCCATCCCAGCCCACTCCCCCAGTGCTCCCACCTCCCTCCCATTTCCACCCCCCTTAAAGGTTGTTGTCCTTACATCTTTTATTCTAGTTCCTGTAATATTTATGTCTTCTTGATGGATTCTTCCCTTGACTATTATGATGCATCCTTCTGAATCTTTTTATGACCTTTGTTTTAAAGTCTATTTTGTCTTACATGAGTATTGCTACCCCAGCTGTTTTCTCCTGCCCATTTCCTTGGGATATATATATTTTTTTTCCCAACCCTCATTGTCTGTCTGTGTAAATCTTTTTTCTGAGGTGTTTCTCTTATTGGCAGCATATGTTTGGGTCATGTTTTCTTACCAATTCAGCTACCCTATGTGTCTTTTGATTAGAGCATTTAATCAATTAACATTTATGGCTAGTTTGGATAAGTACTTATTCAATTTTCCTCCTTTTGCCTTTGGTCCTCTTTATCTCTCTTGCTCTCACACTTTTTCTTCCTCTTTTATTTTAATTCAAAGCCTTGCTTGGTAGAATAATCTTGGTTTCAGGCCTTTGTTTTTCATTAGTTGGTATATTTCTTGCCATTACCATATGGCTTTTAGTGTTTTTGTTGAGAAATCAGCTGCTAGCCTTATCTGAGCTCCCTGATTTTTTACTTCCTATTTTTCCCTTGCTTCCTTTAAGATTCTCTCTTTTTCTTTAAAATTTGGCCTTTTGATGTTTCTTTTTGAATTATGATGTGTCTTAGAGTAGCCTCCTCCAATTCATCATGATTGGTACTCTCTGTGCTTCCTGAACTTGCATGACTTTTCCTCTTTCCATGTTAGGGAACTTTTCTTTCATTATTTTTTCAAACCGAGTTTCTATCCCTTGCCCCTTTTCTTCTCCTTCTCCTATACCTATGATTTGAATGTTGTTGCATTTCATGTTGTCTTGCAGTTCTGTTAAGCTATCTTTATATTTTTTGTGCAGCTTCTCTACCTCAGTATTTCTTTCTGCCTTGCCTTCCAGCTCACTAATTCATTCCTCTGCTTTATCCAGTCTGCTTGTAATTCCTTCTAGTGTATTTTTTTATATCAGAAATTGTATTCTTCATTTCTTCCTGGTTCTTGCTGATGATTCCTACTTCCTTTTTCATGCATTTGTAGTTCCCACTTAGTTCCTTGTAGCTGTCTGTGAGTTCCTTGAACATCCTTATAACCATTCTTTTGAATTCTGTATCTGATAGTTTGCTTACCTTCAGTTCATGTAGTTCTTTTCTGGGGAGTCTTCTTTTCCTTTTGGTTTTCTTTCTTTGTGTCCCCATTTTAGGTGACTCTTTTTGTTTGTTTCTGTGATTCCTGGTGCTCCTCTCTTCCAGGTGTCTTTATAGGGTAAACATCTGTGGTAAGGTTCTGTGGAATTCACTGGTGCAGTCTCTTTGATCTGCCTGTCTGTATGCTCTAGGGTTGCCCTTTCTTGTCTTTGTGTAGGCTCTCTAGTTGTACTTGGGTTTTACCTTTGGTGATTCCTTTGTTTGTAGGTTTTCCCTTCCAGCGGGTTTATTGATATTCACAACTCCCACCTTGTCTTGTATGCAGTTTTACAGGTGTTGGTTAACAAAACAGTATTACCGGACTGCCAAACCTATGCCAACAATAAGAACCCACCTACAACATCACCAGTCTCAACAGCAATAGAGCTAAGGTTAATAAAAGTGAAGAGGGGTTACTGAGAACCACTCTGCCTGGTTTCAAGAGTTGTGACTGTTCCCCATGGATAAGGCTGAGTGAGTGACCTTCAGATTGTGAGCCACTAAGGAGACAAAGCTTATCTCCCTGGCAGTAGCGCTGCTTCTCTGCCCCCAATGCTTGGTCAGTTAGTCAGTGTCGGGTAAGACCCCTCAGAGGAGGGACAACCTAAGCCAGATATGATCACTTGGGAGGCCCTCAAGGAAGGACTTGTCGGGGGAGGGGGGGCGGGTGGGGCTGCAGCAAAGAGGGAGTGATGGATCCTCACCCTGCAGCTATTCTGACATAGCCTGAGTCCCCATTTACTCTGGGAGAAGCACTTCCTGGTTCTAATCCACTTAAACCTAGAAACCTATGACTGGGAAGGCAGTACATCCCTTTGCCAGCTAGAGCGGGTTCCGGGGTGATCGGGCATAAGACAAAATTTACAAAGTCCTGTGAAGCCTGCTCTACTGAGAGTGTTTTCATTCATATGATAAGGGTCTGAGCAGGAAATGAGTATATCTCCCAAAGTTTTTGCAACCCCCATACCTGACAGACACTGACTCAGATTAAGCCCTTAGATTTCTTTGAAATGTTATCCATTGTTTGGTCCTTGCCACCTGACATTGATTGATGAGCTTTACCTGTATTCCTGTGTATTACAATCTAATAAAAGCCATTGAAGAAGAGGTTCTTGGTCCTTTTCCTGTGAGAGATTAACCACCTCTCCTCCCCAAGCAGATCATGTCTTGGGAGTTTCATTTTCATCCATGGTGGATGGGTGGACTTATGGGCAAAGTTGCCCCCACAAGGGGGTACAGATATTACACGATGTGACAAAGGGAATATGAGATGACTAAAAGAGAGGAAAGTTTTGTTGTGTGGTAAGTGGGAGGAGAATTGATAAGAGTTGGCATAGAACTGAGGTGAAGGAGACAGCAAAATGTACAACTTAAGTAAAATATGCAAGGATGATTGGAAATGTAGGATAAGAATAGGGAAGAGTATACTATGAGGTTTGAAGTAAAATTGAAAATGTACTGGACCAACAGGAGCAGAAGACCCACAGCACGGTCAATAGCAATCACAACTGAATGAAATTTAGTAAAGGTGGATGGGAATAAGAATACTGTACCAAAGCAAAAAGTGTATATGAGATTTCTACAGTAATGAAAAATGACTCTGAGAGGATGGAGTAAGCAAACTAATAAGAGTAAGGAATAAAGTTCAGGTTTATTCCTGACTCTTATTAGTCAGGAATAATGACTAATAATGACTATCCTGAGGGAGAGGATAAAAGAGAGAAAAAGCGAGAGAGAAAAAAGATAAAGTTCCTTACTTAAGTGGTCAGGGGTAGGGTAAAATTGAAACAGTAAGACAGTGGGGGAGTATTCTATGGGATTTACAGTAATAACAAGTAGTGAACAAATAGCAGATACTTTGGAGAAGTACAGCATTTATCATGATAGTTCATCCAACTAGCCACTTATAGTGAAGTTGTTAAACAAAATTTTGGGGGTAAAGATACATGCTAATAACTGATCATGGATGTTAACCAATCTTAGCTATGACATCTATTTTGAGGTTGTTAACCTCCATTTTAGTTTTGCTTTTTAAAAATTTAAATTTCTGAGTTTGTTTTAATCCTCACCAAAGGGCATTTTTTCATTGCTTTTTAGAGAGAGAGGGAGGAAGAGAGAGAAATATCAATGTGAGAGATTCAATTGGTTGCTTCCCAGACCAGGGGTTATGCTAACCAAGTCAGGATCAAACTGCAACCTAGGCATATACCCTGACCAGAAATTGAAATTACAATCTTTTGGTTGCAGGCAGTGCTCCAACCACTAAGCCACAACTGGCCAGAGCCAAATTTCTGATTTTTAATTGTTTTTTTTCATTTTATTATCTCTGATTTTTTCTTCTTAGGGCATCAGCCCTTGGTCTCTGTGGAACAAGGCCTTACTGTGTTGACCCTGCCCATGAGATGATGCTCCTGTTGCTTTATTAAGTTCCTTAGTGATCTACTTTTTTCAAGATTTTTTTATATTTTTAGAAAACAGGGAAGGGAAGGAGAAAGAGAGGAAGAGAAACATCAATGAGCTAGTTCTCACATACACTGGGACTGAACCCACAACTCAGGCATGTGACCTGACTGGGAGTCGAACCAGGAATCTTTCACTTTGCTGGGAGGATACTCAACCAACTGAGCCACACCAGTCAGGACCCCAGTGATCCATTTCTGTGTGATGTGAGACTTCAGTCTCTTTTGTGCTCACTAATTTTTTCAATCCTTTTTAATTAAGATCTTAATGATGTGTAAACTTTAATAATGTTACTGATTTCTGCAATGTAAGCGCATCGTTTTAATATTTTCAAATAAATGTGATCAGTAGAGATGAAGACAGTCAAACTAATTTTTCCATAAGCAAGTTTTTTTCCAAACATAAGACTAAGCAAATGGTCTAAGATGTTAGAATCTCCTTAAATGTTTTTCCACCCTTGGATAAGGTAAAAAGAATTCCTGATCTGAGGGTGCTATGCATGTGATCAGTGTTTATTAGTAACAAGTTAGTAGACATTTTGTCTCCTGAAACTTTCAGTTTTATTTGGTTAATGTATTCTACCTACAATGGGGCCTCATGGACATTCAAATGGAGCTTGTTGAGCTGAGAAAGCATTAGAGATCCCTATGGAAACCTGTTTTATTTATTTTGTCATCTGCTTAGTATAAAAATACTTTTTCTGAGAGATTAAATGTCTTTTCCCCCCTCACTTCTCATTATCATCAGCTTTAGTGTCATCTGAGACTGACATAGTGAGGAATTTCCGAGACCATTGAAGTCCAAAGCCATGGACCAAAGCCTGCTCTGAGTTGTTTCTTCTGTAACATGAAAGAAAAATGGCCAGGATTTGTAAATGTAATGTGAGCTAATATAAATCTAGTTTTGGACACATTGAGTGTTGAATCTTCTGCATATTTTAAGATCCAAATTAACCATTCATTTCAACAGCAGGATATTTTAGGGGAACACTTTAATTTTAAATTTTATTTAGGTCTCTCCTATTTAGTTCACTCCAACTATATATGTCTGACACAGTGCGCTTGACATAGGGTACATGAGTGAGGGTTCTTGATAAAGGGTACATGAGTTAGTGTGTATATTTTTTCCTATTATGTTAAAACATTAGTCAGGATGCAACCCAGTGACTGAGAGCTAAAACTAGACTCAGGCAAGGCTACATCTGAATTCCAGTTCTTCTACTTACCTGTAGTGCTATTGTCCCTGTCTGTAAAACTTGAATAGTAGTGGTGCATAACTCATACAAAAGTAGGCCACATGGCTGGGTCTTGACACATAGAACTGAGCCAGTAGCTATGATCCTGTTACCATATTTTTTTGTATTAATGCCTATGTGTCTACACTAAATGTTGACATGAAGCTGGTTAGGTAGATATCAGGCTGCTATCAGCCCTTTTCAAGCCAAGTGGGACCACACTCCTCCCTACCCATCCTGCCCCAGTGTGGAAGAAACAAGTTAAAATACTCTAAAGCTTTGCATTTGGAAACTGGAAAAAATGCACAGAGCAGCCATCTTCCTCTTTGAAAGCACATTGTAATCAGTTTTCTAATGTCACCTTTACAAAGATGAGATAAGCTCTTCACTGAAATGTCATTATCATTATCTGAAATTAAACAGCCACAGGATCTATTTACTCTCATTGTGCAGTTAATTATTCCTGGATTTTCTGTGTTCTTGAAACATTTTATTTATTTAACCATCCCCTGGCTGCCTTTGTCCCCATGACATGGCCAGTGGTGTAAAACCTTTGCATCTGTCAGATTTCTCCATGTGGAACATAATTGCCTAATTTCCATTTGAAAGTACAGCCCTGACATTACAACCACATAGACGCGCCAGTGATAATAATGATGTCCTGACACCTATAACAGGACTTGAAGTGCAGAGGCCATAATGCCAAATGAACCCTTGCCTTCAGATGGACCAGATCTGAATTTGCAGCCACAGTGAAGTGGTCTTTGGGAACAACAACACAAACAAAAAAGAATAAAGAATAAGACACCAACAGATTAGCATCAGCAAGAGTCTGATGGAGCCAGATGTCTCCCTGTGGAACTGGAGCTCTCTGCTTTCTTCCAGTAACCCTGACTAGCAGATAGCAAACCTGCTAGGTGGGGAGAGAAATTATCTCATTCCTTGGCCAGGCACATGGTTTGTCTACTTTCTCTCACACACAGCTAGAGCTGAAGGAAAGTTGGAAAAGAAGAAAGGGTGAAACAGAAGGAGCAGGGGAGGTTGGGTTGTCACTAAGAATGATCCAGTTGTAGCCCCAATGAAAAAGAGTGAAATACCAGCCCCTGGCTAGGCCCAAGCATTGGAAAACCAGGTTCAGATGTCCACAAAGGAAGAAGAAAGGGAGGCAAAGGACTGACTATCCTTATCCCTTCTGCCCACATCTGTGAACACTGCCTCCAGAGTCTTGATGTGTAAGAGGTTGGGAGGTGTGGCAGCACTGGCTATAGATGCCATGAGATTAAGCTCTGGAATCCCTTGGGGAAGGGTAGTGGAAGGTGTGGAAAGTATTTTCAAGTTCTTACTAATAAAAATCTCCATCTTTTTTCATGAGCTAGAGGCCTGTGAGTTTGTAACAGTCTTTGGCCTGCTGGACCAGATCAGAAATTGGACCAGCCATCTGCTTGGATCAGTCTGCCATGCCCTGGGGCTGTGCCCTGTGATGAAGGGAGTGAGGGGGCTGGAGCAAGACAGGGTTACAAGTAAAATGAACCTAACAGGTTTTTAGTGTGGGAGGGCTCCTCTCCGGGAAGATCCTAAGGCTGGAAGGGAGCTCAGCCTGGAGTTATTCTTTCTTCTCTGCTGAGCAAAGCATTCACTGTTTATAAACAAAAATCTGTTATCTGGAGAGACAGCCAGGTGGATATCAAGCAAGCACCAGAGCCTGGTGTCAGAGCATAGCACATTCAGATGTGTGCATAGGGGCACATGTCCTGTGAGCTATTCTGCCCTCTTAGTGAATGTTCACATACTCCAGCCTGGCACAGTGACTCCTGAGGGCTCCAGACCAGAGAAGTTTATCAAAGAAAGAACACTCCCCTGGGAGTTCCAGGGGCTCATGGAACATGTCAGCAGCCTGACTAGATTTCCTGGGCTCTCAAAGTTTGTCTCTACCAATGTTTAATCCAGAGCAAATATTACGCCTCAGGAGGATACCAAATGCAGGATGTTGTCATTCATTTACAGTGGAAATTTATTATTTCAATCATAATAAACACTGAACAAAATCCTCTCCATTTTGAACCAGGGCTAGGGCACCTGCTCCACAATTTCTGGCAGTTTTAGGTATAGTTGAGCATTAAACTGGCATGTTCTATCGTGGCCAAGGAAGGAAATCAAGCTGTTAGCTGGGAGCTATCCCCCTGGTTCCTGCTCTTCTTCCAAAAACAAAACAAAAGGCTGCCACTCCACCAAACTATTTTGTTCTTCATTTCTCAGGCTAAGAGTTCATAGTCCTGGGTTGGGTTCTTGCTCATAATTAAGTTACAGGATTTTTGAAGACAAGTATACAGGGAAAGTAACAAGAGTCACAAGCTGGTTCATCTTTTCTTGCCCCTACTTGAGCAGAGAGACCACAATAGGAACATTTTAAAAAGTAAAAATTGCTAGCGTGTACAAAGGGCTTACTAAGTGTCAGTAACTCTTCTAAGTGCTTTATGTATATTTCATGTAATCTTCATGACACCCTATGAGACAGGTCCTCTGACCATTCCCTTTTTACAAAGGGGACACTGAGGCACAGAGATGTTAAGCAACTTTTCCAAACTCTGGTAAGTGGTAGAGCCAGGCTTCAAACCTGGTTCTACCTAGCTCAAGAGCCCATATCTCCAGGCTATCCTACCTATTTTGATGTTGTACTAACACATATCCTGCTTAAGCTATTCACTAGGTCTAATGGTGTGATCTCAAGCCACTGAATGTCTCTGAGTTTCTGTTTCTTCATCTATCAAGTGCCTGGAAGAGCTATCTTATTACAGGGTTTTTGCCAGGAGCAGAAATAACATGTAACATATGTACGAAGCCAGTGCCTAGTATGTGGTTGATGGTCAATAAATGTTAGTAGCTACTGTTATTGTATTGCATTCACGTTTTGGCTCTTGTATTTCAATAAATCCTCACCACCAAACAAACAAAAAACACCTGTTAGGTAGGTGGGCAGCTGTTACTAGCCCCATTTTATAGCTGGTGAAATTGAAATACCAAGCCATCAAGTGGTGCATTCTGGCCAAGAACCATATCTCTTGATTCTGCACTTTGCCCTCAGTCTAATCCTGGTTGCTGTAGCCCTGAAGAACTATGTGCCACACCTGAGTATTTCTAGAGCCAAGGTACAGTTCACTCTCTGCAAAGATAAGAAATTCAACTCTTGTCGCCTTCCCTTTACTTCTTTCCCCTCTTGAGGATTGACTAGAGACAGTCAGGTCCTGCCTATACCCTCCTGGGAAGTGTTGCAACTTAATGCCTCTAGGGAAAAGTAAGGTCGTAGCAAGCATGAATCACAAAATTCTGTGTGCCCTTAATATTTTCTTTATTATCTAGGTAAAAAATAATAACAATATTTATTTTCTCACCAACACTAAGTGCAGATGCATTGCCCATAGACCACTTTTCTGCCCCACTTCTTCCCACACTGCACACCTCTGAGAATATATTCAACCCTTTCCATTGCAGAAAGTGGTTCCACACCTGCAGCAGGAAGCAGAGCAGGAGCTTTCAAGGGCCCTTGGAATCTTACTGCACTCTGCCTTGATTCCCTATCTCTCCTAATGCTTCCCTTCCTTTGACTTTCACATTTCCCCATCCATTTTACTTCAGCAAATCTCTAGGGAATGCAGTTTTCATTCCATTGTTTCATGTAATTTCCAAGGCTGAGGATGAAAATTTTCTGCTTCATAAGCCCTGGATGAAGGCCTTTCACATCCTGGCTATGTTATGGGGTGATTTATAAACTTCAGCTCTGGGTTTCTGTCCTCCTTTCCTTCCAATCTCATTATCATTTAAAACAAGATACTGCATGTGATGAGCTCCAAGCTGTGAGGTCAGGGTGTCCTCTGATGGTGGCCACTGGGGCTTTTGCTCAGAGGCAAAGCTTCAGTGGAACCATAGTGATGTGAGCAAGAAAAGTTTTCACTCCTGTTAGAAGAAAACAGAAACAGGCCCCACAGACAAACTTGTGATCTATGAGAATAATCAAGACCCAAAGTCTCAAAATGTAGGGGTTGCCTTTGAACTGAGAATACAAAAGCACATTTTCTAAGCTTGTCAGGATTGTGTTTCATTTGTGGACTTTTATTCTCAGACAGTGAGAAAAGATGGAGCTTCAGAAGTTTTGAGCTGAGAAATGAAAAGAAGTTACTTTTCTTTGTCACAATAAAACTGAGTAGGGGAAAAATGAAGTCAAAGTGTTCATTTTCCCTCTGTCACAACAGAGCACAGAAACCAGGGGGCAGAGTTTCATTAAGAAAGGGATGTGTCTTTGTCTGATCTCAAGACTCTTCTCTGTCAGCTGACTCCATGTGTCCTGTCCAGTCACTGGACTCTCCTCAGATGTCAGTTTGTCAGAATCTGAAACAAGACAGAAGGGTGAGCAAATCAGTTAAGCTTCAGACTGGTCTCTGTAGTCAGTGGGTTTCTGTCTGAGCCAGGCCCAAGAAAACACATTGTGGGCACTGAACGCTTTCTTTCCCATCTCCTGTGCTGGAGCATATCTTCACAGCCCAGTCTGAAAAGGTACAAGACCTTAGCCTTTTTGCTATATTATTATATTTTTGTCCCACACTGTGACATCTTGTTTGTTACATACCAAATATTTCCTTGTGCATAACTTACATAATAGCATCAAGCCTCCAGACTAGATCTCCATCTTCTGGAAGCCCCTGAATTTTCCAGAGATCAGAGAAGAAGCCACCTCCTTGTGGTGTCCATTCCTGCCATCATCTGCACCCTTTGCTTGAGGTTTACTAAATCTTTGAGGTCTTTCCAGCATCACCTGTGCTCACCATCGGCCCTGTAGCACCTTGCACTTGGCTGACGTCTTGACTTTCGTGTGGATCGCTTTCTGCCTGATAATCTAAAGCCTCTGTGCACAGCAATCATTCTTATTTTTTTAAACACCTATAGTGTCTCTTACAGTTTTGTGCCAAGACTCACACATTTGTTAAGTGAATTAATTACCAACAGTAAGGTCTCTAAGTGATTATGTGGTTGGCATAACTGACATGTCTTTATCACTTTACAGTCTTCACATAATATCTCATCTAGTCCTCAAGCTATCTCAGAAAGCAAGCACTCTATGACCTCAGCTTTTAGGATGAGGAAAATGAAGCAATATCCCATCTATAGAACAGTGCTGTATTAACAGTTCAACTCCTAGAAAGACTGAGGTTAAAAACAGCTATGCCAAAGCCCTGGCTGGTGTGGCTCAGTGGATTGAGTGCAGGCCTGTGAACCAAAGGATCGCAGTTCGATTCCCAGTCAGAATACATGCCTGGGTTGCAGGCCAGTTCCCACCAGGGAACACACAGGAAGCAACCATATATTGATATTTCTCTCCCTCTCTCCTTCCTTTTCCCTCTAAAGATAAATAAATAAAATTTAAAATAAAAAAAACAGCTATGCCATCCATCAGCCCCAAGTAGAAAAGGTCAGGAGGAGTTGAAAAGCAAAGAATAGGAGCTTAGTTCCCTAACTTGGCTCTAAACCTCCTGGACCTCAGGTCATTGGACATGTCTGAGAAAAAGCACTTGTATTGTCAAGACTGCAAAGTAAGGGGCAAGGACCTGGCAATAAGTGACCAAAAAACCACTCAAGAATCATCAGGGGGATTGTAAATAGTGGTAAAGTTCTTTCTGTGGGGAAGGTAGAGTCAAATTTGGAGGAATCAGCACCCCTTTCCCCTCAGTAGATAGACCACTAAACCCTTAGCTCAATCAGAAGAGAGACCCTCACCACTAATGTCCTTGAGAGGAACAATTAGAAGTCGATGTAAGAAGTCCTCCAACTGACTTAATCTGCTGTGAATCAAGCAAGTGGACACCTTTGGTCACCAACAGAGAGGGGCTAGGGCTAGTTGCCTAAGTGCTGTATGATGCCCAGCCTGAAACTCATTATAATCACTGGGAAAATCAAGTAGGAGTCAAGTTGAAGCGTGTTGAAATTTTAAAAAAACACATTAATAGGGGTCTGACAAGATGCCAATAAAGCCTGTGAGCAAAGACAGCTGGAAGGCCAATTCTTTAGTCAATACTGAAAGGTAGTTTCTTAAATATCTGAGTCAGCACACACCAATTTTACTATGAGTCAATACTTCCATTTAATTGCACTGGGGAGTCTCTCCACTGAGACAAAGCGGAGTGAAATAAAAGCATGTTATCAAAATGCAAATGAGGTTCTGGGTGCTGCCTGCAGGCCTGGGTCTCACTGAAGTGTTTCCTGTTGCCCCAGCTGACCTGCAGAAGTTGGATGAATCTTGAAGCCATTCAATGAGGCCTCCTCTTTAAAGAAAGCTGAAGGAAGGGGCAAGTATCACATCTCAGTTTGGTGTGCTTCTTGCCACTATGATGGGGTAAATGGCAGAGGACCCTGAAAATAGTAGAGCATATCCCCCATAACCCTGTTGATGATACAACATTTAAGGTACTTTGCATAGCAATGGCAAGTTAATAGTCATGCCTTTCCTAAAGGGAAGAGGACTGCTGGCAAGGGTGAAAGGTGCACAGTGATTTTAAGAGCATATAGTGACTTGTGACATAGCCAGGGCAGGTGAAGACCCACCCAAGATGACCCCATGTCCCTGAGAACTCTTGCCCTGACTAAAGAGGGAAGCTGAAAGAAGGTAACAGATACGGGTGAACTGGCAAAAATGATGGATGCTAACATATCATAGGAGAGGCCAGATAGGAGGTCACATAGGAAGTTCTAGGCTGAGCATTTAAAATGAGGGCAGGTTGAATACAAGAAAGAAAACTGTACTTGAACAAAAGTTAAATAAAAAAATTTTAAAAAATGAGGGCAGGTTGAAAGAGAAGGGGGTCCTCCACAAGGTCTGGTGTATAAGAGGGAAGCCACACAGTTTGGATAAAGGAGGAGCATGGCACGAGGTCTGGAGTAAGAAAGAGAAGGCCTGCTGGGAAGCCTTCCTGGAGAAGACAGTGACAGAGCCAACAAAGTTATGCAGGAACCCACCAAGTGAAGCATGGATTCATAAGGGGTGCTTGAAGCTGAACTGTAAGTGGGGGTGCTGAGGTGCAGACTTCTGCTTTCCTGAAAGATGGTACTTCTGACTGGCATATTCTGAAACTGGCCTGATTTGGAAAAGGGGAAGGATTGTGTGTTTTGGGGTGTTTTAAATGGAGTGGGACTTAATGGCAGAAATCTGCCATTGTTCTAAATCTATATAACCTTAAATAAACAACCCCTTTTCTTTTTCACCAAACTCTTGCACTGGGAGTTACACTTCTTGGCAGTGAGTAATCAAACCCTACAACTGTTCCAGAACAGTATTGGCTGGGTTCTGTAAAAGCACCACTGCAGCTGATTTTGATGGGAAGGCCCTGAGGTATTTTTCAGGAACCAGAGTCATCACAAGGAAGTAGGCAGGTCAGAGCCTTGCCTGCACCAGGGAGCTTGGTCAGGTGGAAATGCCCCTAGAGAATGGTCATAAGTTTGTCAACCAGATAATATAACCTGGTGAGGTTTATGGCAGAGTGATCAATGAGTTGAGCCTAGAATGTTCTCCCAACTTCCCAGAGGAAAACAGGGAGATCATTTAATCTTCGGAGTCTTGACAGGTTTTGGCTATGGATGGGAATACTTTCTAAAATGACTCCCATATAGGGGCCAGATAGAATGACCCTGAAGCTGGAGGTGAGGGTGGGGGCTCCTAAAGTGACTCTGGCAGGCTTCACCTACCTCAGAGATAAGAATAACATATAGCGCCCTGGCTGGCGTAGCTCAGTGGATTGAGCTCGGGCCTGCAAACCACACAATCGAGGTTCGATTCCCAGTCAGGGCACATGCCTGGGGTGCAGGCCAGTTCCCAGCAGGGGACCCACAAGAGGCAACCATACATTGATACTTCTCTCATTCCCTTCCCCTCTAAATATAAATAAATAAAATCTTAAAAAAAAGAATAACATATAGCCAAAACCCATGAGAACTGGGACTTAAACTATGATGAAAAGCAGGTGCTGAGAGCAGGTGACACAGATCCCTCAAGGCTAAATTCTATGTCTGCTGCCAATCGTTGGAATAAAGAAGAAGCTGAAGTTTTGAAAAGCAATTCTGATTAATTAGATCTGGGTTTGGGTGCTAGGATGAGGTCCAACAGCCCACCTGGCTTGGATCTCATTTCTCCAAGCTTCTGGTTTACATTGCACATTGTATCAGCCCCCTGTAGTGTGTCAGCTATTCTTTTTAATACACCTGCTTACCACAGACAACAATCAGAAATTTGTTTAGATAGAGTCCAGAGGATCTGAGATAAACATGACTGGGTCACTGTGAAGCCAGGAAGTCCAAGTGCAAGGGCCTCTCACTTGGGGAAACAATGAAATTATATTTTTTTCTGTTACTCAGTGGGCTCACATGGACATGGCCTTCCACAGACAAATAAGCCTGAAGATCAAGTGTTATTTCTTCCACTTACTAATTGTGGGACATGAAATAAATTATATAAACTTTCTGAATGTCCAGTTTCTTACCTCTGTTATGGGAATAGTCATGGGACTGTCATATCAAATGAAATAATGTGGGTAAAACACCCAACACAAAGTAGTTACCCAACAAATGCCAGCTGTCAACCTTTCCAGTTCCCCCACATTAAACTAGGGTAACCTCAGTTTCTCCTTCTCTAGTTGTTGGTATTGGTTTTTGTTCCAGAAAGCAAGAGTTAGAAGAGGTTCTGAATCAGAGTTCCAGTTGATAAATTTCTGTCCCCTCCTTCTAAGTAAGATGTCAAGTCTTGCCTACTAACCCTGTTGGTTTTTCCAGTGGAGGAGCCCCCATGCAGCAGAAGTTTAATAAATAAATGTGTTCACCATCATGGAGTATAAACAGTTTTTCAACACCACTGCCCTTCTGAGCCATTTATGGAACAGCCATTTGTCTCCCTTTGAATGTCCCCATGGAGGGGCAGCAGTTTCTCCCCTTGTCCCAGACGTCATGCTCACACTTTCTGTGTGTGGATATCAAAGCTCAAGTCCACACTGTGCAAGGCTCCTGCCCACCTCCCTGACCCCATACCCTGCTGCTTCTTTCTACTTCCACTCTTCTCTACATAATGTTGTGTCTGCCTTGGAGCATAGCCTGACTTAGAAGCCCCTACCCAGACAACCATGTGCCTCGTTCTTTCTCTTCACGGAACTTTCTGCTTAAATGCTATTCCCCCAGAGAAGCTGTCAATGGTCTTCTCCACTGCTCAGTTTTATGTTCTTCTTAACATTATTCACTACCTAAAATGATCTCATTTATTTTGTTACATGTCTATTTCCTTCTACTAAAACATAAGCTATGAGGCATGTGCTAAGGGCACAGTGTCCAGAGTAATTCACTTAGTGGGTACATGGAGACAAATAAGTTTCTTTGAGTATTAGAGGTACTCAGAGGGCAACCCCAAGACAGTTGGGGTGGGGAGGTGAGTGGGTTGGTAGAGCATTAAAAAATATTCAAAATACAGCAAAGCATCCTATTCTAAGACACTAAATTCCACCTGAGCTGTACCTTTCTGGCTCTTTCTCATCTCCCATTATCTATATCAGTTAATGAACCCACAGTTCTCTTCACATGCAAGCCAATACTGAGGATCTTTGTTAGTGGTCTCGTACTCACCATGTGCTGCATCACTCTTGGGGAATATCTGCTGGCTGTCTGTATACTTCATGACAGCAACAGTTTTGCTGCATTGACTTCCCTGAGCACTTGCTTCTGCAGAAAATCATGAGGAGAAGGAAAGGTGAGAAGAGACATGTAAGCAGACTTCATGAGTGGTAGAAGTAGGGAAACTTTCTTCAGTGCCTCTGACATCAGCAGCCCCTGGGTATTTCCTTACATGCTTCCGCAAAATCTGTTGGAAATCCAGCCTGTATGTCCTGTGGTAGCTAATCTGAGAAATGAGGCCAATTTAGGAAGAACATTAGCATGCATATTAGTGTTTCTATATCCCCTCTCCATAGCCAGCTTTGAAAGACTCAGCCCCAGATGGTTAATGGGGTCATATTCTGAAGTAACTGAGATTAAGAAGCAGTGTCAGTCCTGACCTTCCTGTGGATTCTGGAGTCTCCAGTGCTGTGCTCCAGTGAGGGTGGAAGGGTAGGCATGGAGAGGCAGACATCCCCTTCCTCATAGTGTTAAGAGCTAATGCTCAACACAAGAAATCTTAAGCTAATGAGGAAAAAGGCAATAAAAATGTGCACAAATACAAAAAGAAAAGAGGCTGAGATGCCCACTCTGGGTTCTGAACACAAGATTGTGCCATTTATCTTTGGAGGTACCTGGCTAAGGGGATCAAACTTGGTGGAGTATGGCATTAGCCCAGAGGAAGAAGTGACTTTTCTGTATTATAATCCATGCCTGGAAGCTACACACTCTCAAATAGGTTCGTTTTCCCAGTTTACACAGAGATTCTGTTTAGAGTCTAGTGGGACTAACGATCCCTTTCTGTATATCATTTCTCCCTCCTGTTTCTAGGGTCCATATCAGTTCTTCAGTTGAGGAACCATTACAAATTTTCTACTTGGTTGTTTTTGTTTTGTTTAATTTTTCTAACTCCAAACTGAAAGCGTATTAGATTCTACTAACACAGACTATATTATAGAATCCTGTTTTTCAAAGTGGAAACTTTAGGAAGCCCTGCAGTAGTATCGTGTATGAGGTAGGCACACCATTCAAGCAAGACTCTGTCCCATCCTGATGCTAAAGCCTATGGCTCTGTCTTTCTCCCTTCCATGAGCAAGTAGACAAACACCTCCACCCATTTTACTTTGTCTATTTCTAGTAACAAAGAAAAAAGAGGAAATATTTGTTTATCCCTCTCTACCAACCCTCCATGCTGTGGAGAGGATATGGTGAGCATATCCTTTGTGTGCACATATGGTGAGAATTCTATTGTGTATATGTACTATAATTTTTTATTCATTCATTTACTAATGCACACCTAGGTTGCTTCCAGCTCTTGGCTATAGCAAATTGTGCTGCTATGAACATTGAGGTGCATAGGTTCTTTTGGATTGGTGTTTTAGGGTTCATAGAATATAATCCCAGCAGTGGAATTGCTGGGTCAAAAGGCAGGTCCATTTTGAGTTTTCTGAGAAAATTTCATACTGTTTTCCCCAGTGGTTGTAATAGGCTGCAATCCCACCAACAATGGATTAGGGTCCCCTCTTCTCCACAACCTCTCCATCACTTGTTGTTTGTTGCTTTGTTTCTGATGGCCATTTTGACCAGTGTAAAGTGGTACCTCATTGTGGTTTTAATTTGCATCTCTCTGATAGCTAGTGATATTAAACATCTTTACAAGTGTCTCTGGATCTTCTGTATGTCCTCCTTGGAGAAATGTCTGCTCAAGTCCTTTGCCCACTTTTTAATTGGGTTGCTTGTCTTCTTAGAGTGGAGTCGTGTAAGTTCTTTGTATGCTTTGGAGATTAAACCCTTGTGTGAGGTATCATTGGCAAATATGTGTTCCCATACAGTTGGTTATCTTTTTATTTTAATACTGTTCTTTAGCCATGAAAAAGCTTTTAATTTTGATGAGATCCCATTTGTTCATTCTTTCCTTTATGTCCCTTGCTCTAGGGGACATATCAGTAAACATGTTGCTGCATGAAATATCTGAGATTTTCTTGCCAATGTTCTCCTCTAGGACTTTAATGGTGTCTCAGCTTATATTTAAGTCTTTTATGCACCTTCAACTTATATCTGTATATGGTGTAAGTTGGTGCTCATGTTTCATTTTTTTGCACGTAGCTGTCCAGTTCTCCCAACACCATTTGTCGAAGAGGCTATTTTTACTCCTTTTTTTTTGTTGCTGCCCTCTTTTTCAAATGTTAATTGGCTGTAGAGATTTCAGTTTGTTTCTGGGCTCTCTATTCTGTTCCATTGGTCTATGTGCCTGTTTTTATGCCAGTACCGTGCTGTTTTGATTACAGTGGCCTTATAATACAGTTTGGTATCAGGTATTGTGATCCCACCTACTTTGTTCTTTCTCAAAATTGCAGCTGCTATTTGGGGTCATTTATGGTTCCTTATAAATTTTTGAAGTGTTTGTTCTATGTCTGTGAAATATGCCATTGGTACTTTAATAGGTATTCCATTGAATCTGTAAATCGCTTTGGGTAGTAGTATGGACATTTTGATGATGCTGATTCTTCCAATCCATGAACACGGTATATTTTTCCATTTGTTTGTGTCTTGCTTGATTACTTTCTTCAGTGTTGTGTAGTTTTCTGCATACAGGTCTTTTACCTCCTTGGTTAGGTTTATTCCAAGATATTTTATTTTTGTTTTTGCTATATCAAATGGGATTTTTTTCTTGATTTCAGCTTCTGCTGTTTCATTGTTGGTATACAAAAATACCTTTGATTTCTGGATATTGACTTTGTATCCTGCTGTTTTGCCAAATTTATTTATTAGGTTGAGCAGTTTTGGGGTAGAGTGTATAGAATTTTCCATGTATACTATCATGTTACCTGCAAACAGTGACAGTTTTGTTTCCTCCTTTCTGATTTAGATGCCTTTAATTTTCTTTTCCTGTATGATCGCTGTGGCTAAAACTTCCAATACGATATTGAATACAAGTGGTGAAAGTGAGCAACCTTGTTTTGTTCCTGATCTTAGTGGAAAAGATTTTAGGTTTTTCCCAGTGAGTATGATGTTGGCTCTAGGTCTCTCATATATGGCCTTTATTATATTGAGGGATGCTCCCTCTATTCCCACTTTGCTGAGTGTTTTTATCATAAATGTGTGTTATACCTTATCAAAAGCTGTCTCTACATCTATTGATATTTTCATGTGATTTTTGTCTTTGCTTTTGTTTATGTAATGTATTACATTTACTGATTTGCAAATATTGAACCATCCCTGCATCCCTGAGATGAATCCCACTTGGTCATGGTATGTGATTTTTTTTCTTAAGATTTTATTTATTTATCTTGAGAGGGGAAGAGAAGGAGAGAGGGAGAGAAATATCAATGTATGGTTGCCTCTTGTGTGTCCCCTGCTGGGAACTGGCCTGTAACCCAGGCATGTGCCCTGACTGGGAATTGAACCGAAATACTCTGGTTCACAGGCCTGCATTCAATCCACTGAGCTACACCAGCCAGGCTGTGTGATCTTTTTAATGTATTCTTGGATGCAGTTTGCCAATATTTTGTTGAGGATTTTAGCATCTATGTTCATCAACTATATTGGCCTGAAGTTTTTTTTTCTTTCTTGTATCTTTATGTGGTTTTGGAATTAGGATGATACTCACTTCATAAAAAAAGTTTGGAATTCTTCCATTATTTTGGATTTTTTGGAATAGCCTGTAAAGAATAAGGGTTAACTCTTCCTTAAATGCGTTGTAGAATTCTCCCGTGAAACCATCTGGTCCAGGGCTTTTGCGCTTCAGGAGATTTTTGATTACTGCTTCAATTTCATTGTGTGCTATTGGTCTATTCAGACTTTCTGCTTCTTCTTCATTGAGTTTTGGAAGACTATATTTTTGTAGAAATTTGTCCATTTTGCCTAGGTTTTCAAATTTCTTGGCATACAGTTCTTCACAGTAATTTCTTACAATCCTTTGTATTTTTGTGGGGTCAGTTATAATATCTCCTCTTTCATTTCTGACTGTTTTTATTTGGGTCCTCTCTCTTCTCTTCTTGATGACCCTACTTAATGGCTTGTCGATTTTGTTTATCTTTTCAAAGAACCAGCTCCTGGATTCATTGATCCTTAGAATTGTGGTTTTATTCTCTATGTCATTTAATTCTGCTCTGATCTTGGTTATTTCTTTCCTTCTACTTGCTCTGGGCTGTCTTTGTTGTTGTTCCTCAAGTCCTTGTAGGTGTAGGGTTAGGTTGTTTTTTTGAAATGTTTCTTTTTTAGGTAAGTCTGTATTGCTATGAACTTCCCTCTCAGGACTGCCTTTGCCGTGTCTCATAAGTTTTGTGTTGTTGTGAGTTCATTTTCATTTGTTTCCAGAAACTTTTGGATTTCTTCCCTAATTTCATCTTTGACCCATTCGTTGCTTAATAGCATGCTATTCAATCTCCATGAGTTTGAATGTTTTGGGTGTTTTCTCTTGGGATTGGTTTCCGATTTCAGTACCTTGTGATTGAAGAAAATGCTTGACATGATTTCAATATCTTGAATTTGTTGGGGCTTGTTTTCTGTCTTGTCATGTGGTCTATCTTTGAAAATGTTCAATGCACATTGAACATTTCACATTGAACATGTGTATTTAGCTTTTTGGGGGGATGAAGGCCTCTATATATAAGTTAAGCCCATTTCATCTAGGATGTTGTTAAATTCCACAGTACAGTTACAGTACAGTATGGTACTGTACAGTACTGTAAATTCCATAGTACAGTTACAGTACCATACAGTTACAGTACAGTACATTTCCACAGTTAAATTCCTAGATGAAATTCCATTTCATCTAGGATGTTGTTAAATTCCACAGTTGATATTTTGTTTGGAAGATCTGTCCATTTTTGACAGTGGGGTGTTAAAATTCCCAACTATAATTGTGTTGCTGTCAATATCTTTGTTGAAGTTCTCTAAGATTTTCTTTATATATTTGGGTGCTCCTATGTTGTGTGCATATATATTTATCATGTTTATGTCTTCTTGGTGGATTCTTTTCTTGAGTAATATGAAGTGACCTTCTGCGTCTCTTTTTATGGCCCTTTTTTTGAAGACAATTTCATCTGATATGAGTATTGCTACCCCAGCTTTTTTTTTCCTGGCCGTTTGCTTGGAAAATTTGTTTCCACCCCTTCACTTTTAGTCTGTGTAGGTCTTTTGTCCTGAGACGGGTACTTGTAGGCCTCAAATGAGTGGGTCATGCTTTGTTATCCATTCAGGTATTCTCTGCCTTTTGATTGGAGCATTTAATTCATTTACATTGAAGGTTATTATTGATAGGTACTTATTCATTGTCATTTTTATACCTGGGTTTCTTATTGTCTCCTTTTCCTTCCTTTCCTTAAAACAGCCCTTTTAGTATTTCTTGGAGGGCTGGTTTGGTGGAGGTGTATTATTTTAGACTTCTTTTGTCTTGGAAGCTCTTTATTTGGTCTTCTATCTTAATTGAGAGCCTTGCTAGGTAAAGTAACCTTGGTTACAGGCCTCTGGTTTTCATTATTTGGAGTATTTCTTGCCATTGTCTTCTTCCTAGGAGTGTTTCCATTGAGAAGTCAGCAGCTAACCTTTTGAGGCTCCCTTGTATTTTACTTCCTTTTTCTCCTTTGATGCCTTTAATATTCTCTCTTTACTTGAAATTTTGCCATTTTAGCAATGACGTGTCTTGAAGTGGGCCTTTTGGGTTCCTCTTGATTGGGATTCTCTGTGTTTCCTGGATTTGTGTGACTTTTACTCTCATCAAATTAAGGAAGTTTTCCATCATTACTTTTTCAAATAGATTTTCTATTCCTTGCTCTTCTTCTTCTTCTTGTATCCCTATTATACGGATATTACTACGATTCATATTGTCTTGCATTTCTCTTAATCCCTCATCATTCTTCGTAACCCTCTTTTCCTTTTGTTGCTCTTTCTGGGAGTTTTTTTTTCTACTTTGTCCTTCAACTCGCTGATCCGATCTTCTGCTTCATCAATCCTGCTTTTGATTTCTTCTACTGTGTTCTTCAGCTCCAAATTGTATTCTTTATTTCCTCCTGGCCCTTTCTGATAATTTCTGTTTTCTTTTTCATGTTGATATAGTTTGCAGTGAGTTCACTGTAGCTCTCCTGTAGTTTCTGGTAGCACATTGTGAGCTCTTTGAACTTCCTGATAACCAGTGCTTTGAATTCAATATCTGATAGCTGACTTGCCTCTATTTTATCTAGCATTCTTTCTGAAGCTTTCTCCTATTTTTTCATCGGAGGGTTGTTTCTTTGTCCTTCCATTTTTTTGTGAGACTCTTCTTGTTAACTTCAGCTTCTTAAATTGATTTGTTCTGGCTTCCTGGATTAATGGTGTGAACTTCTGTTGTATAATACCTGTGAGATTCAGTGGTGTAGTCTCCTCGATCTCCCCAGCTCACTGATTTTGGGCTGTTCTTTACATTGGCTCTGAGTTTGTCTTTGGGTTTTTGTTGTTTTGGGGTCTTTCCTTTGTGGGTCCTTCCCACCAGCTAGTTAACTGACGGTCCCTCTCTCCACCACCCATTTTCATTTGTTGTGCTGGTGAGGGCGGGTTGTGTTGAAGCTAGAGTTATTCTGCATGTACAGGGTTTTGAGGAGTCTCGTTTGCTCTTGTTTATTTGTTTGCCCTGTGTAGTTTCTCCGCTGTGTAGTTGTATTTCCAGATAGGTCTTGGGTTGAGGATTCTGTGGTTTCTTCTCCCTCCATCACCTTCTTCTGTTGTTTTCTGTTGATGGTTCCTTTGTTGTTGGGTTTTCTCTTTCAGTGGGTATCCTGGTGTTCACCCCTTCCACCTAGTCTTTTTTGTTTTTGTTATTATCAGTTGGAGGGGAAGGCAAAGTGGTTTATTTTTTTATTTTTTGAAATGTATTTTGTTGATAATGCCATTACAGTTGTCCCATTTCTCCCCCTTCATTCCCCTCCACCCTGCACCGCCCCCCCCCCCACTATTTACCCTTCTTTAGGTTATGTCCATGTGTCACAAGTTCTTTAGATTCTGTATTTCCCATACTACTGTTGCCCTCCCCCCGTCTATCTTTTACTTACCATCTATGCTACTTATTCTCTGTGCCTTCTCCACCCTTCTCCTCCTCCCACTCCCCTGTTACTAACCCTCCATGTGATCTCCATTTCTCTGGTTCCACTCCTGATCTAGCTGACCTTTTAGTTTGTTTTTTTTTAGGTGTAGTTGTTAATAACTAACTGTGAGTTTGCTGTCCTTTCACTGTTCATATTTTTTATCTTCTTTTTTTAAGATAAGTTCCTTTAAGGTTTCATATAATAAGGGCTTGGTGATGATGAACTCCTGGAATTTGATCTTATCTGAGAAGCACTTTATCTGCCCTTCCATTCTCAATGAAAGTTTTGCTGGATAGAGCAATCTTGGATGTAGGTCTTTGAATTTCATGACTTGAAATACTTCTTTCTAGCCCCTTCTTGCCTGTAAGGTCTCTTTTGAGAAATCAGCTGACAGTCTGATGGGAACTCCTTTGTAGGTGACTGTCCCCTTATCTCTTGTTGCTTCTAGCATTCTCTTCTTCATTTTAATCTTGGTTAATGTAATTATGATGTGCCTCAGTATGTTCTTTCTTGGGTCCAACTTCTTTGGGACTCTCTGAGTTTCCTGGATTTCCTGGAAGTCTACTTTCTTTGCCAGATTGGGGAAGTTCTCCTTTATTATTTGTTCAAATAAGTTTTCCACTTGTTGCTGTTCCTCTTCCTCTTCTGGTAACCCTATAATTCTGATATTGGAATGTTTGAAGATGTCCTGGAGGTTCCTAAGCCTCTCCTCATTTTTTTGAATTCTTGTTTCTTCATTGTTTTCTATTTTGTAATTTTTTTGTTCCTTCTGGTCTACTCGATTGATTTAATCCCAGTTTTTTCCATCACTATTGGTTTCCTGTGCATTTCCCTTCATTTCACTTAGTTTAATCTTCATTTGTTCTTCTGATTTGTGACTAAAATTGACCAGTTCTGTGAGTATCCTGATCACCAGTGTTTTGAACTGTGCATCTGATAGTTTGGCTATCTCTTGGTCGCTTAGAAGTATTGGCTGAGCTTTGGTTTGTTCTTCTGTTTGAGCCATAATGTTTTGGTCTGTTCACGCCTGTTACATATTAGGAGCAGAGCCTTAGGTGTTCACCAGGGCAGGGCGACCCAGTCGCTGGGTTGTGACGCTGTATGTGGGGGGCAGGATCAGAGAGGGGCAATGGTGCTTGCTCTGCTCTCGCTTACATCTTGGGCCCTTCTGGTGCTGGTTCCTGGGTGGGTGGGCTTGTGTACATTCTAGGACCCTGTGGGTCTCTCCAACAAACTGTGAGCCTGGGAGCTTCTCCCAGCACCCCGACCCCGAAATTTTTTTTCAATTGGTGCTTTTAGGCTTTATTTCCCAGCGCTGGGGCCCTGGTTTTCATGGTCTGTCTCAGTGCTCGCTCCTCTGCTTGGTTTATCTGCGTGCACAAATGTGCACCGCGGTCAGCCAGCTGCCCCACACCCTCACTGGGTCTGCCCATTTCCACGTGGTGCATGGGATCCGCCAACTGCAGCCTGCATGCCTGGGTCTGTCTAGCCACCTTTTCCTGCACAACCCCGCTCCACCACCCACTGGCTCTGCCCCTCTTAATAGTATGGCTGAATGGTTCGTTGTTGTTGTCGGACTTCCATACAGTTCAATTTTCTGTGTTTTGGTTGTGTTTTTGTTACTAAAACTTTGTTGTCTTTAAAATTGGTTGTGCAAGGAGGCACAATGTTCCCACCTATGCCTCCATCTTCGCCGGAAGTCTGCAAAGTGGTTTATGACAGAAGGAGAGTATTCTATGATATTTCCAGTAGCTACCAGTAGAGAAGAGATAGGATATCTCCTGGCTATGTACAGTGATAACCATAATCTTCAACCCAACTAGCCACTTTTTAGAAAGAATGGAAAGAACATAAGTCTCTTGTTGGGGAGGGAAGGTTTGTGATTTGGATCTAGAAAGGAGTGAGGTTGAAGGAGGTCAGATTCTGAGGTAAGGTGAGAATAAAGGATGGTAAATAGGTGTAGTGTGAGAGAGAATAGAGTTAACCACTACAGTATTATAGTTTGGGCAACAATGAAGTGGGATAAGATTGGGGGGGGTGGTTATGTAGTATTTACAATAGTATGTAACAGCTATTATTTACAATAATATTAGAGCAAAAATCATGTGACAGAATCTATGATATACTAAGATTAGGGAGTATTAGACCTTCAATAGTGTGCTGACTGGGCAAGGGAAAGTGAAGGACAGTAAATTAGCAATACACTATATTTGAGGAGACAGGGGAAGCCTGTCAAGTGATACAATATATCTAGCCAAGGTAAAGAAAACTATACAGAAAGAGGGGGAATACAAAATACTATTAAAATAAAAGATGAAAGGATAATGAAAAAATAATGAAACTACAGTAACTTGTAGTTTTTCTGCTATAGCAAATTGAATTTTGTCTCTCTGTCTCTACTGTTGGGATGCCCCCTCTTTGAGTCCAACTGTGGTCTTTTTGCAGTTCCAAGTCTCTTGTCTCACTTGGGGAGGGAGGGGAGCAAAAATAAAGAAAAAAAGCAGCAGAAGGGAGGAAAAAGTGGTAGGTTTGGAAAGAAAGGAAGAAGGAATAAAACAAGAAAGGAGAGAGGATAAAAGTATTGTAAGATAAAACAATAATAAAGTTAAAAATAAAAGATTATTTAAAACAAACAAAAAACCCTCTTTTTGATTTCCAGCTGGTCAAATTGTTTCTTCTGGTCACAGTAGCTGCAGCAGTCTGAGGGGCCATTGGTGTGGCATTTCTCCCTTCTCAGTGAGCTCAGCCAGTCTCATGAGTTTTCTCCCGAGATCCAGACCAGTGCCTCTCTCCAGTGCCCCACTGAGAGCAGACCTTCCCCAGGATTCACAGTCCTGGGCCAGGGTGCAGGTGCGCACCGCTGGCCAGGCTTCCCTGGTCCCACAGGCTTGGGCATGAACCTTTCCCAGTGCAGTGGGGGATTTCAAGGGTGACTCTCAATTCTCCCAAGCCAGAGACCACAGACTCCACGAGTGATCAAAGCCCTCTCATTTGCTTACTTGTGCCCATTCCTCTCTCTGACACTTTAAGCAAACAGATCTCTCCTGGAGTTTTTCAAACTGATGACCCAGCTCTCTCCCAAGGACCTTGCTGCCAGCCCTCAGCTCCCAGAGTCTGAGGCGGACTGGCCCGGGCCTGGGTGAAGGTGGCAGCCTCCACCTGCAGCCTGTACACTGTTCCTTCTGACCTTATTGACCTGCAGTGGGCTCCTCACCATCTGGTCATTCAGTGTTCACTAAAATTTCTGGAGTCCTATTTTCCTATATGCTGAGTCATTGTTGGCTATTTGCTGTGATTCTCTGCAGATCATCCAGGTTTTTTTCACGTGCATGTTGGGGTTGGGGGTGGGGGTGGAGTGGAATCCTTTGTCCTACTCTGCTGCCATCTTCCTGATTATTATTACTATTTTTTTTAAATTTCTCTTCCTTATGCTTAGTTTTCTCATTTTATTTCTCTGTTTTATTGCATTGTTTGACTGCTTTTCCTTATTCTCTCTTTATTGTATTCCAATTGTCCTTCTTTCACTTCACTCACATTCCAATAAAACACAACTCTTGATTGGGTACTTTCTATTCTGGTTACCCAAATCTTATATTTCTTGTCACATTATTGTTGTTCCAGCAATATTGTAAATAATTATTGTTCAGTACAATTGTACATACTATACAGCAACCCTCCACAATCTTAGCCTGCTTCACTTTATTCCTGAGCATTATTAGTGTTGTGGTTAACTCTATTCTCTCTCACACTATGCCTCCTTTCTATCCTTTACAATCACTGTATCTCATTATCTAACCTTGCACAAGCGCTCTGTTTTCTGGATTCAGTTCACAACATTCCTCCTTTGTAACAAGAGTCTTATCTCTCACTATTTATAAAAAGTGGCTCATTGTGTGAAGTATCACAGTTAACGCTATACTTATCCAAAGGATCTCCTATCTCCTCTACTTGCTGCTTACTTCAATGGGATTTTAAATCCCATAAAATCCCATAAGGCTCTGCTGCTGCCTTAATCCATTTTGTCTACCCCCTGCCCCTAATCACAGACAAAAATGGGTAGGAGCAGCAAACATCAGTATACCTGCTGATGTTTACACAAAAAAAGGAACCACCAAAGGAACATAAACAAAGGAACCACCAAAAGGTAAAAACCCAAGTATAACAAGAGACCCCCCAAAAAACATCAGAAAGGTGAATCCTAGAGTATACAGACAAAGGAGATCAAAGAGATCACAACTCTGAACCCCACAGAATTCCTACCATAGAAATTCACCCTACAAAGACAGCTAGCAAAGTGAAACATCAGGAAGCTCAGAAACAATGAAAAGAGTCACCTAAGATGAGGAGACAGAAAAGAACATGCAGTCAAAAAGAATGGAACACTCCCCAGTAAAAGAGGTAAATGAAATGGAGGTAAATAAACGATCAGATAGAAAATTCAAATAATGGTTGTAAAGATGTTCAAGAATCTCAGAAAATTACAAGGAACTAAGTGAGAACGACATTAGCATGAAAAAGGAAATAGAAAATACAAACAAAAGCCAAGAAGAAATTAACAAAATCTTGGAAATAAAAAACACATTAGAATTAATTGTAAGCAGGTCAGATGAAGCAAAGGATCAAATCAGCGAGCTGGAGGACAAAGTAGAAAAAAATATTTAGATAGAGCAAGAAAAGAAAAACTGACTCATAAAGGATGAAAAGGGAGCTCAACATGAAACATAATAATATTCATATAATAGGGAAACCAGAAGGAGAAGAAGAAGACCAAGGGATAGACAACCTGTTTGAATAAGTAATGATGGAAAACTCCCCTAAGTTGATGAGAGAGAAAGTCACACAAATTCAGGAGACACAGAGAGTCCTAATCAAGAAGAACCTGACTTCTGGCCAAGATGGAGGTATAGGTAGACACACTGTGCCTCCTCACACAACCAAAATAAGAAAAATAACAATTCAGAAACAAAATAACAACCGGAATTGACAGAAAATTGAACTGTATGGAAGTTTGACAACCAAGGAGTTAAAATAGACACATTCATCCAGACTGATAGGAAGGGTGGAGTCATGCAGCCAAGCTGAGAGGGTCACTGCAAAAAAAAAAAAAAAACGCGGTGGTACCAGGGGTGCAAGTTGGCTGTAGGCAAACCCTGGGTGTGCAGGCGGTGTCTGGAGGGCCTGGGGAGCAGGGTGGCAATGGGAAGACCCAGCAAGGCGGCAGTTGTGAAGCCGGGCACAGTGCACAAGGCAGCTGGCTGACCAGGAGTTGGTCCCACATTCATGAACAGATAAACCAGAGGAAACTGGGGAACGAGACAGATTTTGCAATTCAGGGTCCCAGCCTGGGGAAATAAACCCTCAAAACACCGATTGAAAACATCTGTGGGGGGTCAGGTGCTGGTAGAAACTCTCAGCCTCACAGGGGAGTTCATTGGAGAGACCCACAGGGTCCTAGAATGTTCACAAGCTCACCCACATGGAAATCAGCACCAGAAGGACCCAGTTTGCTTGGGGGAAGCACTGAAGGAACTGAAATCTCACAGACAGCAGAGCAAGCGCCATTGTTCCCTCTCGGACCCCACCCCCACATACAGTGTCACAAACCAGTGACTGGGTTGCCCCACCCTGGTGAACCCCTAAGGTTCTGCCCCTCACTATGTAACAGGCATGACAAGACAAAAAAAAATGGCCCAAATGAAAGAACAGATCAAAGCTTCAGAACAAATACAACTAAGCAACAAAGAGATAGCCAACCTATCAGATACATAGTTCAAAAGCACTGGTGATCAGGATGCTCACAGAATTGGTTGAATTTGGTCCCAAATTAGATGAAAAAATGAAGCCTACACTAAGTGAAATGAAGGAAGATGCACAGGGAACCAATAGTAATGAAAAGGAAACTGAGACTCAAATCAGGGGGGTGGGCCAGAAGGAAGGAAGAAATGACTAAAAAGAAAAAAATGAAGTTAAAAGAATTCAAAAAAATGAGGAGAGGCTTAGGAATCTCCAGGACATCTTTAAACATTCCAACATCTGAATTATAGGGGGACCAGAAGGGGGAAAGAAACAGCCATGAGTGGAAAACTTATTGGAACAAATAATAAAGGAGAACTTCCCCATTCTGGCAAAGGAAATAGACTTCCAAGAAGTCCAGGAAGCTCAGAGAGTCCCAAAGAATGTGGACCCAAGGAGGAACACATCAAGGCACATCATAATTACATTACCCAAGATTAAAATGAAGGAGAGAATTTTAGAAGCAGCAAAAGACAAGGAGACAGTCACCTACAAAGGAGTTCCCATCAGACTGTTAGCTGAGTTCTCAAAAGAGACATTGCAGGCAAGAGGGGGCTGGAAAGTATTCCAAGTCATGAAAGGCAAGGACCTGCATTCAAGATTGCTCTATCCAGCAAAGCTTTCATTCAGAATAGAAGGGCAGATAAAGCATTTATCAGATAAGGTCAAGTTAAAGAAGTTCATCATCACCAAGCCCTTATTATATGAAATGTTAAAGGAACTTATCTAAGAAAAAGAAGATAAAAACATGTATAGTAAAATGACAGCAAACTCGCAATTATTAACAACCACACTTAAAACAAAAACAAACTAAGCAAACAACGAGAACAGGAACAGAACCACAGAAATAGAGATCACATGGAGGGTTAGCAACAGGGGAGTGGGAGGAGGAGAGAGGGAGAAAAGGTACAGAGAATAAGTAGCATAGATGATAGGTAGAAAATAGACAGGGGAAAGGCAAGAAAAGTATGGGAAATGCAGAAGCTAAAGAACTTATGACACATGGACATGAACTAAAGGGGAGGAATGTGGGTGGGAGAAGGTGTGCAGGGTGGAGAGGAATGAAGGGGGGAATGGGACAGCTGTAATAGCATAATCAATAAAACATTTAAAAAAGAAAAAAATAATAAAAATGGGCAAAAATATCTGAAGACATACTTCTCCAAAGATGACATATAGAGGGCCCAGAGAAATATGAAAGGATGGTCATCATCACTAGCCAGCAGAGAGATGCAAATTAAAGTGAAAATGAGATACCACCTCATACCATTCAGAGTGGCCATTATAACCAATCAACAAACTGTCAGTGCTGTCAAGGTTGTGGAGAAAACGGAACCCTAGTACATCATTGGTGGGAATGTAGACTGGTGCAGAGACTGTGGAAAACAGTATGGAATTTACTCAGAAAACTAAAAATGGAACTGCCTTTTGACCTGACAAGCAGTTATATCCTGTCAGGATTATACACTAAGAATCCTGTAATACCAATTCAAAAGAATCTGTGCATCCTGTTGTTCATACCAGCACAATTTACAATAGCCAACATGCTGGAAGCAACTTAAGTGCCCATCAGTAATGAATGGATCAAAGATCTGTGGTACATTTACATGATGGAATACTATGCAGGTGAAAGAAAGAAATAGGTGCTACCCTTCGTGAGAGCATGAATGGAACTGAAGAACATTGTGCTAAGTGAAATAAGCCATGCGATGAACAACAAATAGCATATGATGTCACCTATGAGTGGGGTCTAATCAACAAAACAAGCAAACAATCAAAATATAACCAAAGACATTGAAATAAAGAACAAATTGACAATAAGTAGAGGGTAGGGGAGAGAGGGATAATATGGGAAAATAGAGAAGGGTCATGAAGGAACATACAAAAAAGACACAAGGACAAAGTCCAAGGGGCTAGGATAGAGGGTGGGAGGTTAGGAGAGACGGGGTGGGGTGAGTGGTGGGCACAAAATGGAGACAACTGTACTTGGACAGCAATAAAAAAATAAAAAATAAATTAGTAAAACTAAAAAATGATTTTAACAAAAAAAGAGCATCCATAAATGTCTGCATAGTTAAGCGCTGTACAAACCTTGAAGGCCACCCTATTTTCTACAACACAGGCACTCCTAACCTAAGGGTTTGTGGGTATTTGCTTTATATTTGAAAGTACCAAGGGAGCTTAGTTTTAAAAAGGTATCTTCATAAAAGAAAGACTCATTGTGTATCAAAAATAACAGACTAAAAATGTGTAAGTTTGGATTTTCATATATGGTGATTTCTTAAAGAAAATGAGGCTAATGCCGACAGGAAAGAGATAAATCTGAACTGTAGCATGTCTTTCCTGGAAACATATTGCATGTTTCCCTTGGCTGTGTTTCCAGTCCCCCTAACTGGATGTAAGTCTTCTTACCTTCCTCCATTTTTTTTTTTTTGTTGTTCTACCTGTCACCATGTGTGACTCATTCACAAAACCGCACCCTTGCCTGAGATTTTCAAAGCACTCTCTAGGACTCTTTAGAACTCCTTAGCTCTTCTGTGCCCTTATCATAACAGGATTGTTCTGTTAAAATATCACATGATCTTTCTTTCTATTTACCACCTACACATGTGCCCATACTTACACGCATATGCATACATGTAAAACAATATAGAAATTCTATATCATATATTAAAATTATGTATATAAATCATATGTACTATGTAACATATTGTTTACATATAAGCCATTTCCCTCTTTTTTGCTAAAATACAAACTTCTTGAGGTCAGTAAGTAGGTGTAATTTATCTATATTTTGACTAACAGTGACTGGCATATAGTAGGTATTTAGTAAATACTTATTAAATAAGTATTAAACCATAGCCTCAAATCTGAACTTGTGAAAATCTTTAAATACCTTCAAGCATTTAAAATCAGTTCAGTGTTAACAAAGATAGGAACTGTTTATCCTCTCAATCTTTGCAGAATTTTGAGTTAGAGGAAAACACCATGGCCATAGCCTGTGCCCAGAAGTCTAGTGATGCCCTCCCAGTGTGTGACAAAGGAAATTGAAGCGTGGAGTAATCAGTGGTCTGCTGCTGAGTTATAATCTCATGCTATAATGTTTCTCAGTTTTATGGATTTGGGGTCAGTGAGACATGGGACGGTGTTTGGTCTTTGGTGTTTAACCATTCCTGAAGCCAGTGACACAGCTAATCATTTGGGAACACTGACCATGTAGGTTATGGACCAGCCCCTTCACCTCAGCTAATTACAAATATGCCCATCTCCTGAGTGTTTAAATCAGGAGAATTTCTCTGCCTCTAGAGAGAGCAAGAAAGGCAAACTGACAAACTGATACCACATAATTTGTTCAGAGTATGCCATTGGCCTTTTGTGTTTGCTTCTTACACACCAGGATAAAGGGATTCTCCATAGACATATCTTTCCCACATTTGAGGACCTAGTTGGAATGGTAAAAAATGACAAACACCACTCAAGTTCTCCAACACTCAGGAACTACCACTGTTAAACTACTGAAATCACCCAGAAGGTAGGGACTCATATTGGCTGGTAGCACACAGATCTTCTTGGGTAGTAGCTGTGACACCCCTGAGAAACACAATGTTCAAAGAAGCAATTTTTTAATTAAATTTTATTTATTTATTTGTTTGTTTGTTTGTTTGTTTAATTTTATTTTTAAATGTAGTCATCTCCAATTTCCCCATACAACACCCCACCAAGCAAGCCATACCCACTTGCCACCCTTGATCTTACCCCTCCTTTGGTTTTGTCCATGTGTCCTTGGTACATATTCCTGAAAACCCTTCCCTCTTTTCTCTCCCTATCCCCTCCCACTTCCCCCCATCCCCTCCCACTTTTCCCCCCATCCCATCCCACTTCCCCTCTGTTTACTGTCAGTTTGTTCTTAGTTTCATCGTCTCTGGTTATACTTTGTTTGCTTGTTTTTGTTGTTATTGTTGTTGATTAGGTTCTGCTCATTGGTGAGATCATATGGTGTTTATCTTTTACCACCTGGCTTTTTTCATTTATCATAATGATATCTGGGTCAATCCATGCTGTCGCAAAGGATAGGAGCTCTTTCTTTCTTTCTGCTTCATAGTATTCCTTCGTGTAAATGTACCATGGTTTTCAGATCCATTCATTTACTGATGGGCAATTAGGTTGGTTCCAGCACTTGGCTATTGTAAATTGTGCTACTAAGAACATTGGGGTGCATAGGTTCTTTTGAACTGGTGTTTCAGTGTTCCTTGAGTATAATACCTGCAGTGGAAATGCCAGGTCAAAAGGCAGTTCCATTTTTAGTTTTGTGAGGAAATTCCATACTGTTTTTTACAGTGGCTGCTCCAGTCTGCATTCCCACCAACAGAGAACTAGGGTTCCCTTTTCTCTATATCCTTTCCAACACTTGTTTTTTCATTGGTTTATGATGGCCATTCTGACCTGTGTAAGGAGGTATCTCATTGTAATTTTAATTTACATCTCTCTGATGGCTAATGATGCTGAGCATCTTTTCATATGTCTCTGGGCCCTTTGTGTGTCCTTCTTGGAGTAGGGCCTGTTGAAGTCCTACACTCATTTTTCAAATGGGTTGTTTTCCTGGAGTGGAGTCACGTGATTTCTTTATATATTTTGGAGATCAAACTCTTGTCCAAGATATCATTGGCAAATATGTTTTCCCATATGGTTGATTGTCTTTTCATTTTAATGCTGTTTTCTTTAGCTATGTAGAAGGTTTTCATTTTAATGAGATCCCATTTGTTTTTATGATACTTGCTCTAGTGGACATGCAGGTGAAAATATTGCTGAGTGGAATATCTGAGATTTACCTTCCTGTGTTCTCCTCTAGGAATTTCATGGTGTCATGACTTATATTTAACTCTTTTACTCACCTTGAATTTATTTTTGTGTATGGTGTAATTTGGTGATTGATTTTCATTTCTTTGCATGTAGCTGTCTTGATCTCCCAACACCCTGTGTTGAAGAGGCTATTTGTACTCCATTTTATGCTTCTTCCCCCTTTTTCCAATGTTAATTGACCATAGAGCCTTTTGTTTATTATTGAACTCTCTATTCTGTTCTATTGGTCTGTGTGTCTGTTCTTATGTCAGCACCAGGCTATTTTGAATACGGTGGCCTTGTAATACAGTTTGATATCAGGTATTGTGATCCCTCCTACTTCGTTCTTCTTTCTCAAAATTGCGGCTGCTATTTGGGGTCGTTTATGGTTCCATATAAATTTTAGAAATGTTTCTTCTACAACTGTGAAATTGGTACTTTAATAGGTATTGCATTGAATCTGTAAATTGCTTTGGGTATTATGGACATTTTGTTGATGTTAATTCTTCCAATCCATGAACATGGTGCATGCTTAGATTTGTTTGTGGTTCCTTAATTTCTTTCTTCAGTGTTGCATAGTTTTCTGAGTACAGGTCTTTCATCTCTTTGGTTAGGTTGATTCTGATGTGCTTTATTTTTCTTCTTGCTATGTCAAATGAGGTTTTTTTCCTGATTTCTGTTTCTCATATTTCATCATTGGTATACTACAATGACTTTGATTTCTGAATATTGACTTTGTATCCCGCTGTTTTGCCAAATTCACTTACTAGCTCAAGTAGTTTTTTTTGTAACGTCTGTAGGATTTTCTATGTGCACTATCATGTCATCTGCAAACAATGACAGTTTTGCTTTCTCCTTTCCAATTTGGATGCCTTTTATTTTTTTTCTTGTCTGATTGCTGTGGCTAGGATTTCCAATGTTAGGTTTAATAGAAGTGGTGAAAGCAAACACCCTTGTCTTGTTCCTGATCTTAGTGGGAAAGCTTTTAGTTTTTACTAATTGATTAAGATGTTGGCTGTAGTTCTCTCGTATTTGGCCTTCATTATATTGAGTAATGCTCCATCTGCTCCCACTTTGATGTTCTTATCATGAATGGGTGCTGTACCTTATCAAATGCTTTTTCCCCATCTACTGATATAATCATCTGATTTGTCTTTCCTTATGTTTATGTGATGTATTACACTTATTGATTTGTGAATGTTGTACAATCCTTGCATCCCTGGGATGAATCCCACCTAATCATGGTGTATGATCATTTTAATGTGTTGCTGGATGCAGTTTGACAATATTTTGTTGAGGATTTTAGTGTCTCTGTTCATCAGCAACATTGATCTGTAGTTTTCTTTCTTTGTCTTGTCTTTATATGGTTTTGGGACTAGGATGATACTGGCTTTATAAAAAAGAGTTTAGGAGTCTTTCATCTTTTTGGATTCGTTTGAATAACAGGAGAAGGATAGGGCTTAGCTCTTTTTAAAATTTTGTGTGTAATTCTGTGAAACCATCCAGTCTAGGGCCTTTGTGTGCTAAAATTTTTTTTTGATTACTGCTTCAATTTCATCAGCTGTTATTGGTCTGTTCAGGCTTTCTGCTTTTCTTCATTCAGTTTTGGAAGATTACATTTTTCCAGAAATTGGTTCATTTCACCCAAGTATTCAAATTTCTTAGCATATAGTTATTTGAAGAAATTTCTTACAGTCCTTTGTATTTTCATGGTATCAGTTGTAACCTCTCCTCTTTCATTTTAGATTGTGTTTATTTGGGTCCTCTCTCTTTTTTTCTTGATGAGTCTGCTTAAATCCTTGTCAATTTTGTTTATCTTTTCAAAAAAACAACACCTGGATGTATTGATCCTTAGAATTGTGCTTTTAGTCTGTATCTCATTTATTTCAGCTCTTATCTTGGTTATTTTTTTCTTCTACTTGCTCTGGGCTATCTTTCTTGTTTTTACTCCAGTTCTTGTAGGTCTAGGGTTAGATTGTTCATTTGAAATGTTTCTATCTTTCTTAAGTAGGCCTCTATTGCTATGAACTTCCCTCCCAGGACAGCCTTTGCTGTGTCCAATAGGTTTTGAACTGTTGTGATTTTATTTTCATTTGTTTCCAGAAACATTTTGACTTCTTCCTTGGTCTCTTTCTTAACCCATTTATTGTTTAATAGCATGCTATTCAATTTCCATGAATAGAGTCTTTTCCTTGAGGTTGGTTTCTAGTTTCAGTTTCTTGTGGTTAGAGAAAATGCTTGATATGATTTTGTTGAGTTTGTTAAGGCTTTCTTTGTGTCCTATCATGTGATCTATCTTTGAAAATGTCCCATGACCTTTTGAAAAGAAACTGTATTTTGCTTCTTTGAGATGAAAGGTATATATATCAGTTAAGACCATTTGATTTAGGACATTGTTCAATGCTCCAATAGCTTTGTTGATATTTTGTTTGGAATATCTACCTATTTTTGACAGTGGAATATTACAATCCCCTACTATAATTATGTTGCTGCCAATATTTTGTTTCGAAGTCTATTTTGTCTGATATGAGAATTGCTACCCTGGCTTTTTTCCATGTCCATTTGCTTGGACTATTTTTTCCAACACTTCACTTTCAGTCTGTGTTGGTCTTTTGTTCTGTGGTGGGTCTCTCATAAGCAGCATATGTGTGGGTCAAGTTTTCTAATCCATTGAGATACTCTATGCCTTTTTTATTGAGCATTTAATCCATTAACATTTAAGGTTATTATTGATAGGTATTTATTCGTTTTCCACCTTTGTACCTGTGTTCCTCTCTGTCTCCTCATCTTTATCTTTTTTCTTCCTTGTCTTATAGTATTCCCTTTAGCATATCTTGTAGGTCTGGTTTGGTGGAATTATATTGTTTCAGCCTTTTCTTTCTGGGAAATTTCTTATATCAACTTCCATTTTAATTGAGAGCCTTGCTGAGTAGAGTAGTCTTGGTTGTGGGCTTCTGTTTTTCATTGCTTGCAATTTGTCTTCTCATTCTTTCCTGGATTGGAGTGCTTCTTTGAGAGGTCACTGGCTAGTTTTATCTGAGCCCCTCTGTATGTTCCTTCTAATTTCTCCAGTCCTGCTTTTAAGATTCTCTTTGTCTTTAAATTTGTCATTGTAATTATGATATATCTTTCAGGAGGACTCTTTGTGTTCATCTTGATTGGGACTCACTGTACTTTCTGAGCTTGTGTGGTTTTTTCCCTCTCCAGGTACAGAAAGTTTTCTGTCATTTTTTCAAACAGTGCTTCTATCCCTTGTTCCTTTTCTTCTCCTTCTGGTATTCCTATAATTTGAATGTCATTGAGTTTCATGTTATCTTGGAGTTCCTTAAGCTCTCTTCATATTTTTTAGTCTTTTTTTTTTTTTTGTATATCTACTCCACCTGGGTGTTTCTTTCCACCTTGTCTTCCAGCTCAGTAATTCAGTCCTCTGCTTCATCCAACCTGACTGTAATTCCTTCTAGTGTGTTTTTATTTCCAAAATTTTATTGTTTTTTTCTTCCTGGTTTTTGTTTATAGTTTCTATTTTATTTTTCATACTGTCATCGTTCTCTCTCAGTTCCTTGTAATTGTCTGTGAGTTCCTTAAGCATCCTTATAACTGTTATTTGGAATTCTGTATATGATAGTTTTCTTACCTCCATTTCATTTAGCTGTTTTAGTGGGGAGTCTTCCATTCCTTTTAATCGATGGTTCTTTCTTTGTCTCCCCACTTTAGGTGACTCTTTGTCTTTGTTTCTGTCATTCCTGATGCTCTGCTTCACTAGCTGTTTTTGTAGAGTGAAATTCCATGGTAGGAATTCTATGGGATTCAGTGGTGTGTTTTTTTTTTTATTTTTCTCTTTTTCTAGATGTTCTAGGTTGTCCTTCTGTTTATGTGGGCTCTTTTGTTGTACTTGGGTTTTTTTCTGTTGGTGCCTTCTTTGTTGGTGGCTTCTCTCCTCCAACAGGTATATTTGTGTTCACAGCTCCCACCGAATCTTGTGTGTGATCAGCATCAGGGGCAAGGCAAAATGGATTAAGACAGCTGGAGAGTATTACATGAGATTTAAAGTAGCAACAAGTAGAAAAAGGATATGAGATCCTGGATAAGTGTGGTGTTAAATGTGATATTTCACCCAACTAGCCACTTTTTATAAAAGGTGAAAAAAGAGATATGACTCTTGTTAGAGGGAAGAAGGATTGTGAGGTGAATTTAGAAAACAGAGGACTTGTGAAAGGTTAGATGATGAGATATAGTGAGAGTAAAGAATAGAAAATAGGCTTAGTGTGGGAGACAATAGAGTTCACCACCACAATAATAAATCTCACGAACATAGTGAAATGGGCTAAGATCAGGGGTGGGTGTTGTATAGTATTTATAATTCTATGGAAAAATAATGATTTACAATAGTAATGAAACAAAAATAATATGACAAGAAATGAAATCAGATATGATTTCAATAAGAAGAATAGAAAGTACACCACCAAGAGTATTACGTTATTGGAACATGCGCGAAGTTAAAGTAGGAAAATTAAAATATAATATGAAAGAGAACAATCGCAGTCAAATAATACAATTAAAGAAACAAATATAATGAAGAAAACTAATTAGAAAGAAGGGAAATAAAAATGCTAATATAAAAGAAGTAAAAATAATGAAAAAATAGTAATACAAATAAACAATATAATGAAAGTTCTGTAGGATAGCAAAGTGAAACTTGTCTCAGTTGTTGAGGTTTGCCTTGTGTTCCCTTTTTGCATCTGTTACTGAACCTTTCACAGCTCCAGGTCTTATTGTCTCAGTTGAGAAAAAAGGGAGGTGGGGGGGAAGCCTCCTGCTGACTTTAAATCCAGTAAGCAAATTCTGCTGTTCTTTGTAGCTGAAACAAGCAGAGATGAGCTGGGCTTCATTTTTCTCCTTTCCTAGGGTTTTTGAAAAATGAGGGCCAGGTCTAGGCCCTAATTATTCACGGTTGCCCCACCTCTAGCCCAGTTCTTCTGTGTGCTGCTGGGCTGCCACTGTCCCTCGGTGCCAGCCTGGCCCCTTTAGTACACCAGTTGTGCTGTCAGTGAGGTGTGGTATAATTGGTGGGTTAAAGAGACAGGCCTGGTGCAGAAGGACAGTGTGGGTAGCTAATTAGGGGCAACGCACATACCACCTTCTTTTATTTGCTGGTCTTGGTGCTGGGTTTCTTCATGGCAGTTCAGCTACCCCATGAAATTGTCTCCCTGGGGACTGCTAACTCCCTGAGTCCTGTTGCCCTCCTCTGAACAATCTGTGCAGTGTGCCTTTTCTTCCCTCCTCATGAGCCAGCAGTGGTGTGCCATCCAGCCTTTGCACTAGAGTTCCTTGAACAGCAGCCTAGAGCCTTTTCTGAGTAAAATCCTCTTCTTTAAGCCCACTGTCCTTAACAAACACCCAGCTTTTCACCCAGCCCAACTTTCTAAACAGACCAGAGATTATCTGGGTCAGGGTCCCACACAGTTCAATTATTCTTCCTTTTCTAGATATCACCCAGCTGCTCAATTTCTCTAGTAATGACCTAGCTGGTCACCACAATCCCAGCAGGTGAGCACCACCTCTGTACATCTCCTACTTTGACTTTATTCTCCCAAGCAACTTCAAGCATCCAGGTCTTTCCTGGTGCCATGTTGTGGTCCCTGCTTTGGTAGGGGAGGGAGCTGCCAACCTGACTCTTTTCCAAGGATCCTGAGGCAGGTGCCATGCCAGGGGCCACAGCAGCCTTGGTCCCCCCAATGGTCCAAGGGACCTTACTGTCCCAATGCAGTCTCCTTACCATCTGTTTTTCAATGTTCTCTACAATTTTGGCCTCCAAACTTCACATAAGCTGGAATTCCACTGGCTGTTCACTGTGTTCCTCAGAAGATCAGCTAGGTGTTCCACCTGGGTTCAGGGGGAAGTGGGCTCTGCTCCTACCTACCTTGCTTCCACCTTTGAAAATGAGAAGCAATTTTTTAAAGTCCAAAAATGTTAAGGTTCACCTAAATCTTCTCTTATAAAAATGATTTTGCACATTCCATAACCAGTTTTACTTACTATACCTGCCATCTGGCTGAAGGATGTTATACAGTTTCAGTGAATCCATAGTAGAGTGTGACTTAGATGAAACAGCTTGGGCTCTGGAGCTAGATGGGTTTCTGTTTCTGTGCCTTATAGCTGTGTAGCCTTGGGTAAATTAACCTAATCTCTCTGAGCCCTGTCAGCTCAATAGCTAAACTGTAAAGAATAGTGCTTATTCTTTTGGAGGACAGTTGTTGGAGCTACTGAATAATGATTCTGGAGTTAGAGTATGTAGGTTGATTGCCAATCCCATGTCTCATTAGCTGTTTCACCTGGCCCTTAATCTTCAGTTGTTTCTTCTGGAACATGGGGATGGAAATATATCCTTCCTCACAGAATTCAGTAAGATAATAAATATGAAGCATTTGGCACATAGCAAATTCTCGGGAAATAAGGATTCTTAGATAGTGTGTATTTTGAGCAACAGTGGCTCAACAGATGGATGCTGAAGAGAAGTCAGGACAGAGGATGCTGAGAGCTGCTTACCATGTTGCTGCAGAAGCTATCTTCAGGTCTTGGCAATCCTGGAGGAGCACCAGGCTCTAGAACATCCTGTCAGCCCTCAGGATTTAGGAGAATCCCCAGCATCTACAGAAACCTGTCTTGTAGAGAGGTTCAGGTGGTCAACAGAGACATCAGGAGCTTATTGCTGGCCTTGAGGCAAGGAGCTAACTGTTGGGCCCTTTATTGCCAAGGAAATAAAAAGTTAAGCTGTCCCATGGGTGAGTGCATGTATGGGACCTGCTACCAGGTCCCCTAGGGGTGCACAGAGTTAATGCTAAACCCTGGGGGAGGGGGAGTTCAGTCTGAAACTTGATCTCCCTGAGGTGTCAACACAACAACAGCACTATTCTGCCAGCGTGGAGCCCCCTGGTCCTGGATGGGGGCTCTACAGAGATCTGTCCAGCACTGGAAGAAACAGCCCTCTCCAGGCCGCTGCCCTTTTGTAGGAGAAGGGTTGGGGGAAAAGCATATCCTGACCATGCTGGACCCTGAAATTTATGGTCACTTCCCTCTTAATCATACTGAAAATTCAGAAACTCTTTGCTTTCTCTTCCAATAAGTCCTCCTCAGAGAGGCTGGTGTCTGAATTTCCATTAGGCATTCTTTCCTAGAATGGCTTAAGTAAGAGGCCAGTATTCCTGAAACCTGGTAGGCTTTTGCAAGGTCATTTATACTTTCATTTGACATTTTATTTTTGGTCATCTACCTGTGTGATGGCACAATGATGAGTATAGGGGAGTGTAGAGGCTGAGGGTATCAGCTATGCTGCCAGGGGGCCAGTGTGGGGCTCTTGGCTCAGATTACTCCTAGAACTCTTAACTTGTCCTTGAGGATGCCCCTGCAATCCTGATGGAAGACTGCCTTTTTATTTTTTTATTTTCTTTCCTTTTTTAAAATTTTTTATTTAATTGTTGTTCAAGTACAGTTTTTTCGGTCTTTTACTCCCATCCCAGACTACCTACCCCCCAGTGCTCCCCAACTCTCTACCATTTCCACACCCCCTAGTTGTTGTCCATGTGTCCTTTATACTAGTTCCTGTAAATACTTCCCCCTTTCCCCTGAAATTCTCTCCCTTCTCCTGGTTACTGTCTGCCTGTTCTCTATTTGAGTGTCTTTGGTTTATTTTGCTTGCTTGTTTGTTTTGTTGTTTAGCTTCCTGTTAAAGGTGAGATCATATGGTATTTGTCTTTCACCACCTGGTTTATTTCACTCAGCATAATGCTTTCCAGGTCCATCCATTCTGGAAGGGTAGGAGCTCCTTCTTTCTTTCTGTTGCATAGAATTCCATTGTGTATATGTACCATAGTTTTTGGATCCATTCATTTACTACTGGGCACCTAGATTGCTTCCAACTCTTGGATATTGCAAATTGTGCTGCTATGAACATTGGGGTGCATAGGATCTTTTGGATTGGTGTTTTAGGGTTTTTAGGATATAATCCTAGCAGTGGAATTGCTGGGTCAAAAGGCAGGTCCATTTTGAGTTTTCTGAGAAAATTCCATACTGTTTTCCATAGTGGTTTCTGCAACCCCACCAGTGGTGGATTAGGGTCCCCTCTTCTCCACAAGCTCTCCAACACTTGTTGTTTCTTGCTTTGTTTATGATGGCCATTCTGACCAGTGTAAAGTGGTATCTCATTGTGGTTTTAATTTGCATCTCTCTGATAGCTAGCGATATTGAGCATGTTTTCATGTGTCTCTGGATCTTCTGTATGTCCTCCTTGGAGAAATGTCTGTTCAAGTCCTTTGCCCACTTTTTAATTGGGCTGCTTACCTTCTTAGAATGGAGTCGTGTAAGTTCTTTGTATATTTTGGAGATTAAACCTTTGTCTGAGGTATCATTGGCAAATATGTTTTCCCATATAGTTGGTTCTCTTTTTATTTTAATACTTTTCTTTAGCTGTGCAGAAGCTTTTAATTTGGATAAGATCCCATTTGTTTATTTTTTCCTTTATGTCTGTTTAGTTCTTTAATTAAAATTCCTTGGTTACATCCTGGCTGGTGTGGCTCAGTTGATTGAGTGCACACCTGTGAACCAAAGGGTGGCGGGTTCAATTCCTAGTCAGGACACATGCCTGGGTTGCAGGCCAGATCCCCAGTTGGGTGTGTGTGAGAGGCAATCACACAGTAATGTTTCTCTTCCTCTCTCCCTCCCTTCCCCTCTGTCTAAAAATAAATAAAATCTTTAAAATTTTTCTTGGTTATGATCCAATAATTGTCTGTCTTGACTGAAACTTTACTCTATATTGTGAAATTCCCTGTGCCTTAAAGCCTCACCATTCTCTCCATCACCACTTCTTTTCAGGTGCAGGTATGCTATTTGCTAGAGGTCTGTATGTTTAACAGTGAGATCAGAAGCAAGAAACCCAGCCACTTACAAGGTTCAACAAATATTGTCAGTAGTAATTCCAATAGACATGTCAGCTTTAGTGTAAAAACAAGAGTAAAAATAAATAACTACAATAAAATCAAGGGGTTAGTTGAGCCATTCAGGTTCAATGCTCTGCAGAGATATAGGACAGTCATAAGAATGTGATTCATGGTCAAGGCCGCATCTTCTGAACCCAATAATGCTATAGACTGAGGCAGCCCCCTGAAATAAATTCCCTCCTTGAAGTACAAGTCATCTTTATCTTTAGATCCCCAACATATACAGTAAAATTCCAAACAATTTGTTAAAATTCTCCTTTTCCAATAGACACTCCTACACTGTCCCCCCATTCAGATTCCTCTCCTCTCTTGCCTCCACCTCTTCTGCACTCCCTATCCTTTAGAAAGCTCTCCTTGCCTCTCCATCCATTAAGCTTTATTAGCTTTTTTGTCTGTTCCCTCCTGAATTACTTGCACCACCCTCTCCATGGAGAGACCTAATATTTGGAGAGACTGATTATGCCCTGAGTCTTCCTTTCTGAAATCAAGGCTTTGTATATTCTCAAAAGCTGGCCTATGTGGAAGGAACATGTGGTCAGGAGGAGAAAAAAGGCTCTGAGATAGGTATTTCCATAATTATGATTCCCAACACTTTGCTACTAGTCAGCTGATAGTCTTCTTTCTCCCCTGCCAAGTGGGCTTGTTCTGGCTCTCTCTTATGAATCCCACTCCACTCAGCCCCCAACCCTGCTGTTTCAAATATATCAGCACTCTCACATTTCACAATAAGTAAATGGTTTAAAAATATCTCAATGTTCTTTCTCATGCAGCAGATGGCAGGTTTCAGGAACTTGGTGAAAACTAGGCTTTCTAATTTTCTAATAAATTTCAGCATCTCACATAAAAAGCACAAGCTTATTTTGATTCTGATGTTCAGTAGTTTATAGCATATCACTTGTGGGCCATGACAGCTTCATCCTCAGAGTAACAAGGGAGGGAGATAATAATATTGTATATAGCAGTGGAGTAATTATCCCTCTTTTATGATATGTATTAATTTTTGCCGCCAGTTTTCCTAATTACAACTGCCACCCAGAGGAGTACTTTTTGTAAGTATTTTATAAACATTTGAAAAAACATAGGCAATACATGTATGAAGAAAAGTGTACCTGGTTATTAAAACTGCCTGAAAAATTGACTCATGTTTTACGTTTGTCAATTGCATACAGAGCCTAGCAAGGAATTTTCAGCATATGGAAAATTCCTTCTCTCTTCTCTGACACAAGGCCTTTCTTACTACCTGGGATTACTGTTGAGGGGCATTTCAATCTTCAGTATGCAATTCCATGCACTTTGACAAGTGTCTACACCAGTGTAACTCACAACCTAATAGAGAGGTAGAACATGTCCATCACCATATTTTCATGTCCATGTGGGAATATTCCTGGTATCCCTTCTCACTCAGCTCACCACTCCCAACCACCACTGTTTTCTCTATAGATTAATTTTGCTTGCTCCTGAATGTCACATAAATTGAATAACTCAGTATATTCTCATCTTTAACCAATATTTGGTGCAGAGTTCAAACATCATTTCCCAAATTAGACACATTTCTGTAAATACACAACTTCATTCCATAAATAGCCCTATTATACTTAATGAGATCCTAAAGACACCTCTCATCTACTGTCATCTAAGTCTGATGTACAGTGAGAAACCCAAGCATTTTACTTCGCAGATGACAAGGTGGCAGTGAAAAGATACCATAGGAAGGTTACTAGAGTAAATCTCTGTAGCTTGAAGAGTGAAATGAGAGGGAGAGAAAAAGGAAAGAGTATCTGGGAAGAAAATTATCTCTGATAATATACAGGCACAGCATAATTTCTGTTTGTTTATTTTTGAACCTTTATAACTGTGACTGCCTTACTCTTTTCTGCGGCGGGGGGTGGGTGGGGGGGGCTTCTATAGTCAATTTGTTGTTCCAGTCTGCTTTAGGCTTTTTAAAAATAAACTTTATTGATTATGCCATTACAGTTGTCACATTTCCTCCCTTCATTCCCCTCCATCCTGCATACGCCCTCCTGCCCACACTCCCCTGCTTTTGTTCATGTTTATGTTTCATAACTTCTTTAGATTCTACATTTCCCACACTACTCTTGCCCTCCTATTTTTCTCCCCACTGTCTATGTTACTTGTTATCTGTAGCTTCTCCCACGCTCTCCTCCTCCCACTCCCCTGTTGCTAACCCTCCATGTCATCTCCATTTCTTTGGCTCTGCTCCTGATCTAGCTGTCCACTTAGTTTGCTTTTGTTTTAGGTGTGGTTGTTAATAACTGGGTTTGCTGTCCTTTCACTGTTCATATGTTTTAGCTTCTTTTTCTTAGAAAAGTTCCTTTAACATTTCATATAATAAGGGCTTGGTGATGATGAACTCCTGGAATTTGACCTTATCTGATAAGTGCTTTATCTGCCCTCCCATTCTAAATGGATAGAAGGAGCCACTGACAGGTACAGCCCAAGGATAACAAGGGCTCTCTTGTTATCCTTGGGCTGTACCTGTCAGTGGCTCCTTTGTTGGTACAGCCCAAGGAGCCTCCTTTGTGGCTCCTTCATTTCTTTGCTGGATAGAGCAATCTTGGCTGTAGGTCTTTGGATTTCATGACTTGGAATACTTCTTTCCAGCCCCTTCTTGCCTGTAAGGTCTCTTTTGAGAAATCCGCTGACAGTCTGATGGGTACTCCTTTATAGGTGACTGTCCCCTTATCTCTTGCTGCTTCTAGGATTCTCTCCTTCATTTTAGTCTTGGCTAATGTAATGATGATGTGCCTTGGTGTGTTCCTTCTTGGGTCCAACTTCTTTGAGACTCTCTGAGCTTCCTGGACTTCTTGGAAGTCTATTTTCTTAGCCAGAATGGGGAAGTTCTCCTTTATTATTTGTTCAAATAAGTTTTTCACTTGTTGCTCTTCTTCTTCCCCTACTGGTACCCCTATAATTCAGATGTTGGAGTGTTTTAAAGATGTCCTGGAGGTTCCTAAGCCTCTCCTGATTATTTTGAATTCTTGTTTCTTCACTGATTTCTGTTTGGTTGTTTCTTTCTTCCTTCTGGCCCACTCCATTCATTTGAGTCCCAGTTTTCTTCCCATCGCTATTGGTTCATTTCATTTAGTGCAGCCTTCACTTTTTCATCTAATTTGCAACCAAAACCAACCAATTCTGTGAGCATCCTGATCACCAGTATTTTGAACTGTACACCTGATAGGTTGGCTATCTCTTGGTCGCTTAAAAGTATTGGCTCTAGGGCTTTGATTTGTTCTTCCATTTGAGCCATAAGTTTTTGGTCTGGTTATGCCTGTTACATACGAGGGGTGGAGGCTTAGGTGTTCACCAGGGTGGGGCAACCACGTTGCTGGTTTGTGATGCTGTATGTGGGGGCAGGGTCAGAGAGGGAACAATAGTATGTACTCCACTCTCTCTTGGATTGCAGTCCCCTCTGCCCCTTCCCACAAGCAAATTGGGTTCTTCTGGTGCTGGTTCCTGAGTGGGTAGGCTTGTGTACGTTCTAGGACCCTGTGGGTCTCTCCAACAAATTCTCCTGTGAGGCTGGGAGTGTCTCCTGGCACCTCAACCCCCACAAGTGTTTTAATCAGTGCTTTTAGGCTTTATTTCCTGTTGTTGGGGCCCTGGCTTACACGGTCTGTCTTACTGCTCGTCTTTGCCTGGTTTATCTGTGCGTGAATGTGTGTCTGTGGTCAGCCAACCACTTTGCATGCCTCACTGGATCTGATTGTTTCCTCCCCATGCCTGGGCTCTGCTAACCCTGTGCCACCTGCGCACCCAGGTCTACCAACCACCACTTTTTTCTGCCTCTACCCCTCTCAGCCGGCTGCCAACTCCGCCCCTCTTACCTGTCTGGATAAATGGTTGTTGGACTTCTGTACAGTTCAATTTTCTGTCTCTTCTGGTTGTGTTTTTGTTTCTAAATCTTTGTTGTGCTTAAATTTGGTTGTGTGAGGAGGAACAGTGTTTCCACCTGTGCTTCTGTCTTGGCCAGCCTCTGGAGTATTTGGTTAGAGCAATTTGTCCATTAACATTTAAGGTTATTATTTTTCAATCTGTCAATTTTCTTGAATTTGTTAAGGCTTGTTTTTTTTAAATATTTTATTCATTTATCTTTATATGGGAAGGGAAGGGAAGAGGAAGAGAAACGTCTATGTCTGGTTGCTTCTTGTGCATCCCCTGCTGGGAACTGGCCTGCAACCCAGGAATGTGCCCTGACTGGGAATTGAACCGTGATTGTCTGGTTCACAGGCCCGCGCTCAATCCACTGAGCTATACCAGCCAGGGCTAACATTTAAGGTTATTATTGATAGGTATTATTTATTTTCCCTTTTTGTACCTTTCTTTCTCTCTCTCACTCTTTTTCTTCCTCTTCTTAAAGCTATTTCTTTAGCATATTTTGCAGTGCTGGTTTGGTGGAGATGTATTCTTTCAGCCTTTTGTCTGGGAAACTCTTATTTTTCCATTCCATCTTAATTGAGAGCCTTGCTGGGTAGAGTAGTCTTGGTTGCAGGCCTTTGGTTTTCATTACTTGGGAAATTTCTTGCCACTCACTTCTGGCTTATAGTGCATCTGTTCAGAAATAAGTTGCTAGTCTTATCTGAGTTCACTTGTATGTTACTTCTTATTTCTCCCGTACTGTTTCTAAGATTCCGGCTTTGTCTTTAAAACTTGTCATCTTAATTATGTTGTTTCTTGGAGTAGGTCTCTTTGGGTCCAGTTTGACGGGGACTCTGTGCTTCCTGAACTTGCATGGCTCTTCCCCTCTCCAGATTTGGGTAGTTTTCTATCGTTATTTTTTCAAATCATGTTATTACCCCTAGCTCCTTTTCTTTTCCTTCTGGTATTTCTATGATTTGAATGTTGTGTTTCATTTTGTCTTGTAGTTCCATTAAACTATCTTCATATTTTTTTAGTCTTTTTTTAATGCAGCTTCTCTACCTGGGTGTTTCTTTCTTTTTTGTCTTCAAACTCATTAATTTGGTCCTTTGCTTCATGTAGCCTGCTTGTAGTTCTTTCTAGTATATTTTTTATTTCAGATATTGTATTCTTCATTTCTTCTGAGTTCTTGTTTATAGTTTCTATTTTGTTTTTCATACTGCTGTAGCTCCTACTCAGTTCCTTGTAGTTGTCTGTGAATTCCTTGAGAATCCTTATCACCATTCTTTTGAATTTTGTATCTGATAGTTTGCTTGCCTCCATTTCCCTTAGCTCTTATATTGGAGAGTATTGCATTGTTTTCAGTTTTGGGTCCTTTCTTTGTCTCCCCACTTTAGGTAACTCTTTTTGTTTGTTTCTTTGATTCCTGATGCTCTGCTTGCCAGATGTCTTCTTAGGGTGAACTTATGTGGAAGAGTTCTGTGGTACTCATTGTTATGGTCTCTCTGATTTCCTTGTCTGGATGCTCTGAAGTTGTGTGGGCTCTCTTGTTATCCTTGGGCTGTACCTGTCAGTGGCTCCTTTGTTGGTAGATTTCCCTCTCCAGAGGGTTTACTGGTTTGCCAGTAAATCCCACCTTGCCTTGTATATGGTCAGGTCTAGGGTGAAGGTGAAATAGAGTAAGACAGAAGGAGAGTATTCTGTGGGATTTAAAGTAGTCCTTTAAACAAGTAGAGAACAGATAGGAGGTTATTTTAAGTATAGCAATAATAATATTTCACCCAACTAACCATTTTTTAAAAATAGGTTAAAAAAGATAGGACTTTTATTACAAGGAGGGAAAATATTAGCTGACTTTGGAAAACAGAGAGATCATGTGAGGTTAGATGGTGAGGTATTGTGAGAGTAAGGGATAGAAACTTGGCATAGCTTGTGAGAGAATACAGTTAACCATAAGTGTAGTAAAGCTCAGAAAGATTGTGAAATGGATTTAGACATGAAGAGTACTGTGTGAGATTTGGAATAACACTAATATGGTACAAAATATGTAATCTGCATAAAAAGAATAAAAAGTGTTAGTTTATATTGGAATATGAGTGAAGTGAAAGAAGAAATATTAAAATACAGTATGAAATTGAGAATAAAGAAAACTAATCAGCCCAGCTGGCATAGCTCAGTGGATTGAGTGCAGGCCTGTGAACTAAAGGGACACCAGTTATATTTCAAGTCAGGGCACATGCCTGGGTTACAGGCCGGGTCCCCAGAAAGGGTATTCAAGAAGCAACCATACACTGATGTTTCTCTCCCTCCCTACACCTCTCTCTAAAATTAAATAAATTTTAAAAAGAAAAACAGTCAAACAGTGGAATCAATCAAACAAACAAACAAACAAACTCAATGGAAAGAACATAAATAAAAAAAATTAAATTAAAAATTAAATAAATAAAAAATAAAAATAACCAAAAAAAGCAAGTTATGATGGCTAGCAAAGTGGAATTTGTGTCACCTGTTGGTGTTAGCTTTAGACTTCTTTCTGACTTTGTCTCCGGTCTTCTCACAGCTCCAGGTCTTATTGTGTTACATTTGAAAACAAAAAACAAAAAACCTCTTGCTGACTTTAGCACTTGCTTAATCTGGCAAGTGCATATTGCTGGTTTTCCTGGATGCTGCAGGCAGAGAGGGTCTCCATTTTTTCCTTTCTTGTGGTTTTGTGAGGATGGGAGCTTGGTATGGGTGATAAATTTCACAGTTGTCCAGCTTCTAGCTCACACGCTCAGAGCATTATGTGGCCCACACTGTCCACTGTGCATGTGCTCAAGCTGGTGCCTATGGTTCACCTCGTTGTGCAACCCTTTGATTAATTCATGAGGTACACTGACTGGTTGCAAACTGCACCCCTCCTTCTCCATCTTTTTTGGCCTGGGCCTGAGCATATTCAGGCAGTTTAGTTCTCCTATTGAATTAAGTCTCTTTGGGTGCTCTCACCTCTCTGAGGCCCTGCTACCCACTTTGATCAATCCCTGAGGTGTTCTGAGGGGGAATTAATTGCATCTCCCTCTATTTTCATTGGACCAGCTGCTACACTTGTGTAGTACTTGCACAGTGGCTGAGAGCCCTTTTTGAGCAAATTCCCCTTGTTTGTGGTAGGCCATTCCTAACAAGCACCCAGCTTTTCACTCAGACCAACTCAGAGATGGGCCACTGACATTCATGGCCAAACTCTTCTCTCATCTCCAGGTGTCATCTGGCTCCCCAATTTCTCTGGTACTGTCCTAGCCAGTCACCACAGTCCTAACTTGGTTACACTGCTAGCTATGTGTGTCTTACTGCATCTTTATGCCCCCAGAAACTTTAAGTGTCCAGATCTCTCCTGGTGGGGGCCTATAAACTCACTGACCTTGGAGGGGAGGGAGTTGCTAGGTCATAATCACTGACCCAGCTCTCCTTCAAACCTGGGTGGCAGCCACAGTCTCTGGTGCAGGGCCTGGGGGACCCTCTCATCAGCTTGCAAAAATCTCTTTACCATCTGTTTTTAACCATTGTCTGCAACCTTTGACTTCCAAACTTCATATCATCTGGAATTCTGTTGGCTGTTCACTCTGTTCCTTGACAGATTAGCTAGATGTCACAGTTGGGTGCACAGTCAAGTGGGTTCAGTTCCCAACTACCTTGCTGTCATCTTCCTACTGTGTCTTCCTTTTTTAAAAAATAAGAAAATGTCAAGATGATCTTTTTTTTTAACTGAGAGAGATCCAGGATGATGGCAGTTTCAGTGAATATTGTACCCGCCTCCTCCTTAGACAAAGCTGGAATTGTAACTAAAATATGGAACAATCAACCTGAATAACAAATGAAGACTAGCTGAGTAGAATCTAATAACTAAAGTTTTTGGAGGAAGCCACATTGAGACTAGTAGGGAGGGCAAAGACACAATAATGCAGTGGCTGAGATTTTAGAAGGATGTCTCAGTTGCAATCCCTAAGCCAGGTTCTCCAGCCCAGAACACCAGAGCTACGAGGAGGAACCCATATTATATGTGTCTCTGAAAATCAGTGGAAATTCTGTCTCCAGGGAGAAACAAAGGTCTCCTAGTGACACAGGAGCCCTCTTAAAAGGTCAGTGCAACAGAATCTGATTCTCAACTCCTCACCATGGGCTTCAGTAGAGAAAGGGCCCAACAAACTGGAGTGATGTGAAAAGAGACTAGGATTTTTGGCTCTGGAGAGAGAACTAAGGGCAGAGCCATTAGGACCCCTGTTTTGAGTCACTCCCCTATACCACAGACACAATTTTCTTCAGAAGAACACTCCCCTTCTTATGGCATAAGTCTAGGGAAATATAATAACCCCATCCTCTGGACTCCTTATTGCCACACCCTGTGAAGCACATGCCCTGCTTAGGTGTCAGTTACTTGTGCTGGGGTATAGATATCCAGGCAGACATGAGTTGTCAGTTACTGAGTGATGTGGCTTTGGAGTGGGAACAATTTCCCCAACTGTCCTGAGAAGCTAGCTGGTACCTCTGCATCATGGTAAATCCTCTAGCCTCATCCAAGGTTCCAGATGGTCCTACCCTCTTAACTACTGGTGACCTCACACTGGCAAGCACTGGGTAGAATCTTGGACAGACTGAGTCGTATGGCTCTAGGGGCAGGGGATACTCTTCCCACTTTTCTCCAAGCCTGATTGGCATGCCCTTCTCATGGAAGATCCACTGGCTCCACTTTCCCAATTTCCAATGGCCCCTCCTTGTTGAGCTATGATTCATGGCACAATCTGGGACAGACTAAGTTGTGTTACTCAAGGATGAGAGTCATTTTTTCTTTGCATGCCCAAGCATTCAGAGTTCCCCCTTCATACAGCCAAATCTTGTTTTGCTTGGGCCCGATTAACTCTGCTAGCCTCACTCTGCTGACTCCCTGAGAACCCATTCCACCACAAAACTCTGTAGTAACCAGGTGGGAGGCAGATAGACTTGGTATATATTCTGGAACATTTGCTGAGTGGCCTCAGACCCAGCACTGGTGCTGAGTTTGAACCTGTATCAATCTGGTGAACACCTGGTTTTCTGGTAACTCACAGAAAACCTATCTCATGCAATTGAGTACTGCTAGAGGCTCTTTCAGTTACTGAGACTATCAGGCACCTTGCCGGTGGAGGCAAGCGAGACAGATGTCAGGGTTACTTGGGACTTTTGCTGATCTTCCTCAAGCTTAATATTGGTAAAAATGGTCCCTGATGTGCAGCTTGCTCTTTCCCATAACACCCAAAGCCAGCAGAGGCAACCACAAAGTGTGGATCTCTTTGTAGCTCCAACCAGGTTTCCCAGGGCCAGTCTCAGGCAGTATTTGATATTGGCTTACATTACAGACCATCCCAGATGCCTTAAAACCAACACATCTAGTGGCAGCTTCGGAGAAGCTGAAGAATGTCAGAGAAGGATCCAATTAGCTTCATGAGGGACATATCCAAAGGGAGATCTTGACAGGCACCAAACCCTGTTGAGATGAATTCCACTTTATATGGTCAGCACCTGCACACTCATACACTCACTGTAGGTGGGGTTATCCCTCACAGAAAACCAGTGTGTGGGTTGGCCTAACACACGGATAGGCCAATAACAATCAAGACTCGATTACAACAAGAGGGCCCACATAACGCACAAGTGACATTCCCATAGCACCCAGCTAAGATGATCAAGGAGACTGCACAGCTGGGTCCCACAGGAAACCTACTATGTAAGGCCACTGCACCAAGACTGGACGTCATAGAAGATCTACTTAATACCTACAAAACAAATACAAAAAGGCAGCCAAAATAGAAAGACAAAGAAGCATGCCCCACAAAACAACATTAAAAAATCTCAAGAAGAAGAACTAAATATAATGCAGGCCAACATTTTACACATATAGAATTTTTAAAAAGTTATAAGAATACTTAAGGAACTTAGTAAGAACTTCAATAGAGATAGAAGCATTTAAAAAGGACATAGAAAATATAGAAAAGAAACTGTTGAAAATGAAGAATACAGTATCTAAAATGAAGAATATACTAGAAGGAATAAAGAGTAAATAATATGCTCTTTATTCCTTCTAGTATATTCTTCACTCAACCCTGGCTGGTGTAGTTCAGTGGATTAAGCACAGGCTGTGAATCAAAGAGTCACCAGTTCAATTCCCAGTGAGGGCACATGCCTGGGTTGCAGGCCAGGTCCCCAGTGGGGGACATATGAGAGGCAAACACACATTGATGTTTCCCTCTCTTTCCACTCTCTAAAAATAAATAAATAAATTTTTAAAAAAAGAGTAGTTTGAATGAAGCAGAGGACTAAATCAGTGATTGGGGAAAACAGTTGCAGAAAATACCCAAATCAGAGTAGAAAAAAACTTTTAAAAAAGCAATTTAAAAAATGAGGATGATTTCAGGGACCTACAAGACAGAATAAAGTGGAACATCTTCTGCATCATAGGGGCACTAGAAGGAGAAGGGAGAGAGAGCAGAGGATCAAGAACCTATTAGGGAAACCTATTAATGGCTGAAAACTTTCTTAACCTGGTGAAAGAAAAAGATGCCCAAGTTAAGGAAGTGCAGAGAGTACCAAAGAAGATGGATCCAGAGAAGCCCATCTGTTTATGGACAAAAAGATGAGACATAGAATAATACAGTCATAGTAGGGGATTTTAACATCCAATTGACATCGATGTATAGATCTTCCAAACAGAAAATCAGTAAGGAAACAGCAACCTTAAAAAGACCCATATCAACACATCATAATTAAAATGGACAACGTTAAAGAAAAAACTCTCAAAATCTTTAGGAAAATGACAGTTACTTACTTACAAGAGAACTCCCATAAAACTGTCATGCATTTCTCAACAGAAATATTTCAGGTCATAAGAAATTGGCATAAAATATCCCAAGTGATAAAAACTGAGGACCTACAGCCAAGGCTGCTTTACCCAACAAAGCTATCATTTAAAATTTAAGTAGAGATAATGTGTTTCCCAGGCAAGAAAAAAATGAAAGGAGATTTTTACCACAAAACCAGAATTACAAAAACTTTTAAAGAATCTTTTTTAAGAAGAAGAAGAAAAGAGGGAGATAGAGATAAAGAAAAAATGGCAACAGATATGAATGCCTCAGTATTCACTTTAAATGAAGCCCTGGCTGGTGTAGCTCAGTGGATTGAGCGTGGGCCTTCGAACCACACTATCGCGGTTCGATTCCCAGTCAGGGCACATGCCTGGGTTGCAGGCTAGTTCTCAGCAGGGGACTCACGAGAGGCAACCATACGTTGAAATTTCTCTCCTTCCCTTTCCCTCTACAGATAAATAAATAAATAAATCTTAAAAAAATAAATGTACAATGCTTGGATGCTTCGATGAAAAGACATAGGGTAGCTAAATAAATAAGAAAACAAGATCCAAATATATGCTGCCAACAAGAGACCTGCCTGACAATAAAAAATACACACAGATTGAGAGAACTGGACAGCTTCATGCAAAAAAATGAAACTTGAGCACTGACTTACTCCATACACCAAAATAAATCTAAGGTGGATAAAACACTTTAAATATAAGCCATGGCACCATTAAAATCCTAGAGGAGAACACTGGCAGGACAATCTCAGATATTTTATGCAGCAATATTTTTACTGATATGTCCCCTAGAGCAAGGGAAATACATGAAAGAATAAACAAATGGGATCTCATCAAAATAAAAAGCTTCTGCATGGCTAAAGAAAACAGCATTAAGATAAAAAGAGAACCAACTGTATGGGAAAACATATTTTCCAATGATATCTCAGACAAAGGTTTAATCTCCAAAATATACAAAGAACTCACACAACTCCACTTTAAGAAGACAAGCAACCCAATTAAAAAATGGGCAAAGGACTTGAACAGACACTTCTCCAAGGAGGACATACAGAAGATCCAGAGACACATGAAGAGATGCTCAATATCACTAGCTATCAGAGAGATGCAAATTAAAACCACAATGAGATACCACTTTACACTGGTCAGAATGGCCATCATAAACAAAGCAATAAACAACAAATGTTGGAGAGGTTTTGGGGGAAAGGGGACCCTAGTTCACTGTTGGTGGGATTACAGACGGGTAGAACCATTATGGAAAAAAAGTATGGAATTTTCTAAGAAAACTAAAAATGAATATGCCTTTTGACCTAGCAATTCCACTGCTGGGATTATACCCTAAGGAACCTGAAGCACCGATCCAAAAGATCCTATGCACAGCAATGTTCATAGCAGCACAATTTACAATAGCCAGGAGTTGGAAGCAACCTAGGTGCCCATCAGTAAATGACTGGATCAAAAAACTATGGTACATTTACACAATGGAATTCTATGCAGCAGAAAGAAAGAAGGAGCTCCTACCCTTTGCAACAGCATGGATGGAACTGGAAAGCATTATGCCGAGTGAAATAAGCCAGGCAGTGAAAGACAAATACCATATGATCTCACCTTTAACAGGAACCTAAACAACAAAGCAACAAACAAGCAAAATATGACCAAAGACACTGAAACAGTGAACAGGCTGACAGGAACCACAGGGGAGAGAATTTCAGGGGAAAAGGGGAAGGATTCACAAGAACTAGTATAAAGGGCACATGGAAAAAAACTAAGGCTGTGGGGGGAAATGGGAGGGAGGTGCTGAGCAGTGGGGGGGTGGTCTGGGATGGGAGTAAAAGACAGAAAACTGTACTTGAACAATAATTAAATAAAAAATGCACACAGCCTAAAAGTAAAGGAATGGAAAAAGGTATTTCAGGTAAGGGGAAATTTTTTAAAAGTCTGAGATGGCAATACTTATATCTCAAAAGTAGACTTTTAAACAAAGGCTTACAGAGTAAGCAGTAAGCAGTAAGAGACAAAGAAGGATGCTATATAATGATGAAGGGAGCATCATTTATGCATTCAACATAGACACACCTAAATACATTAAGCAATTATTTATGACAAAAGAATGAGATCTAGACTAATATAGTCATAGTAGGAGATTTTAACATCCAGTTGACATCAATGTATAGATCTTCCAGACAGAAAATCAATAAGGAAGCAGCAGACTTAAAAGACGAACCAGATCAGATGGATTTAATTTATACATTCAGAGTATTTCACCCCAAAGTAGCAGAATACACATTATTTTCAAGTGCACGTGGAATATTTGTTTAAATAGACCACATGTTAGGCACAAAACAAGTCTCAATTTTAAGAAAATAATCATATCAAGCATCTTCACTAACTATAATGGTACGTGACTACAAATCATTCACACACACACACACACACACACACTCTGAAAAATGATAAGAGACATTGAAGCTAAAAAATATACTAAACAGGAGGTGGGGGAAGATGACGGCAGAGTAGGACAAAGGATTTCGATTCCCCCCACGTGCTGGAGTAAAACCGGGCTGATGTGTGGAGGAGCCCAGTGGATAGCCAACAGGGACCCAGCATATAGGAAGGTAGGACTCCAGAAATTGTAGTGGACACTGAATGACCAGACAGTCAGGAGAGGAGACGACTACAGGTCAACAAGTTCTGAGGGAACAGCTCAGAGGCTGTAGGCCCTCCATCAGGCCGCACCAGGGCCCCAGCCAGCCTGCCTTGGTCTCTGGGAGCCCAGGGCTGGCAGCAAGGACCCTGGGAGAGAGCCAGTCATCAGCACCCTCCCTACCCAGCCTGGCGCCAGTTGAAAAACGCCAGGAGAAATCAGTTTGCCTGTAGTGTCAGAGAGAGGAGTGGGCATTAGGAAGCAAATCAGAGAGCTCTGATAACCCGTGGAGTTAGTCTGTGGTTGCCAGCTTGGGAGAATTGAGAGTCACCTGTATGTGTCCGCCCCCTGCTGCACTGGGCCTGAGCTGAGTCTGCAGTGGACTCTGGAAGCTGGGGGCTGCCAGCAAGTCCCCTAGAAGAGAGCCAGTTAGGAGGTCCCTCCCTACCTGACGGGGTACAGATTGAAAAACGCCAGGAGAGATCAGTTTGCTTGGAGTGGCAGAGAGAAGAGTGGGCACTAAGATGCTTCCATCAGGAATAGTAGCCGCCATCTTCCCTGACCTCCTGTTTAGTATATTTTTTAGCTTCAATGTCTCTTATTACTTTTCAGAGAGTGTGTGTGCGTGTGTGTGTAGCACCCTCCCTACCCAGCCTGGCGCTGATTGAAAAACGCCAGGAGAAATCAGTTTGCCTGTAATGTCAGAGAGAAGAGTGGGCATAAGGAAGCAAACCAGAAAGCTCTGATAACCCATGGAGTTAGACTGTGGTTGGGAGTAATAAAAAAAACTCCTATCGCACAAAAGCAGTCATTAGAAAACTCCCATTCCACAAACCCCAAACACTCAAAATCATGGAGATTGAATGGCATGCTATTAAACAATGAATGGGTCAAGAATGAAATTAGGGAAGAAATCAAAAAGTTTCTGGAAACAAATGAAAATTAATTCACAACAACACAAAACTTATAGGACACAGCGAAGGCAGTTCTGAGGGGGAAGTTCATAGCAATACAGACTTACGTAAAGAATATAGAAACGTTTCAAACAAACAACCTAACCTTATGCCTGCAAGAATTCAAAGAACAACAACAAAGACAGCCCAGAGCAAGTAGAAGGAAGGAAATAACCAAGATCAGAGCAGAATTAAATGACACAGAGACTAAAAGCACAATTCTAAGGATCAATGAATCAAGGAGTTGGTTTTTTAAAAAGATAAACAAAATAGACAAGGCTTTAAGTAGGATCATCAAGAAAAGAAGAGAGAGGGCCCAAATAAACACAACCAGAAATGAGAGGAGAGAGTATGACTGACCACAGAAATAGAAGGGATTGTAAGAAATTACTATGAATAACGGTATGCCAAGAAATTTGAAAACCTAGGTGAAATGGACAAATTTCTAGAAAAATATAATCTTCCAAAACTCAATGAAGAAGAAGTAGAAAACCTGAACAGACCAATAACAGCAGATGAAATTGAAGCAGTAATCAAAAAACTCCCATCACACAAAAGCCCTGGACCAGATGGTTTCACAGGAAAATTCTACAAAGCTTTTAAGGAAGAGCTAACCCCTATTCTTCACAGACTATTCCAAAAAATCCAAAATGATGGGAGACTCCCAAACTTTTTATGAAGCGAGCATCATCCTAATTCCAAAACCAGATAGAGACACAACAAAGAAAGGAAACTATAGGCCAATATTGCTGATGAACAAAGACACTAAAATCTTCAATAAAATATTGCAAATTGCATCCAACAACACATTATAAAGATCATACACCATGACCAAGTGCAATTCATCCCAGGGATGAAAGGATGGTTCAGATATTTACAGATCAGTAAATGTAATACATTACATAAACAAAAGCAAAGACAAAAATCACATGATCATATCAATAGATGCACAAAAAGCATTTCATAAGGTACAACACCCATTTATGATAAAGGTACTCAGAAAAGTGGGAATAGAGGGAGCATTCCTCAATATAATAAAGGCCATATATGAGAGACCTACAGTCAACATTACACTCAATGGGCAAAAACTAAAATCTTTTCCACTAAGATCAGGAACAAGACAAGGTTGCCCACTTTCACCACTTCTATTCAATATACCATTGGAAGTTCTAGCCACAGCAATCAGAAAAGAAAAGGAAATAAAGGCATCCAAATTGGAAAGTAGGAAATAAAATTGTCATTGTTTACAGATGACATAATAGTGTATATGGAAAATCCTATAACGCCTACCCAAAAACTGCTCGAACTAATAAATGGATTTGGTGAAACAGCAGGATATAAAGTCAATATTTAGAAATCAAAGGCATTTTTATATACTAACAATGAATCAGCAGAAGCAGAAATCAAAAAAAAAATCTCATTCAATATAGCAAAAACGAAAATAAAATATCTGGAAATAAATTTAACCAAGGAGGTTAAAGACCTGTATGTAGAAAACTACACAACACTGAAGAAAGAAATCAAGGAAGACGCAAACAAATGGAAACAAATACCGTGTTTATGGATTGGCATAATTAACATCATCAAAATGTCCATACTACCCAAAGCAATTTACAGATTCAATGCAATACCTACTAAAATACTAATGGCATATTTCACAGACATAGAACAAACACTTCAAAATTTAATATGGAATCATAAATAACCCCAAATAGTAGCCAAATTTTTGAGAAAGAAGAACAAAGTAGGAGGAATCACAATACCTGACATCAAACTGTATTACAAGACCACTGTAATCAAAACAGCCTGGTACTGCCATAATGTTGGAGAGGTTGTGGGGTAAAGAGGACCCTAGTTCACTGTTGGTGGGATTGCAGACTGATACAACCACTGTGGAAAACAGTATGGAATTTTCTAAGAAAATTCAAAATAGACCTTCCTTTTGACCCAGCAATTCCACTGCTGGGATTGTATCCTAAGAACCCTAAAATGCCAATCCAAAAGATCCTATGCACACTAATGTTCATAGCAGCACAATTTACCATAGCCAAGAGTTGGAAGCAACCTAAATGTCCATCAGTAAATGACTGGATCAAAAAACTAAGATACATTTACACACTGGAATTCTATGCTGCAGAAAGGAAGAAGGAGCTCCTAGTCTTTGCAACATCATGGATGGAACTGGAAAGCATTATGCTGAGTGAAATAAGCCAGGCGGTGAAAGATACATACCATATGATCTCACCTTTAACAAGAATCTAAACAATAAAACAAACAAGCAAGCAAAATATGACCAAAGTCACTGAAATTCAGAACAAGCTGACAGGGACCAGAGGGGAGAGAGGAGAGAATTTCAGGGGAAAAGGGAAGGATTCATAGAAACTAGTGTAAAGGACACATGGAGAAGAACTAAGGGGGGTGGAAGTGGGAGGGAGGTGGAGTCCACAGGGGGGTGGGCTGGGCTGGGAGTGGAGGATGGAAAACTGTACTTGAACAATAATTAAGTTAAAAATATTTAAAAATATATATATATACTAAACAATGAATGGGTTAACAATGAGAAGGAAGGGAAAAATCAAAAGAAATAATTGAAAGATACCTTGAAACAAATGAAAATGAGAACACAAAAATCTCAAACCTATGGGGAACAGCAAAAGGAGTCCTAAGAGAGAAGTTCATACCATTACAAGCCTATTTCAAGAAAGAAGAACAATCTCAAATAAATGATATAACTTTACACATAAAGGACCTATGAATAGAAAATCATGGATAGGAAAGCATGACCCATACATATGCTACCTACAGGAGACCCACCTCAGGACAAAAATCATCACAGACTAAAAGTGAAAGGCTGGAAACAAATTTTCCAAGCAAATGGTCAAGAAAAAAAAGCCGGGGTAGCAATTCTAATATCAGACAAAATAGACTTCAAAAAGAGGGCCATAAAGAGAGACCCAGAAGGTCACTTCATAATACTCAAGGGCAGAATCCACCAAGAAGACATTAACATCATAAATATATATGCACCCAACATAAGAACACCCAAATATATAAGAAGAATCCTAGAAGACTTCAAGAAAGATATTGACAGCAACACAATTATAGTAGAGGATTTTAACACCTCACTGTCAAAAATGGACAGATCTTCCAAACAAAATATCAACAAAGATATAGCTGCACTAAACAACACCCTAGATGAAATGGACTTAATTGATATATAGAGAGCCCTTCACCCTAAAGAAGCTAAATACACATTCGTTTCAAATGCACATGGAACATTTTCCAAGATAGACCACATGATAGGACACAAAACGAGCCTCAACAAATTCAAGAAAATTGAAATCATACCAAGCATTTTCTCTGACCACAAGGGACTGAAATTAGAAACCAACCCAAAAGGAAAAAACCCAAAACACCCAAAATCATGGAGACTGAATGGTATACTATTAAACAATGACTGGGTCAAGATTGAAATTAGGGAAGAAATAAAAAAGTCTCTGGAAACAAATGAAAATGAACTCACGACAACTCAAATCTTATGGGACACAGGCAAGGCAGTCCTGAGAGGTAAGTTCATAGCAATACAGGCTTACCTAAAGAAAATAGAAAGATTTCAAACAAACAACCTAACCCGACGCCTGCAAGAACTTGAAGAACAACAATAAAGACAGCCCAGAGCAAGTAGAAGGAAGGAAATAAGCAAGATCAGAGCAGAATTAAATGACATAGAGACTAAAAGCACAATTCTAAGGATCAATGAATCCAAGAGTTGTTTTTTTGAAAAGATAAACAAAATAGACAAGCCTTTAAATAGGCTCATTAAGAAAAGAAGAGAGAGGACATAAATAAACACAATCAGAAATGAAAGAGGAGAGATTACAACTGATACCACAGAAATAGAAGGGATTGTAAGGAATTACTATGCAGAACTGTATGCCAAGAAATTTGAAAACCTAGGTGAAATGGACAAATTTCTAGAAAAATATAATCTTTCAAAACTCAATGAAGAAGAAATACAAAGCCTGAACATACCAATAACAGCAAATGAAATTGAAGCAATAATAAAAAAACTCCCATCACACAAAAGCCCTGGACCAGATGGTTTCACAGGAGAATTCTAGAAAGCATTTAAGGAAGAGCTAACCCCTATTCTTCACAGACTATTCCAAAAAATCCAAAATGATGGGAAACTCCCAAACTCTTTTTATGAAGCCAGCATTGTCCTAATTCCAAAACCGGATAGAGACACAACAAAGAAAGAAAACTTTAGGCCAATATCGCTGATGAACATAGATGCTAAAATCCTCAACAAAATATTGGCAAATCGCATCCAACAATACATCAAAAAGATCATACACCACGACCAAGTGGGATTCATCCCAGGGATGCAAGGATGGTTCAATATCTGCAAAACAGTAAATGTAATACATCACATAAACAAAAGCAAAGACAAAAACCAGATGATCATATCAATAGATGCACAAAAAGCATTTGATAAGGTACAACACCCACTTATGATAAAGGCACTCAGCAAAGTGGGAATAGAGGGAGCATTCCTCAATATAATAAAGGCCATATATGAAAGACTATAGCCAACATCATACTGAATGGGTAAAAACTAAAATCTTTTCCACTAAGATCAGGAACAAGACAAGGTTGTCCACTTTCACCACTTGTATTTAATATAGTATTGGAAGTTCTAGCCACAGTGATCAGAGAAGAAAAGGAAATAAAAGGCATCCAAATCGGAAAGGAGGAAACAAAACTGTCATTGTTTGCAGATGACATGATAGTGTACATGAAAAATCCTATAGACTCTACCCGAAAACTGCTCGAACTAATAAATAAATTTGGCAAAAACAGTGGGTTACAAAGTCAATATCCAGAAATCAAAGACATTTTTGTATACTAACAATGAATCAGCAGAAGTAGTAATCAAGAAAAAAAATCTCATTCGGTTTAGCAAAAACAAAAGTAAAATATCTGGGAATATACCTAACCAAGCAGGTAAAAGATGTGTATGCGGAAAACTACACAACACTGAAGAAAGAAATCAAGGAAGACACTAACAAATGGAGACATATACTGTGTTCATGGATTGGAAGAATTAACATCATCAAAATGTCCATACTACCCAAAGCATTTTACAGATTCAATGCAATACCTATTAAAGTACCAGTGGCATATTTCACAGACATAGAACAAACACTTCAAAAATTTATATGGAACCATAAAAGACCCCGAATATCAGCTGCAATGTTAAGAAAGAAGAGCAAAGTAGGAGGGTTCACAATACCTGATACCAAACTGTATTACAAGACCACTGTAATCAAAACAGCCTGGTACTGGCATAAAAACAGGCACATAGACCAATGGAACAGAATAGAGAATCCAGAAATAAACCCAACTCTCTACAGTCAATTAATATTTGACAAAGTGGGCAGTAACATAAAATGGGGTAAAGATAGCCTCTTCAACAAATGGTGTTGGGAGAACTGGACAGCTACATGCAACAAAATGAAACTCGAGCACCAACTTACATCATACACCAAAAGAAATTCAAGGTGGATAAAAGACTTAAATATAAGCCATGACACCATTAAAGTCCTAGAGGAGAACATTGGCAGGAAAATCTGATATTTCACGCAGCACCATTTTTACTGATATGTCCCCTAGAGCAAGGAGTATAAAGGAAAGAATAAACAAATGGGATCTCATCAAAATAAAAAGCTTCTGCTCAGCTAAAGAAAACAGTATTAAAATAAAAAGACAACCAACTGTATGGAAAACATATTTGCCAATGATACCTCAGAAAGATTTAATCTCCAAAATATACAAAGAACTCACACAAACCCACTCTAAGAAGACAACTAACCCAATTGAAAAATGGGGAAAGGACTTGAACAGATACTTCTCCAAGGTGGTCATACAGAGAATCCAGAGACACATGAAGAGATGCTCAATATTGCTATCTATCAGAGATGCAAATTAAAACCACAATGAGATACCACTTTTTACCGGTGAGAATGGCTATCATAAACAAAGCAATAAACAACAAATGTTCGAGAGGGTGTGGGGCAAAGGGGACTCTGGTCCACTGTTGGTGGGATTGCAGACTGGTACAACCATTGTGGAAAACAGTATGGAATTTTCTCAGAAAACTAAAATTGGACTTGCCTTTTGACCCAGCAATTCCACTGCTAGGATTTTATCCTAAGAACCCTAAAACACCAATCCCAAAGAACATCTGCACCACAATGTTCATAGCAGCACAATTTACAACAGCCAAGAGTTGGAAGCAACCTAGGTGCCCGTCAGTAAATGAATGGATCAAAAAACTATGGTACACATACACAATGGAATTTTATGCTGCAGAAAGAAAGAAGGAGCTCCTACCTTTTGCAACATCACGTATGGAACTGGAAAGCATTATGCCGAGTGAAATAAGCCAGGTGTTGAAGGACAAATACCATATGATCTCACCTTTAACAGGAAGCTAAACAACAAACCAAACAAACAAGCAAAATATAACCAAAGACACTGAAATAGAGAACAGGCTGACACTGACCAGAGGGGAGAGGGGAGGGAATTTCAGGGGAAATAAAGGAGGGATTTAGAGGAACCTATATAAAGGATACATGGACAACAACTGAGAAGGGTGGAAATGGGAGGGATGGGAGAGTATGGGGGGTGGGAGGGGATGGGAGTAATAGACAGAAAACTGTACTTGAAAAATAATTAAATAAAAAAATTGGATAGAGAAAAAAAGAAAATCAAGCAAAGCTCATAGTGGAAGAAGGGAAATAATAATGGCTGGAGCAGAATTAAATGAAATAGAAATAATAAAAAAGCAATATAAATGATCAATGAAACCATGGGGTGGGTCTATTAAAAGATAAACAAGATTCCCAAACCTTTAACTAGACTCATCAAGGACAAAAAATACTGAAACTAGATAAGTAAAATCAGAAATAAAAAGGAGAAGTAATAACTGACATTAAAAAATGAATGGAATCCTAAGAAAATGTTACAAATAGCTACATGCTAACTAAGTGGACAAACTAAACAAGATGTATCCATTTCTAGTACCATACAATACTTCAAAACAGAATCACAAAGAATATGAAAATCCGAATAACTTGATTACATCTAATGAAGTTACAGCAATAATAAAACTACCAAAATACAAAAGTGTGGAACTGGATGGCTCATGGGCAAATTTTACCAAATATTCAAAAAAGAAATAACACCTATCTTTCTCAAACTACTCCCAAAAATTTAAGAGGAAAGAAGAGTTCAAATCTCATTTAATAAGGCCAGCATTATCTTAATTCTGAAACCAGATAAGAACATTATAAAGAAAAATAAATTATAGGATAATATTACTGATTAACATAGTTGCTAAAATCTTCAACAAATTATTAACCAACCAGATCCAGCAATACATTAAAAATAATGCACTATAATCAAGTGAGCTTTATTCTGGGGTTGCAAGGTTGGTATAATATCTACAATTCAATTATGTAATGTGATACATCACATAAACAAAATTAAGGATGAAAGTCACATGATTATATCAATAGATGCAGAAGTAGCATTTGATAAAATCCAGCACCCATTTATGATAGAAACTCTCAGCAAAGAGGGACTGAAGGAAACATACCTAACACAATAAAGGCCATGGATGACAAACACACAGCCAACATCATACTCAACAGGAAAAAACTAAAAGTATCTCCCTTAATATTAGGAAGAAGACAAGGATGTCTGCTTTCATAACTCTTATTCAACATAGTACTGGAATTCCAAGCCATAGCAGTCAGATAAGAAGAGGAAATAAAAAGCACTCAAATTGGAAAGAAGAAAGTAAAACTGTCATTATTTGTAGATGACATGATACTGTATGTAGAGAATTCAAAAAAATTCCCCCAGAAACTACTAGAATGGATTAATGAATTCAATAACGTGGCAAGATACAAAATAAGTATCCAGAAATCAGTTGCATGTTTATACAACAATAATAAACTTTCAAAAGGGGAAAATAAGAAAACAATCTTATTTACAATTACATTTAAAAACACTGAGGAATATATCAACCAAGGGTGTAAAAATCTGAACTTGGTAAATTATAAGACACTGAAAAATGTAACTGGAGAAGATACAAATAAGTGGAAGCATATACCATATTCATGAATATGAAAAATTAACATTAATATGTCCACACTATCCAAAGCAATCTGCAGATTAAATGCAATTCCTATTAAGATACCAATATCATACTTCACAGAGCTCGAACAAATACTCCAAAATTTTATATGAAACTGAAAAAGACCATTAATATCCTTAACAAAATGTGAAAGAATAACGAAGCTGGAGGTATCACAACTCCTGATATCAAACTATAGTACAAAGCCACTGTAATAAAAACAGTCTGGTACTGGTATAAGAACAGACATATAGATCAATAGAATGGAGTAGAAAGCCCAGGAAAAAACCCAAACCTCTATGAGCAATTCATATTTGACAAAGGTGGCAAGAGCATACTGTGGAACAAAGACGGTTTCTTCAATAAATGGCATTAGGAAAAACTGGACTGGTACATGCAAAAAAAGTGAAACTAGACAACCAACTTACAATATATACCAAAATTGATTCAAAATGGATGAAAAACTTAACTGTAAGTCACAAAACCATAAAAATCCTAGAAGAAAACACAGGGAGTAAAATCTCAAATATTCAATGTAGAAATATTTTTGATATCTCCTAAGACACTGCGAACAAAACAGAAAATAAAATGGGACTATATCAAATTAAAAAGCTTTTGTACATCTTAGGACACCATCGGCAAGATTATAGGGAACCAATCAGCATGGCAATGGCAAATGTGGCCCAGTATTGATCCAGAAAATTGATCAATGCAAGGCAGCACTCAGGAGCCAGGTGTGCAGATCCACTTTCTCATGGTGAATTAGGCCTGCATTGTACCTACGCTGCTATTAGACTTGCTTTTGCTGAAAATCCCTCACCTTGAGTTAAGACTGCAGATGTTTAATGTACATCTCTGAAGCAACTCCCTAAAGTCTGTGTTAAGATGTCCCAAGGATGAAATGTAACCAAATCAATCATTTTTATCATTCCCTCACATTTGCAACTTTTTTCTTTTTCTGTTATCTGTAAGAAGTAATTAATTAACTAAATCTAGAAATAATAAGAACCTTCTTTGATGTAATGTGACTGGAAAGCAATAAAAGCCTATCCAGGCAAGGGATAGGGTGCTCTCCCCTTGAGAGAGTGGCTATGCCATTCCTTTTTCTCCACAGGACTCGGTAGTCCATGCGAATTTGTTTACCTCATTCACAACATAAAGACTCTGGAGTCTGCATCAAAGATGAATATGGAACCCACTGTATGGGAAAACATTTCCACCAATGATATATCTGACCAGAGTTTAATCTACAAAGTATACAAAGAGCTAATACAACTCAACATGAGAAAAACAAACTACCCAATTAAGAAATGGGCGAAAGATCTGAATAGATGCTTCTTCAAAGAGGACATACAGAGGGCCAATAGACATATGAAAATATGCTCAATATCATTAATCATCAGATAAATGCAAATTAAAACCTCAAAGAGATATTGCCTCACACCTGTTAGAATGGCTATCATCAACAAATCAACAAACAAGTATTGGTGGGGATGTGAAGAAAATGGAACCCTATTACACTGTTGGGAATGCAAATTGGTTCAGCTGCTGTGGAAAACAGTATGGAGTATCTTCAAAAAAATAAATATGTATCTCCCTTTAGGCCCAGTGATTCCTCTTCTGGGAATATAACCCAGGGATCCTGAAACTCCAATACAAAAAAATGTTAACCCCTATGTTTCTAACAGCACTATTTACAATAGACAAGATTTGGATACAGCCTAAGTGCCCCTAAGCGGATGAGTGGATAAAAAAGCTTTGGCACATTTACACAATGCTGTACAATGCAGCAGTAAAAAAGGAGAAACTTTTACACTTACCAACAACATGGATGGACCTGGAGAAAATTATGCTAAGTGAATTAGCCAGTCAGTGAAAGAAAAATACAACATGACCTCACTTGTATGTGCAAACTGATGAACAGAATAAACTAATGAACAAGATAGTAACAGAAACATAAATACATACAACAGAATGACAGCTGCTGAAAAGGAGGAAGGAGGTTGGATAAAAGATGGTGAAGGAATTGAACAAAAAGCATTTATACACAACCCAAGGACACAGGCAACAAAGTGGGGATTGCCTTGGGTTGGGGAAATTGTAGGGATGGGTGATGAAGGGGATGGGGAGAAAAGTGGGAACCACTGTAATAGTTTAAACAATAGTAAAAAATAATAAATAAATAGCTGTCTCAGAAATAAACTCATGCCTTTTTTTAGTCAATTAATATTTGACTAAGTAGGCAAGAACTTATAATGGAGTAAAGATATCCTATTCAAAATACTTTGTTGGGAAAATTGGATGTATATATACAAAAAATATAAAATTACACTGATTTCTTACACCATATGCAAGAACAAATTTAAAATGTTTTAAAGAATTCAGCATAAGACTCAAGAGTATAACAATCCTAAAAGAAAACAGACAGTAAAATTTCAGACATTTCTCATGGCAATATATTTGTTGTTATGTCTCCTCAGGAAAGGTAAACAACAGAAAAAATAGACAAACGGGACTACATCAAATTAAAAAGCTTTGCTCAGCAAAGGAAACCATCAACAAAATAAAAAGACAACCCACTGACTGGGAGAACATATTCACTAATGATACATTTGATAAGGGATTAATATCCAAAATTTATAACGACATAAAATTCAACACAGACACACAACCAAAAATCTGATTTAAAAAGGGGCCAAGGTCCTGAATAGACACTTGTCTTTTTTTAATTTATTTATTTTTCAAGTACAGTTTTCTGTCTTTTACTTCCATCCCAGCCCACAACACCGTGCTCCCCACCTCCCTCCCAATTTCACCCCCCTTAGTTGTTGTCCATGTGTCCTTTATACAAGTTCCCCTAAGTCCTTCCCCTATTTCCCTTGAAATTATCTCCACTCTCCCCTCTGGTCGCTGTCCCCCTGTTCTCTATTTCACTGTCTTTGTTTTTATTTTACTTGCTTGTTTGTTTTGTTGTTTAGCTTCCTGTTAAAGGTGAGATTATATGCTTTTGTCTTTCACCACCTGGTTTATTTCACTCAGTATATTGCTTTCCAGTTCCAGCCATGCTGTTGCAAAGGGTAGGAGCTCCTTCTTTCTTTCTGCTGCATAGAATTCCATTGTGAATATGTACCATAATTTTTTGATCCATTCATTTACTGATGGGCACCTAGGTTGCCTCCAACTCTTGGCTGTTGTAAATTGTGCTGCTATAAACATTGTGGTGCAGATGTTCTTTGGATTGGTGTTTTAGGGTTCTTAGGATAAAATCCTAGCAGTGGAATTGCTGGGTCAAAAGGCAAGTCCAATTTTAGTTTTCTGAGAAAATTCCATGCTGTTTTCCATAATAGTTGTACCAGTCTGCAATCCCACCAACAGTGGACCAGAGTCCCCTTTGCCCCACACCCTCTCGAACATTTGTTGTTTATTGCTTTGTTTATGATAGCCATTCTCACCGGTAAAAAGTGGTATCTCATTGTGGTTTTAATTTGCATCTCTGATAGATAGCAATATTGAGCATCTCTTCATGTGTCTCTGGATTCTCTGTATGACCACCTTGGAGAAGTATCTGTTCAAGTCCTTTCCCCATTTTTCAATTGGGTTAGTTGTCTTCTTAGAGTGGGTTTGTGTGAGTTCTTTGTATATTTTGGAGATTAAATCTTTCTGAGGTATCATTGGCAAATATGTTTTCCATACAGTTGGTTGTCTTTTTATTTTAATACTGTTTTCTTTAGCTGAGCAGAAGCTTTTTATTTTGATGAGATCCCATTTGTTTATTCTTTCCTTTATACTCCTTGCTCTAGGGGACATATCAGTAAAAATGGTGCTGCGTGAAATATCAGATTTTCCTGCCAATGTTCTCCTCTAGGACTTTAATGGTGTCATGGCTTATATTTAAGTCTTTTATCCACCTTGAATTTCTTTTGGTGTATGATGTAAGTTGGTGCTCGAGTTTCATTTTGTTGCATGTAGCTGTCCAGTTCTCCCAACACCATTTGTTGAAGAGGCTATCTTTACCCCATTTTATGTTACTGCCCACTTTGTCAAATATTAATTGACTGTAGAGAGTTGGGTTTATTTCTGGATTCTCTATTCTGTTCCATTGGTCTATGTGCCTGTTTTTATGCCAGTACCAGGCTGTTTTGATTACAGTGGTCTTGTAATACAGTTTGGTATCAGGTATTGTGAACCCTCCTACTTTGCTCTTCTTTCTTAACATTGCAGCTGATATTCGGGGTCTTTTATGGTTCCATATAAATTTTTGAAGTGTTTGTTCTATGTCTGTGAAATATGCCACTGGTACTTTAATAGGTATTGCATTGAATCTGTAAAATGCTTTGGGTAGTATGGACATTTTGATGATGTTAATTCTTCCAATCCATGAACACAGTATATGTCTCCATTTGTTAGTGTCTTCCTTGATTTCTTTCTTCAGTGTTGTGTAGTTTTCCGCATACACATCTTTTACCTGCTTGGTTAGGTATATTCCCAGATATTTTACTTTTGTTTTTGCTAAACCGAATGAGATTTTTTTCTTGATTACTACTTCTGCTGATTCATTGTTAGTATACAAAAATGTCTTTGATTTCTGGATATTGACTTTGTAACCCACTGTTTTTGCCAAATTTATTTATTAGTTCGAGCAGTTTTCGGGTAGAGTCTATAGGATTTTTCATGTACACTATCATGTCATCTGCAAACAATGACAGTTTTATTTCCTCCTTTCTAATGGAAGCCTTTTATTTCCTTTTCTTCTCTGATCACTGTGGCTAGAACTTCTAATACTATATTGAATAGAAGTGGTGAAAGTGGACAACCTCGTCTTCTTCCTGATCTTAGTGGAAAAGATTTTAGGTTTTGCCGATGGAATATGATGTTGGTCATAGGTCCCTTACATATGGCCTTTATTATATTGATGAATGCTCCCTGTATTACCTCTTTGCTGAGTGCCTTTATAATAAGTGGGTGTAGTACCGTATCAAAAGCTCTTTTCGAGTCTATTGATATGATCATGTGGTTTTGTCTTTGCTTTTGTTTATGTGATGTATTACATTTACTGATTTCCGAATATTGAACCACCCTTGAATTCCTGGAATGAATCCCATTTGTTCATGGTGTATGATTTTTTTGATGCGATTTGCCAATATTTTGTTGAGGATTTTAGTGTCTATGCTTATCAGCTATATTGGCCTGAAGTATTCTTTCTTTGTTGTATCTTTATCTGGTTTTGAGATTAGGATGATGCTTGCTTTATAAAAAGAGTTTGGGAGTCTTTCATCATTTTGGATTTTTTGGAATAGTCTGTGAAGAATAGGGGTTAGCTCTTTCTTAAACACTTTGAGGAATTCTCCTGTGAAACCATCTGGTCCAGGGCTTTAGTGTGATGGGAGATTTTTTATTACTGCTTCAATTTCATTTGCTGTTATTGGCCTATTCAGGCTTTCTGCTTCTTTTTGATTGTGCTTTGGAAGATTATATTTTTCTAGAAACTTGTCCATTTCCCCTAGGTTTTCAAATTTCTTGGCATACAGTTCTTCATAGTAATTTCTTCCAGTCTCTTCTATTTCTGTGATATGACTCATAATCTCTCCTCTTTCATTTCTGATTGTGTTTTTTTTGTGTCCTCTTTGTTCTTTTGTTGATGAGCCTGCTTAAAGCCTTGTGTATTTTCTTTATCTTTTTAAAAAAACAACTCCTGGATTCATTGATCCTTAGAATTCTGGTTTTAGTCTCTATGTCATTTAATTCTGCTCTGATCTTTGTTATTTCCTTCCTTCTACTTGCTCTGGGCTGTCTTTGTTGTTCTTTTTTTGAGTTCTTGCAGGCGTAAGGTTAGGTTGTTTGTTTCAAATGTTTCTATGTTCTTTAGGTAAGTCTGTATTGCTATGAACTTCCCTCTCAGAACTGCCTTCACTGTGTCCCATAAGTTTTGTGTTGTTGTGAGTTAATTTTCATTTGTTTCCAGAAACTTTTTGATTTCTTCCCTAATTTCAGTCTTGACCCATTCATTTTTTAATACCATGCCATTCAATCTCCATGATTTTGAGTGTTTGGATTTTTTCATTTGTGGTTGGTTTCCAGTTTCAGTCCCTTGTGGTCAGAGAAAAACCTTGGTGTGATTTCAATTTTCTTGAATTTGTTGAGGCTCGTTTTGTGCCCTAGCATGTGGTCTGTCCTTGAAAATGTTCCATGTGCATTTGAAAAGAATGTGTATTTAGCTTCTTTGGGATGAAGGGCTCTATATATATCAGTTAAGTACATTTCATCTAGGGCATTGTTCAAATGCCACAATATCTCTGTTGATATTTTGTTTGGAAGATCTGTCCATTTTTGACAGTAGGGTGTTAAAGTACCCTAGTATAATTGTGTTGCTGTCAATATGTTTCTTAAAGTCCTCTAGGAGTTTCATTATATATTTGGGTGCTCCTATGTTGGGTGCATATATATTTTTGATGTTAATGTGTTCTTGGTGGATTCTTCCCTTCAGTATTATGAAGTGACCTTCTGGTTCTCTCTTTTTGGTCCTTTTTTTGAAATCAGTGTTGTCTGATATGAGGATTGCCACCCTGGGTTTTTTTTCTTGTCCGTTTGCTTGGAAAATTTCTTTCCAGCCTTTCCCTTTTAGTCTGTGATGGTCTTTTTTACTGAGGTGGTTCTCCTGTAGGCAGCCTATGGGTCATGCTTTCTTATTCACTAAGCTATTCTATGTCTTTTGGTTGAAGCATTTAATCCATTTACATTTAAGGTTATTTTTGATAGGTAGTTATTCATTGCTGTTTTTGTACCTGTGTTCCTCTCTCTCTCTCTCTCTCTCTCTTTTCCTTCCTTTCCTTAAAGCAGTTTTTTTTTTTTTTAGTAATTCTTATAGAGCTGATTTGGTGGAGGCATATTCTTTTAGACTTCTTTTGTCTTGGAAGCTCTTTATTTGGCTTTGTATCTTGATTGAGAGCCTTGCTGGGTAAAGTAGCCTTGGTTGCAGGGCCCTGGTTCTCATTACTTGGAATATTTCTTGCCATTTTCTTCTTGTTTGGAGAGTTTCCATTGAGAAGTCAGTGGCTAATTTTATTGGGGCTCCCTTGTAAGTTACTTCCTTTTTCTCCCTTGCTGCCTTTAAGATTCTCTCTTTGTCTTGGAATTTTGCCATTTTAATGATGATGTGTCTTGAAGGGCGCCTCTTTGGGTTCCTCTTGAATGGGTTCCTCTGTGATTCCTCAATTCATGTAACTTTTTCTCTCATGAAATTAGGGAAATTTTCGCCCTGGCTGGTGTAGCTCAGTGGATTGAGCGCGGGCCTGTGAACCAGAGGATCGCAGTTCGATTCCCAGTCAGGGCACATGCCTGGGTTGCAGGCTGGTTCCCTGCAGGCCAACTCCCAGCAGGGGATGCACGAAAGGCAACCATACATTTATGTTTCTCTCCCTCTCCTTCCCCTCTAAAGATAAATAAAGAAATAAAATCTTAAAAAAAAAGAAATTAGTGAAATTTTCCATCATTACTCTTTCAAATAGGTTTTCTACTCCTTGTTTTTCTTCTTCTCCTTCTACAATTCCTATTGTTCAGATATTATTATGTTTCATATTGCCTTTCATTTTTCTTAATCCCTCTTTATTGTTTCTTAGCCTCTTTTCCTTTTCTTGCTCTTTCTGGGAGTTTTTTTCTATTTTCTTCTTCAACTCACCGATCCGATCTTCTTCTTCATCAATCCTGCTTTTGATTCCTTCTGCTGTCTTCTTCAGTTCAGAAATTGTAGTCTTCATTTCCTCTTGGCCTTTGCTGATAGTTTCTATTTCCTTTCTCATGTTGATATAGTTTGGGGTGAGTTCATTATATCTTCCCTGTAGTTTCTGGTAGCTCATTGTGAGCTCTTTGAATACCTGATAACCTGTGTTTTAATTCAATATCTGATAATTGACTCACCTGTATTTCATCTAACATTCTTTCTGAGGCTTCCTCCTTTTCTTTCATTTGGGTATTGTTTCTTTGTCTTCCCATTTTTTGTGAGCCTCTTCTGGTTAGCCTCTGCTTCTTAAGTTGATCTGTTCTGACTTTCTGGGTTTATGGTGTGAAGTGCTGTTGTAGAATACCTGCCACTGTCTGGTCCTTCAGCGTTTGTCATGATCTCTGGTTTCTTAGTTTCATAAATGCTGGGGAACCATTGGTTTATTTCGCTGTTCCTTAGTAGATCTGCCAGGATTTTATCCCATGTGTATGGGAGCTGGAATCTGCTTCATCCTACTCAGTCGCCATCTTCCCAGCCTCTTTGAAAAAAATCTCACCAACCTCTTCCAATACTCTGCAGGCATGATACCAAGTCTGAATAGACACTTCTATAAAGAAGATGTAGAGATGGCTAATAGACATGAAAATATGCTCAACATTAGTAATAATCAGAGAAATGCAGATTAAAAGCACAATGAGATATCACACCTGTCAGAATGGCTATCATCAGTAAATCAACAAATAACAAGTGGTGGCAAACAGCAAATGTGGAGAAAAGGGAACCCTTTTGTCCTGTTGGTGGGAATGCAGACTGGTACAGTCACAGTGGAAAACAGTGTGGAGTTACCTCAAAAAATTAAAAATTAAACTGCCTTATAAACCAGCAATTCCACTTCTGGGGATATCTCTGAAGATATCCAAAACAGTTATTAAAAAATAAATGTTACATTACTTATAATAACCAAGATCTGGAAGCAGGCCAAGTACCCATAATTAGATGAGGGGATAAAAATGCTGTGGTATCATTACACAATGCAATATTACCCAGACGTAAAAAAGAATATCTTACTATTTCAGACAACATGGATGAATCTGGAAAATATTATGCTAAGTGAAATAAGCCAGTCAGAGGAAGACAAGTAGCACACGATTTCACTTATATGAAAGTGTGTCCAGAAGGTATTTGGCTGTATCATATGAAAAAATAGAGACATTTATTAAAGAACATACAAGATACAAGAAACATCATACATGGGGCAGTGATATCTCAGTCCCCATCAAAGTAGGCACTTTGGGACCTCACACAGTTTTCCCAATTATAATCAACGTCCTGTCGTATTTTCCTGACTCTCATTGATGGTCTGAAATCTCTTCCCTTCAAAGGTGATTTAGTTTTAGGAAAAGTCAGAAGTTGCAGGGGACCAAATCTGTTCTGTATGGGGCTGTGTCACCTGGTTGATTTGAGGTTTTGCCAAAAAAACTGCATGAGACATCATGCATGAGGGAACACATTGTTGTGATAAAGCTGCCAATCACCAATTGCCCATAGGTGCAGCCTTCTGAATCATCCAAATAGTTTCTGCATTGAATATTCAAGCTTAATGCAAAATTTGATGCAGATTCATTGCTTTACTCACTCAGCCATTTTCAGTGCAATGGCCATTCAGTACACTTGCTCACTCAATGAAATCTACTGCCCCCGCTGACTATTACAGTGAAGTCATCATTGTTCATGCGTGTGCATACCAGTCCACTCTCCTTGGCTGCCATGTTACACTGGTGTAAAACTGCTCTCATTATATTAACATTGGCTAGACTCTTTTCACACAGACCTCAGTATGTTTAATCTAATGGATGAAATAAACAAAGAAAATATAAATGGAGTCATAAGTAGAGAAAACAGATTCATAAGTAGAGAAAACAATACAATATACTGACAATGTATTTTGGAATTATACACCTGAGACCTATATAATTTTATTAAACAATGTCACCTCAATAAATTAAATTTTTTTAAACTGAAAAATCAGGTGAAGGTGGAAAAAGTGCATTGTATTCTCCAAACCATCAATTCTCAAACTTGGTCAGGCATAAGTATATGCAAAAAGTGTGTAAGAAATGCCTAGGTTGTGGCTTCAGTTCTCTGTCAGGGTGCATATGAGAGGCAACCAATCAATGTTTCTCTCTCACATCAATGTTTCTCTCCCTAATCTCCCTTCCTCTCTCTCTAAAATATCAATAAGCATGTTCTCAGGTGAGGTAAAAAAAGTAATTCTGATTTAGATAGTTACTGATACATAAAAATCTTTTCTAGTCCAAAAGAACTTAATGATTTTGATTGCCTTTTTAATTGGGGGAAGGGAGAAACATAATCTATCCATAACTTGGTTGCATGGGTACCTATAAGGATTTTCTGGGTGACAATTAGGAAAAAAAGAACACTTTATTTTTCTCCTTTCCCAGCCAAATGTCTATAAGAAGGGAAGCTCAGTTTGGGGTCTGGGAGAAATAGGATGGTACCAAGACAGTGCCTGACACATTCTTTGTCCTATTCCACTGCCAGGGCACTGACCTTATCTCTAGCCTAATCCAGTAGAAGTTTTCAGAACATTGAAAAATGCTAGAGTGAAAGGAGCTGCTTCTTGAACTGAATTCTGCACCAAAAAAAGGCAGCCTCAGTATGTACAGACGCATAGAGAGAGGAACTTTGTCTTTGAAAACTTTGGCCCAGAAATTCCTGGGTGAGTTCATTTTCTGTACAAAGCATGATGCTAGCAGCCACCTGTACAGATGCATGGAGAGCTGGGAACAGGCAAGGGAAGGCCAGGGAGTGAACCTGAACACTCCCACTCAAAGCCCTCCATTCCTTCTGCTACCAGATAGGCTGTTACTACCTGCTAACCAGCCTGTGTGGGAAAAGCCCAGCTTCCAAAGTATCAAAAACTATGTTCTCAGCCCTGGCTGGTGTAGCTCAGTGGATTGAGCGCGGACCTGCGAACCAGACGATCGAGGTTCAATTCCCAGTCAGGGCACATGCCTGGGTTGCAGGCCAGTTCCCTGCAGGCCAACTCCCAGGAGGGGACGCACGAAAGGAAACCATACATTGATGTTTCTCTCCCTCTCTCCTTCCCTTCCCCTCAAAAGATAAACTTAAAAAATATTTTAAAATTAAAAAAAAAAAGTTTGTTCTCTAGGAGGCTGTGGGTATTATTGGCACTGACTGAGCACCAGTGGTATGCTCATGGACCTGACTTTTTTATGGTTTCCATTTTTAACTCTACTAATCACTCCATCCTGCACTGAAGGCAAATACCATCTCAGAGCCCCAGCCTGAGCCAAGCTGAATCACTGAGGGAGTCATGGCATTGTCCGCTCCCAAAATCGCTCTCGAAGCAGCCACTGCCCTTTGGGGTTTTCTGTCTCAAAGTAGTCTTCCCCTGGAAATGCCAGTGGTTCCAGTGCAAAGATTTCTGCATCCCATTCCATGTCTTCTCCAGAGAAGTTGAAGAGGATCCTCCTGGAGCTTCCTAGGCTGGAAGGGAGAGAGGCAGCAGAGAGAGTAAGTTCAGTTTGGCTCAGAAAGGGGTGCTCTGATTTACCATTCCAGTGGGGACCAGTGGAAGACAAAGCAGTGTTGTCATAGGGGCCGTGGAAGGGCCTCAGCTGGACCTCAAGCTGAGCTTGAAGGAGAAAAGAGGGTGATGAAGGCTGGATTCTGGTTCATTGTTGTGGGAGGAAAATGCTATTTAAAAAAATCCTGAATCCATCAGAATTGAATGGCTTTTGTAAAAACAGGGATGTTCCCCGAGTTTTGACCTGAGTTGGCCATAACAAGAGAGCACTTACTGTTCTGAATGAACAGGTTATAGGAATTTTGGGCTAGAGATGGTCACTAGTCTTGCGAGAGAAGGATATGGAGAGAGAGAGGCAAAAAATGGTGGGAAGATGGCAAGAGTTGTCCAGCCAGCAAGAAGTTTTTTTTTTAAATATAATTTTTATTTAATTCTTGTTCAAGTACAGGTTTCACCTGAGCCTGGCTAAAGTTTTTTTTTAGGCATGGGCATTTAATTAGTTTGATGTTGGTGCTATGCACTTGGTGCTATGCACTCTTAAACCATGAGCTCTCATTAAAAATTCATCATACACAGTGTGTCTGTGGCACTTAGGGGGAATAAGGAAAGAAGATGACACGAAGCCTGAGGACTAAGTGGGCCAGAAGAAAATGGGGCAGATACAGAGTGGAAGCAATAGTTAGGAGTGGTGACAGCAGTGAACAAGGCTAGTATATATAATGTGAAAAAAGTTTTTTTAAACTAAGACCTTCACCCCCCAAAATACACAAGAATAATTTTTGGTGTGTAGGATGGAGGCTCAAGTCACCTTAAAAAACATCCCAAAAGTCTGGAGGATTTGAGTACATCTTGGTTATACTATGTAGCCCAAGCACTTACTCATTTTTGCAGGCTTTGGGCTTAAACTTCAAGGTGTTGAATGCTCCTTCCACAGCCTTGGGCAAGTAAATAGGGTGCCTCTCAAGTCTCCTCTGAGTGCCAATGGTTCTGCACTCCATGCTTCTTCGAAACTGGCCATCTGTCATGTGTATGCAGTGCACAGCCACATCCTCAGAGTGCTGGCGTGGCACCCGCAGGATCCAGTTGGAGTGCAAGCTGTGCTCTTGGGAGCTGGTGGCCACTGAAAGAGAGAAGCATGGCACCCAGAAAGGAGCACTCACCATTGAAAGGAGCAGAATGCAATGGAGAGAGTGAACAGAACTGAGAACCTACAACAAATGCATATATATAGCAGCAAATTCCTAGAAAGGATTGGGGAATCAAAGTGGCTGACTTGACTATGCATTTATGGTGTAGGAATACAATTGAAAATTGTGTGTCAATTAAAAATAAAAACATATGTCTATATGTACAAACTTGGAAAGATGCCTAAGGTGAAAATAGCAGATGACAACATAGAAAACAGACCTTTTTTTTGCTATAAAACAATGGAGCTTTATTTTTATTACTTTATTATTGTTCAGGTACATTGGGGAGCTTTATTTTTATTACTTTATTATTGTTCAGGTACATTGGTCTACATTTACACCCCACCACTCCCCGACCCCAGCTATTCCCACCTCCCTCCCCTGCTTCCATCCCCCTTGGTTTTATCCATGTGTGACAGCATAAATGGAACTGGAGAGCAATATATTAAGTGAAATAAGCCAGGTGGTAAGGGGAAAATACCTGTTTGTGTTTAAAAAAATAAATTGAGTTTGGGTATTTGTGTTTAAAATCTTTTAAAAGGACAAACACCAAAATGTTAACAGTGATTACTATCTCTGTGTGGTAGTGTTACAGATCACATTCTTCACTTTCTTCTGTATATTTTTGTGTGTCATTTGGTTCAATTGATTTACAGTGGTTCTATGTTACTCTTGTTATCAGAGAAAAACCATAAAGCCATTATCAAAAATTATAACTATGAAGATGACAAGCATCCTCAGCGGGTTTTGTTATCTTTTCACCAATGCCCTGGACTCTAAGACTCTGCTCCTGGGGAAAGATGTGTTCTTTGTCAGGGACTAAAGGGACTTGGTGGGAGGGGAGGGGAGGCAGGCTCCCTACAGGGTACAGTGAGCTTGTGGGAGCAGTAGCCTGTGAAATTCTGCAGAACCCAGTGAGATCTGAAATCTCACAGATTAAGAGCAATCAAGGCAAGCACTACAAAAAAAAAAAAGAATATAGCCTTTCATCATTAGATAAAACACTAAAAAACTATTTAATATTTTTTGATTTAATTTTTTTAAATTTTTTACACAGATCATTTCAATGATTATTTATTTATTATTTTATTATTTTTTATTTTTTCCACTTCCCTACTTTTACTATTATTGTTTTTAATTTAATCATTGTTCAAGTACAGTTTTCTGTCTATTACTCCCATCCCATACGACCCACCCTGCTCCCCCCTCCCTCCCATTTCCACCCTTCTCAGTTGTTGTCCATGTGTCCTTTATATATATTCCTTTAAATCCCTCCCCTTTTCCCGTATGATTCTCTCTCCTCTCCTCTCTGGACGCTGTAAGCCTGTTCCGTATTTGAGTGTCATTGGTCATATTTTGCTTGCTTGTTTCTTTTGTTGTTTAGATTCCTGTTAAAGGTGAGATCATATGGTATTTGTCTTTCACCACCTGGCTTATTTCGCTCAACATAAAGTTCTCCACTTCCATCCATGAAGTTGCAAAAGGTAGGAGCTCCTTCTTCTTTCTGCAGCATAGAATTCCATTGTGTAAATGTACCATAGCTTTTTGATCCAGTCATTTACTGATGGGCATCTAGGTTGCCTCCAACTCTTGGCTATCATGAATTGTGCTGCTATGAACATTGGGGTGCATGGGTCCTTTTGGATTGGTGTTTCAAGGTTCTTAGGATATACTCCTAAGAGTGGAATTGCTGGGTCAAAAGGCATGTTCATTTTTAGTTTTATTAGAAATTTCCATACTGTTTTCCACAGTGGTTGTACCAGTCTGCACTCCCATCAACAGTGAACTAGGGCTCCCTTTTCCCCACAACCTCTCCAGCACTTGTTATTTGTTTCTTTGTTTATGACAGCCATTCTGACTGGTCTTAAGTGGTATCTCATTGTGGTTTTGATTTGCATCTCTCTGATAGCTAGCAATATTGAGCATCTCTTCATGTGTCTCTGGATCTTCTGTATGTCCTCCTTGGAGAAGTGTCTGTTCAAGTCCTTTCCCCATTTTTTAATTGGGTTGCTCGTCTTCTCTGAGTGGAGTTGTGTGAGTTCTTTGTATATTTTGGAGATTAAACCTTTGTCTGAAGTATTATTGGCAAATATGTTTTCCCAATCAGTTGCTTCTCTTTTAATCTTGATACTGTTTTCCTTAGTCAGGAAGAAGCTTTTTATTTTGATGAGATCCCATTTGTTTATTCTTTCCTTCATGTCCCTTGCACTAGGGGACGTATCAGTAAAAATCTTGCTGCGTGGAATATCTGAGACTTCCCTGCCAATGCTCTCCTCTAGGGCTTTAATGGTTTCACGGTTTATATTTAGGTCTTTTACCCACCTTGAATTAATTTTGGTGTGTGGTGTAAGTTGGTGCTCGAGTTTCATTTTGTTGCATGTAGCTGTCCAGTTCTCCCAACACCATTGGTTGAAGAGGCTATCTTTACTCCATTTTATGTTATTGCCCCCTTTGTCAAATATTAATTGACTGTAGGGACTTGGGTTTATTTCTGGGCTCTCTGTTCTATTCCGTTGGTCTATGTGCCTTTTTTTATGACAGTACCAGGCTGTTTTGATTACAGTGGCCTTTTAATACAGTTTGATATCAGTTATTGTGAACCCTCCTACTTTGTTCTTCTTTCTCGAAATTGCGGCTGCTATTCGGGGTCTTTTATGGTTCCATATAAATTTTTGAAGTGTCCATTCTATGTCTGTGAAATATGCCATTGGTACTTTAATAGGTATTGCATTGAATCTATAAATTGCTTTGGGTAGTATGGACATTTTGATGATGTTAATTCTTCTAATCCATGAGCATGGTATATATTTCCATTTGTTCATGTCTTCCTTGATTTCTTTCTTCAGTGTTGTATAGTTTTCTGCATACAGGTCTTTTAACTCCTTCCTTAGGTTTATTTCCAGATATTTTATTTTTGTTTCTGCTATATTGAATAGGATTTTTTTCTTGATTTCTGCTTCTGCTGATTCATTGTTAGTATACAAAAATGCCTTTGGTTTCTGGATATTGACTTTGTAACCTGCTGTTTTGCCAAATTCATTTATTAGTTCGAGCAGTTTTTGGGTAAAGGCTATAGGATTTTCCATTTACACTATCATGTCATCTGCAAACAATGACAGTTTTGTTTCCTCCTTTCCAATTTCAATGCATTTCATTTCCTTTTCTTGTCTGATCACTGTGGCTAGAACTTCCAATACTATATTAAATAGAAGTGGTGAAAGTGGACAACCTTGTCTTGTTCCTGATCTTAGTGGAAAAGCTTACAGTTTTTGCCCATTGAGTATGATGTTGGCTGTAGGTCTTTCATATATGACCTTTATTATATTGAGGAATGCTCCCTCTATTCCCATTTTGCTGAGTACCTTTATCATAAATGGGTGTTGTACCTTATCAAAAGCTTTTTCCTCGTCTATTGATATGATCATCTGGTTTTTGTCTTCGCTTTTGTTTATGTGATGTATTACATTTACTGATTTACGAATATCGAACCATCCTTGCATCCCTGGGATGAATCCCACTAGGTGGTGGTGTATGATCTTTTTGATGTATTGTTGGATGCAATTTGCCAATATTTTGTTGAGAATATTAGTATCTATGTTCATCAGTGATATTGGCCTGAAGTTTTCTTTCTTTGTTGTGTCTCTATCTGGTTTTGGAATTAGGATGATGCTGGCTTCATAAAAAGAGTTGGGTAGTTTCCCATGATTTTGGATTTTTTGGAATAGTCTGTGAAGAATAGGGGTTAGCTCTTCCTTAAATGCTTTCTAGAATTCTCCTGTGAAACCATCTGGTCCAGGGCTTTTGTGTGATGGGAGTTTTTCATTACTTCTTCAATTTCATCTGCTGTTATTGGCCTGTTCAGGTTTTCTGCTTCTCTTTCATTGAGTTTTGAAAGATTATATTTTTCTAGAAATTTGTCCATTTCACCTAGGTTTTCAAATTTCTTGGCATACAGTTCTTCATAGTAATTCCTTACAATCCCTTCTATTTCTGTGGTATCAGTTGTAATCTCTCCTCTTTCATTTCTGATTGTGTTTATTTGTGTCCTCTCTCTTCTTTTCTTAATGAGCCTATTTAAAGGCTTGTCTATTTTGTTTATCTTTTCAAAAAAACAACTCTTGGATTCATTGATCCTTAGAATTGTGCTTTTAGTCTCTATGTCATTTAATTCTGCTCTGATCTTGCTTATTTCCTTCCTTCTACTTGCTCTGGGCTGTCTTTATTGTTGTTCTTCAAGTTCTTGCAGGCGTCGGGTTAGGTTGTTTGTTTGAAATCTTTCTATTTTCTTTAGGTAAGCCTGTATTGCTATGATCTTCCCTCTCAGGACTGCCTTGCCTGTGTCCCATAAGATTTGAGTTGTCGTGAGTTCATTTTCATTTGTTTCCAGAGACTTTTTTATTTCTTCCCTAATTTCAATCTTGACCCAGTCATTGTTTAATAGTATACCATTCAGTCTCCATGATTTTGGGTGTTTTGGGTTTTTTCCTTTTGGGTTGGTTTCTAATTTCAGTCCCTTGTGGTCAGAGAAAATGCTTGGTATGATTTCAATTTTCTTGAATTTGTTGAGGCTCGTTTTGTGTCCTATCATGTGGTCTATCTTGGAAAATGTTCCATGTGCATTTGAAACGAATGTGTATTTAGCTTCTTTAGGGTGAAGGGCTCTCTATATATCAATTAAGTCCATTTCATCTAGGGTGTTGTTTAGTGCAGCTATATCTTTGTTGATATTTTGTTTGGAAGATCTGTCCATTTTTGACAGTGGGGTGTTAAAATCCCCTACTATAATTGTGTTGCTGTCAATATCTTTCTTGATGTCTTCTAGGATTTTTCTTATATATTTGGGTGTTCCTATTTTGGGTACATATATTTTTATGATGTTAATGTCTTTTTGGTGGGTTCTCCCCTTGAATATTATGAAGTGACCTTCTGGGTCTCTCTTTATGGCCCTCTTTTTGAAGTCTATTTTGTCTGATATTAGAATTGCTACCCCAGCTCTTTTTTCTTGACCATTTGCTTGGGAAATTTGTTTCCAGCCTTTCACTTTTATTCTGTGATGGTCTTTTTTCCTGAGGTGGGTCTCCTGTAGGCAGCATATGTGTGGGTCATGCTTTCTTATCCATTCAGCTATTCTATGTCTTTTGATTGGAGAATTTAATCCATTTACATTTTAGGTTATTATTGATAGCTACTTTTTCATTGCCATTTTTGTACTAGAGTTTCTCCATGTGTCTCCCTTTTCCTTCCTTTCCTTAAAGCAGTCCTTTTAGTATATCTTGTAGAGCTGATGTGGGGGAGGCATATTCTTTTAGACTTCTTTTGTCTTGGAAGCTCTTTATTTGGCCTTCTATCTTGATTGAGAACCGAGTTAGGTAAAGTAGCCTTGGTTGCAAGACCCTGGTTCTCATTACTTGGAATACTTCTTGCCATTCTCTTCTTGCTTGGAGTGTTTCCATTGAGAAGTCAGTATCTAACCTGATTGGGGCTCCCTTGTATGTTACTTCCTTTTTCTCCCTTGCTGCCTTTAAGATTCTCTCTTTGTCTTGGAATTTTGCCATTTTAATGATGATGTGTCTTGAAGGGTACCTCTTTGGGTTCCTCTTGAATGGGACTCTCTGTGATTCCTGGATTCGTGTAACTTTTTCTCTCATCAAATTAGGAAAATTTTCCATCATTTCTGTTTCAAATAGGTTTTCTATCCCTTGATCTTCTTCTCCTTCTGGTATTCCTATTATTCAGATATTATTACGTTTCATATTATCTTCCATTTCTTTTAGTCCCTCTTTATACTTTTTGAGCCTCTTTTCCCTTTCTTGCTCTTTCTGGGAGATTCTTTCTACTGTGTCCTCCAACTCGCTGATCTGATGTTCTGCCTCTTAGATCCTGCTTTTCATTCCTTCTACTGTGTTCTTCAGTTCCAAAATTGTATTCTTCATTTCCTCTTGGCCTTTGCTGATAGTTTCTATTTCCTTTTTCATGTTGATATAGTTTGTGGAGAGCTCATTGTAGCTCCTCTGTAGTCTCTGGTAGCTCCCCTCTAGTTTCTGGTAGCTCATTGTGAGCTCTTTGAAATTCCTGATAACCAGTGCTTTGAATTCAATATCTGATAGTTGACTTGCCTCTTTCATGTAACATTCTTCCTTAAGCTTCCTCCTTTCCTTTCATTTGAGGATTGTTTCTTTTTCTTCCCATTGTTTATGAGATTCTTCTTGTTAGCCTCAGCTTCTTGTATTGATCTGTTCTGACTCCCTCGGTTTATGGTGTGAACTTTTGTGGTGGAATACTTGTGAAATTCAGTGGTGCAGTCTCCTTCAGGTGTCTTGATGTTCTCTACTTCCACCTGCTCCTTTTGTGTGTGTGTGTGATATGTTGGCTGGGAGGCAATATGGTTTATGACAGCAGAAGAGTATGTTATGATATTTACAGTCACAGAGGTGCTGGGCTCCTGGAGAGCCCTCTGTGACAGACGCCCGATGCTGGCTGTAGACGGAGACGGTAGCCTCTGGGGCTCCGGAAGCTGAGGCAGCAGCAGCTCTGAGGTCTTTACACTCCGGCCAATGGCTGCTGGTCCGGCCTTGCTGCTTTTGACTTTACTCTGGGGTGCCTGGCTCCCAAGGGCAGCGGTTCCTGCTGAGGGCAGCCGTCCCTGCCGCTACCACTTTTGTGTTTACTCACAGGTGTCTGGCTCCTGATGAGTCCTCTGTGGCAGACACCCCTGTCACTGGGTGCAGGCAGAAGCCTCTGGGCCCCGACCGCTGTGGCAGCCGCGGCTCCAGGGCCATTTTGCGCCTGCCGAGGGCTGCCGCTGACCTGGCCACCTCTGTCCTTACTCGTGTCCCTGAGACCCCAATGACCTGTAGCTGTCTGGTTCGTCACTATCTCTGGTATCTTATTTGCATAAATGCTGAGGAATTGTTCGTTGGGGAATTGATTGCGCTGTTCCTCAGTAGCTCTGCCAGGATTTTCTCCCAGGGGTACGAGAACTGGAGTCACTCCGTCCTACTCCTCCGCCATTTTTAATCTCTACTATTTAATATTGTTACCAAAAGTTTTTACCTCAGTAATCCCTGAATAAAATTGTCATTAATTATACCATGGGTGGGGGGAAATTCAAAGATTTAAAGAGCCAACATTTGAGTAATGGGATTTAAAAGTCGATTCAACTCATGAACATGTTGAATTCTTTGCTCCACACCAGAGCCATGACACTTCTAGACAAGGAGAAAAGTATTGCTCTCAATCCTCACCTCACTCCAGCTATTCATGCTGGGCCTAGGGAAGCACCCTGACCCTCTCCTGCTTACATATCCTTTCAGAGTAATGACTTATGAAACAGAGGGAGGGCTGGAGGGAGGTGTGTAGGGGGATGAAAAAATAGGTGCAGGGTCAGAGCTGTGTCCAACAGCTGGTACTGCCCTAGAGCCAACCTAGCTCAGGTAGTGGCAGAAGATAAATTTTAAAATATAGTTTGTCCTGTTTTCTTTTAAAAATTATAGAAAAATGCAGATAACAAAATTTACTACCTTAACCATGCTTTAGTGTATTGTTTAGCAGTGTTGAGTACATTTGCTTTGTTAAGTGACAGATCTCCAGAACATTTCATGTTGCAAAACTGAAACTATCTCTATACCTATTTAGCAACAATTCCCTATCTAATGCATTAGTTTAATCATTTTTCTGTTGCTTTGCCTCATTGAGTCTTACAAAAGTTTCACCCTGTCTTAGCTGTGGCAATGGACCACAGGAAAGGAGTTTTTGCCCAAATATGGCCTCATGTGTTAAAGGGGCAGGTTGAAGCAGCAGCAACAGAGAAAACTAAACTAAGAAACCACCAAGAGAAGAGCAAGCTCAGGGCCAGGCTCTGTCTTGCAGATGTGAGTTTCCCTGTAATCAGGAGGTGGGATTCTTGATAGCTCATCATATAAATCCACTCCGGAGATGACAACCCACACACCTTCTGCCCCGAGAAATAGCACTCACCATCAAAGTCCACATCCTCATTCATGGGATCTGCTTCAGCAACCCATGGCTGTTTCTCTGTGTCCAGCTCTGCAATGATGGAGTCAAAGAAGGCGATGGCCTCTGCCACATCCGCACTAAACTGTGAGTATTTCTTAGGGGTTGATTTCTGTTACAGGTAAAGGAGAGGAAAGAGAGTTGCCTGAGCCACTCTCATAGCCATAACTGCAAAAAATAATTAAATGTTGCTGAAACTAAATGTCTGTGAAGTTATAAATCTGCAGAATTTAAAAGGTGAATTTGACGAATGCTCTGTGGAAAGAAGGTAGATACTCCACATGTATCTTTCTGTAGGTCAGTGGATTTCCTATTATCTCAAGGAGGGAGAGAGAATGAAAAGACCTGCTTTTCTCTTGGTCAGGAATGGTTATTGACCATTAGGCAAAATACTTAATCTATCTCTGGCCTTCCTTTTTTCCTAATGATAAATATCTAATCTGGTAATTATATAGTACCTTAGGTAGATAATGAGATGTTCACAGCAAAAAAGAGAGGTCAAGATATGTTGGAAATACCCACTAAAAGTTGTCAATGCCTAGAGTGGACAAACTTGGGCTCGATTCATGGAAAAAAATGTAGAGAAATTAGTATAATTGTTTGAAAAGTATAAGAAATAATGAAATATATAGTTAATAAAAAATCTACCAAGTGCTTAACTAGGCTCGGGGTTCTGTCCTGTTTCCTTGTATTTTAGGATTTTGTTCTTTATCATCATCTTTACAACAGCCCAGCAATGGTCACAAGTGACTGACATCATAGAAATTCAAGAACCATGGTGGACTTTGAGGAGAACTCACAATGAAAGGAACAGAATCAGTATATGGACTAATGAAAAGTTCTCTGAGGAATTTAGGAAATAGTGAACTCAAAAGGGACAATATGTGTTAACCTTGGCTATTTTGATCATGTGTAGAGTTGTATATTTTTTAAAATTTACATGGATATTTTGAAATTAGAATGTGGTTAATAATAAATATGAATTAACTACAGACTGGCGTGCAGAGAAATGCATGTACAAGATTTTGGTGAAATGTATGCATTTTGTACTATTAGAAAGCACTCCTAAAGCAAGAGTTTTTTTTCTTACAGAAAATATTAAAGAACCACAACATATATCTGAATCTTCTTTTTTAAAGTGGAAAAGTATCCACATGCCATTATTATCCCCTTTTCAAAGAGCCCACTAAACTGAAAGCAAGGAAGGGAGAAAAGTAAAAACCCCAATGATGAGAACAACAGAGGCTATCAGTGAAAGACAGATTTCCAAAAGCTTCCAACATTTGGAAAGCAATAAGAAAAGGTTAATCAGTATAACCGAGCAGTGGAACTGGCATCCCAAAGCTTCAATGGTGGAGAAAGCAGCAGAGGAAAGAGACATTTTGAACTTTGGAAACTGAAAATGCTCCAGACTTGACAACAAAAAATATATCAAGATTTGGGAATAGGATGAAGGACTAGTTGAAAGTTCATATGAGCACAGCAGGCCAGGCCACCAGGCATCTTCCCTACAGTCAGACGACAACAGGTCTCATCAATATAGACAAGTCAATATTCTTTTATCCTCCTTATGTTTTTTCTTGCTGGTCCCTCTGCCTTTTATGTCTCATCTGGCTCACTCCTATGCATCTATGAAGACTTGGTTGGTATGACATAGCAATTTCACTTCTGGGTATATATCCAAGGAAACCCAAATCACTAATTTGAAATAACATCTACACCCTAGGGTTCATTGCAGCATTACTTACAACAGCCAAGATATGAAAACACCCAAGTGCCCAACAATAGGCAAGGGAATAAAAAAGCTGTGGTGCATATATACAATGGAATATTATTTGTTGACAAAAAGAATAAAACCTTACCGCTTATGGCAGCATGGATGAACCTAGAGGGTATAATGCTAAGTAAAATAAGTCAGTCAAATACAGAAAAATACGATATGATTTTACTTATATGTGGAATCTAAAGAACAATATAAATGAACAAACAAAACAGAAACAGACTGATAGAGAACAGACTGATGACTGCCAGAGGGGAGGGTGGTTAGGGGACTCTATAAAAAAGGTGAAGAGATTAAGAAGTACACAGTACTCATGAGGATAGAAGTACAGCATAAGAATTATAGTTAATAATATTGTAATAACTCTCTATGGTGCCAGTTGGATACTGGAAATATCAAGGGGAACACTTTATAAAGTGTATGATTGTCTAACTACTATACTGTAAATCTGAATCTAATAAAAATAATACTAAATGTGGCCTTGGCTGGTGTGGCTCAGTGATTGAGTGCTGGCCTATGAATCAAAGGATCACCAGTTCAGTTACCAGTCTAGGGCACATGCCTGGGTTGTGGGCCAGGTCCCCAGTAGGAGGGGTGTCAGAGGCAACCACACATTGATGTTTCTCTCCCTCCTTCTCCCTCCCTTACCTTCTCTAAAATAAATAAATAAATAAATAATAAAATATTTTAAAAAAGAAAAATAATACTAAATGTAAAAAAAAGAAATTGGCTGACACAACTCATTCTCCATGAAGACTACCCTCTCTTCATTCTACTATTACACATATTATTTTTGAGATTTTATTACTGTGAAGTGGAAGAGAGAAAGAATGAAGAAAGTCACACAATCTAGACTGAGACCCTGCCAAAGGATGAATATTATTTAAGAGGAATGCTAGGTCCATAAGTTTTTGCATCTCAAAATCCATCTCAACATGGAGGGGATGTCTCTAAGTATCCAGTAGCAACTACCATCATTGTTTGGCTTAGTACATTGTGGGCCTCAGTCTTGCATGTGGGTATCATTATTTTTTTTCATCTGGGTAACCTTATAATTGATGTAAGCTATTCATTCCTCAATATCTCCAGGAAGTAGACTTTGGCAATCAGCAAAGAGCAGCCCAGAGTAGTTGTTTTCATTTAGGAGGGTTAAGAAGAGTCTTTGGTGTTTTAACTCTCAAAGATCTAGGAAAAAATGAGCATACTACCATTAGTTAAGTTAATATGAGCTCTTTACTGTGGCCTCTTATGAATTTCCTGAACCTCCTCAAGTATTATTCTCCAAGAATAACATTTATAAATTAAAAAAATAAACTACTAGTATATGCATTGCCATGTTAGCCACTTAACTCTCTATCAAAACTAGTGGACAAAGACCCTTTCAGTTGCACACTTGTTAATTATTACAAATATTTGAATGTTATTATTTCCAAAACTTCAATCTTTAGGATTCAAGACTCATATCTTCCTCCTGTATCTTGCCCTCTCTACTATACCTAGCAGAGTCTACCTTCCTGGGAACACCCTGAGACACTGACAAGCACCTTAGACAACACTGAAATGTTTCATTTTCTAGGTCCCACATCTGAGGTCTCTGTTGAGTCAGTCAATAAATTAGCATTATAAAACTTGTCTCTGTTAAGAGCTTTTAGATCCAGGTGTGGCTGGAGTGTGAGATATTGGGTCACTATGGTGACATGATTTGTGGCTGACTCATACATTCTTGTGTGAGCAAGTCTCATCATAAAAGAAGGCTTTCCTTTACTCCCTTACCCAAACTACCTTTACCAATTCTCACCAAACCCTTCATGAAATGAGAGAAGTGCATGAATAAATAATTGCTTTTCCTTCTTACTTAGCCCTGGTTTTCTCCTTTGTAGATGAAAGCACTAGTCCTTGACCAAGTCTATGAATACAGCTGGGAGGCAGTGAGGGGATGCCTTTCTCTCAGCCCAGCGTGATGATTCTTTGACTGACCAGCCCAATCCCAGCTAAGCATCAGAATCTCCTGGGGTGCTCTTAAAGACTATACTTGGCTCTTTCCCACACCAATTACTTTAGATGATCAACCGATTCTAATGCACAGCAGTTGAAAACCACCAGTCTGTAGAAACCCTGGCATGTGGGAGGGACCCATGGCTGAGTTTTTTTTTTTTTAGCCTTCCTTCAGCTGCCATGAGTTTTTCTCACCTCTACAAGGACATTCTCTTAGTCGACTCTCACAGAAGAATGCCAGCACAAAAGCTGCATCAATTGAGGCTCAAAGATCAGGACCCAGGCTAATATCACAGGAAATTCTACTTTACAAATAGGTGGTGGTATAAAATAGAATGTCATCGATACTCATGAGTGAGATTCAAACTAGTCCTCCCTTTCTAAACTCAGAACCCCAGGTGTAAATTAGTTGCTTCCCTCCCAAGCTTAATTTTTTTCTAGCCTAGAAAGTTCTAACATCTCCTTTGGAAAGTCTGAATGTAATGCAGCCTGCAATTCTGTTGCACTTGGTCAGGCCTGACTTTCACAGGGCTTGTGTTCCTTCATCGGCCCTACAGCATCCCCAAGGAGAAGGAACTTTCTCTGAAAACATCTGTATTACTTATCCAACTCTACTCCAGTTTGCCTTTTATATTCACTTTCAGGGGCCTTAGGGTTTTCATTTTCCAAGCTTCCCAGTCCCCAGTTGGGAGTCTCAGATTACTTTGCCCAGATGGAAAACTTCACATTTTTAAAAAACCCAACTCCACTGTACTTCTCATTTTAATTTCTGAGTCCCCATCCTGCTGGTTTCACCTGTCTTTAGGGTACCTGGCCTTCTCCAATCTGCTAGTTTTTTCTGGGCTCTGTCAGTATTTTTTTTGCAAGAGAATTGAATTTGACAAAATAAACTTCCAGTTGGAAGCAGAAATATTTTTTTCCAGAGGTTAGGGTAAGGGGACATTCTAAACACACTCAAAGCCAAGAGGACAACCAGTAAGCATCTAGCCTTCTTCTCATCTCTTACTGGTCAATCCTTTTTACTTTTTCAGAGGGCCAGCTTACTCATTGCAGCAAACACTTCTGGGCACCTCTCCTCTATGCTAACATTCTTCATTATGTGAATAATCCACCAGAACACATGGTATTATACCCTCATACCTCCCAGCAGACCTTTTCTTTGAGATACACTTGGCAAATGACTATCACAAATAAGACTCTCAGTTGATACTCCCTGCCAAGCGCTGCATCCATGAGACAGGTTGTACAACATACATAATCCCAATATTCTTGGTCGTGATTCTACCTCTTTCTCTTCCAAGGCAACTCAATACACCAGTGTGGTACCAGCAGTGATGCTGAGATTTGTAGCTTCAGACTATGGTATGGGCTTCATAAGGGCACATAAATTATTTTTTTGTCTATGAATGTTGACCACCTATTTTGGAGGCTGGTATGGAGTAAGAACTATTTGTTGAATGAATAAATGTATGCTGTACACATGCCATTACCTAATGTTTTTATTCTCCAACCAGTTTACATGTTGCCAATGTATACTTCTGGATTTAATCTGATAAATTTTTAGAACTCTGTACTCCTGTCTTCATGGAGTACTGATAATACTTTCTTGAAATAATAATACCTGGAAATATGAACATCAATATAATTGAGATATAATTTCCAGTATCAAATATGGAGTTAGTTTGGATTGGACAGATCATTTTTCCTTGGATCATTCAGTTGAGTGAAATTAAACACAAAACACTTCAAATTTATCCACAAGCAATTTAATATAATTTAAAAAGAGCTTTTAAGGTTAAACCTTAAGAGCTTTGACTAATTCATCTACTTTGCCTGCTGCCATCCTTTTGATCCTCAAGTCCAAGTACAAATAGATATTTACCTTATCCTGTTTATATTAGAGCATCTAAGGAAATGTATACCCATAATCAAACAGAAGTTTCTAAAAAAAGAATATAAGTTTATGAAACAAGAATTATAGATAGGAGAAATAACTTGGAAAAATATATAATCACTAAAATTTAAATACATACATACACATACTTACATACAAATAGATAAGCTAAATTGTAGACTAGCCAGAGCTGAAGGAAAAAAAAAAAACACCAGTGGAACAGAAAATGAAGATGAAAAAATCAGCTCAAAACATGTAGGAAAAAGGAAGTAGTTTCTCACAAACTCTCTAGTATAACTAAGCCTTGTGTTACCTGTCATAACTAAATATTAGTCATTTTGGAAGCATAGCTTGCACATCTCCTGTTTTTGATGTTAGAGGTTCTAGGCTTACAGATTGACAGACTTAGTCTTTTTCTCCCAGCTTTATAATCTTAAGGTTATTATTGCTATTATTATTATCACTGTCATTATTCTTATTTGCTAAGACCTGGTAGCTCCCCATCTTAAGTGTCATCTAATGAATCATTTCACTTTAACAAAATACTGAGTGAAAAATTATTTATCACATTTATCAAGCTGTTAGCAGCCAAAGTGATAGAATATAATTAATGTCCTTGAAACATAGTATAAAATCTTCAGATCCATTAAGTGAAACATCACAATCCAATGAGAGAAGAGATGGATTTGTCAATAAAGCTTTTGGAAAATTTTGCTATTTGGAAAAATTCAATTTGAATTCTTCTTGCTACATAAAAAAATAAAATACTGATAGAAAGAAGAATAGCTTTTTAATAGAACTATTAAGATGGACAAAATGGCAAATTCTAAGCATGAAAGTAATGGAAGAACTATCAAAGACAAAAATTGACACATCTGATTACTTAAAAATAAGTAGTATTTGTATATCAGATAATGTCAAATAAAATTAAAGATACATAATAACTTAGTGAAAATATTTTAACATACATGGCAGACAATGTATTCATATTCTTAATACAGATATCACAGAAAATTCTACTTTAGAAAGGGTGCTGTGGCTCAGTAGATTGAGTGCTGGCTTGCAAACCAAAGGGTCACTAGTTCGGTTCCCAGTCAGGGCACATGCCTGGGTTGCAGGCCAGGTCCCCACTAGTGGGTGAGAAAGAGGCAACTACACATTGATGTTTCTCTCCCTCTCTTTCTTCCTTCCCCTCTCTCTAAAAATAAATAAAAATATTAAGAAATAATACTTCATATACATAAATGAAGCAAATAAAGATACATTTTTCATAAAGCCAAAAAAATTTATAAACACATAAATGGCCAATCCAATAAATAAGAAATACACATAGATTTGATAAAATAAAAGGGTCATTCTTTGCTTAAGCAATAGTAAAAGCATATAAAATACTTCAGTTTATCTGTTACATCATTAAACTTTTTAAATTAATGAGAATATTTGGTGTTCATAATGAGCAATAAAAAGGGCTTTCTCATTTTTGACAAATGGATGAATCTTGAGAATATCATGCTAAGCAACATATATCAAATGGAAAAAGTGAAGAACAAAAACTTATAGACAGAGTGAAGGGAGGTGGAGGAAGTCAAAAAATGTAAAAGGTGTCAAACATATATTAACAGAAGAAGATTTGACTTTGAGTGGTGGACAACAATACAATATACAGATGATTTATATATTTATATGATGTATCTAGAATTGTATATTTGAAACCTATATAATTTATTAACTAATATCACCCCAATGAATGTAATTTTTAAAAATTAAAAGAAAGGCTTTCTAAGTCACTATTGAAGAAAGTATAATTATAAAATGGTTCTAAAAGCAATATGAAGAAGAATCTTAAAAAATGAACAACCTTTAATTCTTGACCCATTAATCACACTTCTAAGTACAGTAAGATGTATTTATAATTTTAACAAAGTTCAAAGACTGTAGATTGTTACATTTTTGCCATTAAAACTTGAGTTTGTGAAAACTAGTTGATGAGTTGGGAAAGAATTGGCAATATATAATATTAACTGAAAAAAGAGATTTGAAAGGTACATGGTATGAACCAGATTTAGTCAATTCAGACATACACACATACACACACACATTAGCTTTGTCAAATTAAGAAAATAAAAATATAGAGTGGCATTTAAATTCCAATTTCATGTAAACAATAGGTCATTTTTTTAGTATAAATATGACAAGATCTGTCCAGAAAAAGTCCAGCCATTGTTAATATAATGAGAGTGGTTTGTGCAACATCAATGTACCTGGCAGCCAAGGAGAGTTGACTGGAATGTGCATATGTGAACCATGACAATTTCACTGTACTAGTCATTGGGCGTGTTAGACACCATTGAGTGAGCATGTGTACTGTGTGGCTATTGCATTCAAAATGACTGAGCGAGTAAAGCAATGATTCCACATCAAATTTTAGTTTAAGCTTGAATATTTTTCTGTGGAAACTATTCAGATGATTCAGAAGGCCACAGCTATGGGCAACTGGTGATTGGAAGCTTCAATACAACATGCCTGCTCACACATCACATCTCATGCAGAGATGTTTTTTTGCAAAACATCAAATCACTGAGGTAACACATCTCTGCTACAGCCCAGATTTGGCACCCTGTGATTTCTGACTTTTCTCAAAACTAAAATCACCTTAAAAATGTTTACCTAAAAAAGTATCCTTTTGATATGAGCTCTAATCCATCACACACTGGATATTTTAATTATTAGTATCTGATTTCATATGAATATACTCAAACTGTATTCTCCTTTAAAAACAAAAGATCATTTTCCACTGACTGAAAATCACAAACCTATTAGTTCTCCAGATTTCCCATCAAATTTTTGTAAGGTTACTTCTTAAATTACAGTTGGAGCTTATCAGATCATTGCTTTATTGAACATCTACTATGTGTCTGGAGCCTTGCCAGAGAAAGACATGGTGCCCCCACTCAATGAACTGATGGCCAATAGAAGAAATAGCAAATGAACAGAAAATTTTAGTGTCATGTGCTAAATACTGAGTGCTAAGATGGGAGTCAGAGAGAGGAGAGAAATCCAATGTATTATTGTAGATTATTGATATAAGAAATGGCTTCCTGAGGAGGTGGTTTCTCTGCTGCCTAAAAAAGATGTTAGGCAGGTGACCAGAATGTGATTGAAAAGAAAAATGGAGGAGGAAGTATTGCTTCCAGCACATGCCTGGAAGATACATTGGAAAATATAGTTACCCATCTAACAGTTTGAGAGGGGCTACAGAAATTATATGCTCTGTTATCAATCATTATTACATTGTCTGTCATGGAGAGCTCTGCCAAGCATAATGGAGTATTCTCTGCAGTTCACTTTGAATTTTACTGCCTCTCAGTTCTGCTAACCACATGCAGGTCATGTGATGACCTGTATGACACTCCACCACCCCACCATCTCACTTGCATTTAAATATCACTATGTTTGCAGAAAGTCTACCCAACAGATCTAAAAAATATTTCTCAGCCATGTAAAACAGATTCAGAACCTGCTTCCCTACACACATATGATTTATAAATCACATTACCCATATATTATCAGTAAATTGGAAAAATTTTTTTCATTTTTATTCTTATTGTTGTTCAAGTACAGTTGCGTCCATTTTTCTGTCACAACTTTCCCCTATCTAGCATCCCTTCCCCATTCAATTCTTCCTCCATTTCGCTTTTTCCATGGTTCCTTTACACATGTTCCTTGATGACACTTTTCCTTGTTATAGCCCTTCTTCTCCTTTCTAGTTACTGCTGGTAGGTTCTTTATTTCAATGTCTCTACTTATATTGTGCTTTCTCATTTGTTTGTTGATTAGGTTCCACTTATAGGTGAGATCATATGGTATTGTCTTTCATTGCCTGGTTTGTTTCACCTAGCATAATGAAAAAGCTTATGAAAGGCTAAAGAAAACATCAGCAAAATGAAAATGGAACCAAACATATGGGAAATATATTTGTCAATGATACCTCGTATGAGTGTTTGATATCCAAAATATATGAAGAACTCACATGACTCCACTCCACAAAGACAAACAACCCAAATAAAAAATGGGCAAAGGACCTCAACAGACACTTCTCCAAAAAGGACATACAGAGGGTCCAGACATATGAAAAGATGCTCAGCCTCAGTAGCTACCAGAGAGATGCAAATTAAAGCCACAATGAGATACCACTTCATACTGCTCATAATAAACATCATAAACAAATCAATAAACAACAAGTGCTGGTGAGGTTGTAGAGAAAAGGCAATCCCAATGCACTGTTGGTGGGAATGCAGACTGGTGCACCCTCTTTGGAGAACAGTATGGAATTTCTTCAGAAAATGAAAAATGGAACTACCTTTTGACCTTTTCACTGCTGGGATTATACTCTAAGAATCCAGAAACACCAATTCAAAAGAGCCTGTGCATCTCAATGTTCACAGCAGCACTATTTACAATAGCCAAGTGCTGCAAGCAACCCAAGCACCCATCAGTAAATGAGTGGATAAAAAAAAGACTGTGGTAGCCCTGGCTGGTGTGGCTCAGTGGATTGAGTGCAGGCCTGCGAACCAAAGGATCGCAGTTCAATTCCCAGTCAGGGCACATGCCTGGGTTGCAGGCCAGCTCCCAGCAGGAGACACATGAGAAGCAAACATACGTTGATATTTCTCCCCCTCTCTCCTTCCCTTTCCCTCTGAAAATAAATAAATGAAATCTATAAAAAGCCAAAAACAAACAAACAAAAAAAACCTGTGGTGCATTTACACAGTGGAATAGTACACAGCAGAAAGTAAAAAGGAGCTCTTTCCCTTCACAACAGCATGGATAGAACTGGAATCACTTTTGATTACTAGAATTTGTTTATTTATTTATTTACTTTAACAATTTTTTTTTTCACTTTTAGAGGCAAGGGAGGGGGAAAGAGAGGGAGAGAAACATCAATATGTGGTTGCCTCTCACACACCCCCTGCTGGGGACCTGGCCCACAACCCAGGCCTATGACCTGACTGAGAATTGAACCAGCAACCCCTTGCTTTGCAGGTGATCATTCAATCCACTGAGCCACACCAGCCATAGAAGATGACTAGAATATAGACCCTTCTGCCATAGAGGAGAAATAATCTTCTACTAGTTGTTGACATGGTCTTATTTCATGAAACAGGATGAATGGCCACTATAGAAAATTGATTCTGAAAGCTATTGTCAGAATAAAACTACTCTCAATCACTTTTGGCAGGCATTCTCCAGAATTCCATTGGATTCTTTTAGATCATTCTTGTAGCAGGTGAATTTCTTTAGTTGGGACAGAGGATGGGGTGGGTCCAAGGAGAGGTATATAGTTTGTAGCTAGTTCATCCAGGCAGGCAAATGAGAAATCCAAGCTTCTCAGAACCAAATGATCAACAGGAAAATTAATGAAGTTTCTTCTGGCTATGGTAAGTGACTGGTAAACCTGCCCTCAGAAAGTGTCCAGGCTAAACCATCTGGGCAATGCTTCATGGGGCAATGCAGTCAACCCAAACTCTCTCACTAGACCAGCTCTTGTTCTATGGCCAGCCTCCCTGGGGCTCATCTCTTATGTGGCCCAGTTCTCATGGTAGGATGCTAGTTCTTTACCAGTTCACCTGCCTGTAAAGAATGTGAAACTATCCTCAGTAAGGACCATAAATGTCAATGACTATTTGTTCTCAGTCAGAGCATAAACTGAAACGTTTCCTCTTCACCTGTCATAAATACCCAGAGTGATCAGCCGCACAAAGGCAGTTCTTACACATGCCACAACGTGAATGAACCTTGAAAATTTTACGCTAGGTGAAAAAAGCTGATCATGTAAGAACAAATATAGTATGGTTTCATTTATATGAGGTTTCTAAAATAGGAAAATTCATAGAGACATAAAGAAGAATATAAGCCGTGAAACCATTAAAGCCCTAGAGGAGAACATTGGAAGGAAAATCTCAGATATTCCACGCAGCAAGATTTTTACTGATACGTCCCATAGAGCAAGGGACATAAAGGAAAGAATAAACACATGGGATCTCATCAAAATTAAAAGCTCCTGCATGGCTAAGGAAAACAGTATCAAGATTAAAAGAGAAGCAACCGCTTGGGAAAATATATTTGCTAATGATACCTCAGACAAAGGTTTAATCTCCAGTGTACAAAGAACTCACTCGACTCCACTCAAAGAAGACAAGCAACCCAATTAAAAAATGGGCAAAGGACTTTAACAGACACTTCGCCAAGGAGGACGTACAGAGGATCCAGAAACACATGAAAAGATGCTCGATATCGATAGCTATCAGAGAGATGCAAATTAAAACCACAATGAGATATCACTTTATACGAGTCAGAATGGCTACCATAAACAAAGCAACAAACAACAAATGGAGAGGTTGTGGGGAAAAAGGGGGCCCTAGTTCACTGTTGGTGGGATTGCAGACTGGTACAACCACTGTGGAAAAGAGTATGGAATTTTCTAAGAAAACTAAAAATGGACATGCCTTTTGACCCAGCTATTCCACTGTTATGAGTATATCCTAAGAACCCTGAAGCACCAATCCAAAAGAATCTATGCACCCTGATGTTCATAGCAGCACAATTTACGATAGTCAAGAGTTGGAAGCAACCTAGATGCCCATCAGTAAATGACTGGATCAAAAAACTATGGTACATTTACACAATGGAATTCTATGCTGCAGAAAGAAAGAAGGAGCTTTTACCCTTTGCAACATCATGGCTGGAACTGGAAAGCATTATGCTGAGCGAAATAAGCCAGGTGGTGAAAGACAAATACCATATGATCTCACCTTTAACAGGAACCTAAACAACAAAACAAACAAGCAAGCAAAATATGACCAAAGACACTGAAATACAGAACAGGCTGACAGGGACCAGAGGGGAGAGGGGAGAGAATCATAGGGGAAAAGGGGATGAACTCACATGAACAAGTATAAAGGGCACATGGACAATAACTAAGGTGGGGGATGGAAATGGGAGGGAGGTGGGGAGCATTGGAGGGGCAGGGCTGGGAATGTAAGACAGAAAACTGTACTTGAATAAGAATTAAATAAAAATTTAAAAAATAAACTATTTAAGATACCAAAAAAAAAAAAGAAGAAGAAGAAGAAGAATAGAAGTTACCAGGGATGGGGTAAGGGAAGTGGGGAGTTATTGTTTAACAGATACAAATTTTCTGTTTGGGCTAATGAAAAAGTTCTGGAAATAGTTAGTAGTGGGTTACACTACATTGTGCATGTACTTAATGCCACTGAAGCATATATTTTTAAATGATTAAAAAAATAAATTTTAAGTGTTCTACATAAAAAGATTATTTTATCTTAAAAAAATTTAAACTCGTCAAAACTTTAGAAAAATATTCTCCTAATTTCTAAATGAAGCATTTTTAGAGTTTCCATAACCTCTTAAGAAACTTATTTTCTAGTGTACTACTAATATATTACATGAAGTTCTAAATACATATGTATTTACATAACGTTCTAAAACATATTAGTTAGGGTTTAGTAGTCTTTTGAATGAATTATTTTGGGTTTACATAAGTAGTAATTTGGAAAAGTTCACAGAAGTCTAGTATGAAGAACTGGTTATTGTCTGACAACGATTTAAAAAGACATTTTCTTTAAAAAATTTACATAAACTCATTCAAAGAAAAATACTTAGTTTCCTTTTTTAAAATCATTGTTCAAGTAAAGGTGTCTCCATTTGCACCCCACTACATCCCTCCCCGCTCCCACCCCCCAACATCCCACTTTCTAACCTATCCTCTATGACTTTGTCTATGTGTCCTTTATACATGTTCCTTGGTCACCCTTCCCCTTTTATTGAGTATTATCCCTCTTCCCCCTCCTCTCTAGTTACTGTCAGTTTGTTCTTAATTTCAGTGTCTCTGGTTGTATTTTGCTTGCTTGTTTGTTTTGTTGATTAGGTTCCACTTATAGGAGAGATCATATGGTATTTCTCTTTGTAATCCTGGCTTATTTCACTTAGCATAATGCTTCCCAGTTCCACCCACGCTGTTGTGAAGGGAAGGAGCTTCTGCTGTGTAGTACTCCATTGTGTAAAGGTACCATATTTTTTTTCAAAATTTTTTAATTTAATTATTGTTCAAGTACAGTTTTCTGTCTTATATTCCCAGCCCTGCTCCCCACCCCCAGTGCTCCCCACCTCCCTCCCATTTCCTCCCCCCACCTTAGTTATTGTCCATGTGTCCTTTATACTTGTTCATGTGAGTCCATCCCCTTTTCCCCTGTGATTCCCTCCACTCTCCCCTCTGGTCCCTGTCAGCCTGTTCTGTATTTCAGTGTCTTTGGTCATATTTTGCTTGCTTGTTTGTTTTGTTGTTTAGGTTCCTGTTAAAGGTGATATCATGTGGTATTTGTCTTTCACCACCTGGCTTATTTCACTCAGCATAATGCTTTCCAGTTTCATCCATGCTGTTGCAAAGGGTAGGAGCCCCTTCTTTCTTTCTGCTGCATAGAATTCCATTGTGTAAATGAGGTACCATAGTTTTTTTATCCACTCATTTAGTGATGGGCACTTAGGTTGCTTCCAGCATTTGGAAAATATCATTTTTCTTAAGCAGTGGTTATGGTTCTTTCTCTCAGGTCAAATTGTGCTGCTGTGATCATTGAGGTGTATAGGTTCTTTTGAATTGGTGTTTCAGGATCCTTAGGGTATAATGCCTACAGTGGTATTGCTGGGTCAAAAGGCAGTTCCACTTTTAGTTTTCTGAGGAAGTGCCACATTGTTTCCCACATAGGGTGCACCAGTCTGTGTTTCCACCAATAGTGCACTAGGGTTTCCTTTTCTTCACAACCTCTCCAACACTTGTTTGTTCATTTGTTTATGATGGCCACTCTCACTGGTGTGAAGCGGTATCTCATTGTGGTTTTAATCTACATCTCTCTGATGGCTAGTGATGCCAAGCCTTTTTTCATATGCCTCTGGGGCCTTCTGTAAGTCCTCCTTGGAGAAGTGTCTGTTCAAGTTCTTTGCTCATTTTTTAATTGGATTGTTTGGCTTCCTGATATAGAGTTATGTGAGTTTTGTGCATGTACTTATATATTTTGGAGATCAAACCCTTGATGAAGGTATCATTTGCAAATAAGTTTTCCCATATGATTGGTTCTCTTTTTTTAATACTATTTTCTTTAGCTGTGCAGAAGCTTTTTATTTTGCTGAGATCCCATTTGTTTATTCTTTCTGTTATGTCCTTTGCCCTAGGGGACATATTGATGAAAATACTGCTGCGTAGAATATCTGAGATTTCCCTGCCTATGTTCTCCTATAGGAATTTTATGATGTCATAACTTATATTTAAATCTTTTCTCCACTTTGAATTTATTTTTGTGTATGGTGTAAGTTGGTGATCAAGTTTCATTTTTTTGCATATATAGCTATCTAATTCTCTCAACACTTAATTCCTTAAGAATTCATAAACTGTGATGAGCTTAATTACCCATAATCTGGAGACACCAAACAGTACTCATTTAAGGAACTGTGAAGTGTTATGTTTAAAGTGGTGAACTTTATTATGTTTATTTTACCACAAAAACAAAAAATAAGCTAAAATGGGTGAAAATGTCTGAAATTAGATAGTGGTGATGGTTGTATAACTCTGAATATACTAAAACCCACTCAATTATACACTTTAAAGGGTGAGTTTTATGACATGTGAATTAAATATGCTATTTAAAAATGCAAAGAAAACCCAGTTGAGAGAAGTGATACTCATGAGGAGGATTCAAAAGAGAACAGTGAGATAGCCCACAGCCCCTCCAAGTAGTGTGAAGAAATTACCATGGAAAGAAGAAGGTGAGGGAGAAACACACTGAAGCCAAGGCCAGACAGGTCCCAGTTACATCTTTTTGAGATGCTGGGATGGAGGGAGAAGGAATTGCAAGAAGTACAATATGACAAGCTTTTTTCATTTTTTACAGGCTTTTTACTCTCAAAGGATAAGCTACATATTCAGAGGATTTTGACAATAATCTTGGAGAAGCGTATGGTCTATCTATGCCACTGTCATCTGAATTCTCTGCTGGGTCCAGAAGGCACTCATAGAAGCTACTACATGCCACTCCTTAGGACCTCACTAAAACCCAGTGTAATGCTGCCCCCTGGTAGTCACAGCAGGAATTCTGAGACAATGCCACCAGAAATCTGTGTTGTGGTGCACTGCCTTGCTCTCCCAGAAGAGTGATCACCCATGAGGACAACAACTTTAACTTGCTTATAAGTGTCTAGAATAGTCTATGATACATAGTATATACTCAATAAATATGTTAGTGAGCAAAGAATGAATTAATGGTATACTTCTACTAAAATATTATTGAGGAAATTACTAGCCACATAATACATGGTTCCCTGTGTCAAGTTTCATATGAGAAATTTTAAATTTTGAAACTGAGGAAAATATTATTTTCCTTAAGCAATGGTTGTATTTCTTTGTCTCAGATCAAAATGTTGAAACAAGTCCAGCTCTATTTTTATCATAGCTTCCAGAAAGTGCAGAGCCAAATCTAAACTCATCTATAGCAGCTGAATTAGCTGCATGATCTGCACATTCTTTTGATTTTCTGTTGATGGTTTTTCTCTTGTTTTCCAACATCTGTTGCTACTTTATTCTGCTAGTGTATGACTCACTCAGATATTCTGTAGAATGAATTGGGAAGTATGAAACATTTCTGTTGAAATGATTTGAGGACACAATACCCACTCATTATCAAGTTTCTACTGCAGCAATGCTCACACCATTCATTACCTAGCTTTCTTTCTAGTGCAAAAGTAGATAGTAGAAACTCAGTATTTAAATTCTAAGGAGACCAAGAGTAAAAGTGGAATCTGAGTTAGCCATATGAAGAGAAAGTGTCAAGACATAGGGAATTTTTACTCAAGAATTGTGGAGAGGAGAGAGTCTTCCAGTCATTCTTCTGGTTCAGGTTTGTTTTAGACAAGGAGAACCTGAGTCATGCAACCTCATGTGGGAGCTTAACCCAAGCACAGAATCCATTCAGGGTAGGATGACTCTCCCTGGCCCAGATATACAGGATAAAGCATCCTGAGTTGCACACTACCACATCCGATATATTATAAATCTCGGAATGTATTTTACAATGGAAAGGTACCATGAGTACATTAACAAGAGTATGAGTTCTGGCATGATAAAGACTGGCTCTCTCTTCATCGGGTGAATAGCCTTACATAAATCTCTTAATACTTTTGAGCCCCAGTTTTTTTAAAAAAAATCTAGTGTGGAGTTAATACTCAATTCATTGGTTTGGAGAATGATTGCAAGTCAGTAATAACTATTGACTGTTCATAGTTGTGCCTGGGCTGCAGCTCAGGGGCAGGAGGAGATTAGTATGAAAGAGACCCACTGTTTCTCTTTGATGGAAGAAACACCCCAGGTATTCAGGGCAAGGGAGTCAGGTGGCTTTGCCCTATAGGTTCAGAAACTATATGTTTTAGGACAGGACCATTTCAAATATACTATCTTCCTTCCACATTAATTTTTTACTGTGTCAGAAATTATAACATTTGGTCGTCCTAACAATGAGTCCCAAATTGCAGCAAATGTCCAACACTGACAAAAAATCCTCCTCAAATATGAAATTTTGTTTGTTTTGATTTTCAAATGTTACAAAAAGCATTTTTATTTTTTATAATGCCCATTATTCTGATGGAGGAACAAATTGTCATGAAGCCCAGGGGTCTTCCCACATCCAACACAGGCTCACCTCACTTCCCCTTTCCATCATCTCATGTAGGTGCCCTTCCAGGCTATCAGCACCTCTGGAGTTCTAGGATAACATACCATTTGTCACCCTAGTGCATCATGCCTTAGATATATATTAGCGTTTCATTTGGATGCCTTACTTGAGGCTATGAGAAACTATGGGTCTCAACCTAGTCGTGGTTTATGAGATCAATTTAGTGTGCCATGACCAAACATGGAGAAAACTGTACTTGAACAACAATATAAATAAATAAACAAACAAACAAACAAAGAAACAAATAAAATCAAGTCCTTAAAGCCATAGGGTATAATAATTTTTTAAAAAAGAATATTTTTGAAAAGTATTAGAGTATCAGAGAGAAAACTTCTGTTTTGGTTGTATGTTTCCATAAACTGGGTTAACATCTAAAATCTATTTCTAGCCATGCCAGGGCCGCCACCGGTCTGCCTTGGTCTCTGGGAGCTGAGGGCGGGCAACAACGACCCTGGGAGAGAGCCAGTCATGAGCACCCTCCCTATCCAGCAGGGCGCAGATTGAAAAACACCAGGAGAGATCAGTTTGCCTGTAGTGGCAGAGAGAGGAGTGGGCATTAGGAAGCAAACCAAGAGCTCTGATAACCCATGGAGTCAGGCTGTGGTTGCCGGCTTGGGAGAACTGAGAGTTGCCTGTGCATTCCGTATAGAACGGAGCCTAAGCTGGGTCTGCCACAGACTCTTGGAGCCTCAGGATGCCAGCAAGGCCCCTGGAAGAGAGCCTGCCATCAGCTCCCTTCATACCCAGCTGGGCGCAGACTGAAAAACACTAGGAGTCAGGCCGTGGTTGCCGGATTGGGAGAATTGTCAGTTGCCCTGTGTTTTCTGTCATAGCACTGGGAAAGATCGGCGCCCAACCCTGCAAGACCAGGAAAGCCTGGCTGGGAGCATGTGCCCTCATGCCAGGACAGGACTGGGAATCCTGGGGAAAAAAATCTGCTCTCAATGGGCACTGGAGAGTGGTGCAAGTCTGGATTTTGAGAGGGCAATGACGAGACCAGTTGAGTTCATCGAGGCGCGAGAAAGGCCACACTAACAGCCTCTGAGGCTGCTGCAGCTAGTGAGACCAGAAGAAAAGGTTTGACCAGCTAGAAACCAACAAGAGGAGTAGGTGAAAGTGGAGAACACCAAGATACCTGCAGGAGACTGCACCACTGAATTTCACAGGTATCCTACCACAGAAGTTCACACCATAAACCCAGGGAACCAGAACAGATCAATTTAAGAACCTGAGGCCAACAAGAAGAGCATCACAAACGATGCAAAGACAAAGAAACAATCCCCAAAGGAAAGAAAAGGAGGAAGTCTCAGAAAGAATGTTAGATGAACTACAGGCAAGTCAACTATCAGATATTGAATTCAAAGCACTGGTTATCAGGAAATGCACAGAGCTTACAACAAGCTACCAGAAACTACAGGGGAGCTACAATGAACTCTCTGCAAACTATATTGACATGAAAAAGGAAATAGAAACCATCAGCAAAGGTCAAGAGGAAATGAAGAATACAATTTCTGAACAGAAGAACACAGTAGAAGGTATGAAAAGTAGGATCGATGAGGGGGAAGACCGCATAAGAGAGCTAGACGACAGGGTACAAAGAATCTCCCAATGGAGCAAGTAATGGAAAAGAGAATCAGAAAGAATGAGGAGGGTTAAGAGAAATGCAAGACATTATGAAACATAATAATATCCAAATAACAGGAATACTAGAAGGAGAAGAAGAAGAACACGGGATAGAAAACCTATTTGAAAGACTAATAACAAAAAATTTATCTTATTTGACGAGAGAAAAAGTCACATGAATTTAGGAATCACAGAGAGTCCCAGGCAGGTGGAACCCAAAGAGGACTACTGCAAGACACATCATCATTAAAATGGAAAAACTCCAAAACAAAGAGAGAATCCTAAAGGCATCAAAGGAGAAAAAGGAAGTAATGTACAAGGGAGTCCCAATAAGGTTGTCTACTGACTTCTCCATGGAAACATTCCAAGCAAGAAGAGAATGGCAAGAAATATTCCAGGTAATGAGAAACAGAGGCCTACAACCAAGGCTACTTTATCCAGCAAGGCTCTCAATCAAGATAGAAGGCCAAATAAACAGCTTCCAAGACAAAAGAAGTCTAAAAGAATATGCCTCCACCAAACCAGCTCTACAAGAATTACTAAAAGGGCTGATTTAAGGAAAGGAAGGAAAAGAGAGAGATGGAGAGGAACACAGGTACACAAATGTCAATGAATAAGTACCTTTCAATAATAACCTTAAACATAAATGGATTAAATGCACCAATTAAAAGACGTAGAATAGCTGAATGGTTAAGAAAGCATGACCCAAACACTTGCTGCCTACAAGAGACCCACCTCAGGTCAAAGGACCATCACAGACTAAAAGTGAAAGGCTGGAAACAAATTTTAGATGCAAATGAACAAGAAAAAAAAAGCCGGGGTACCAATTCTCATATCAGACAAAATAGACTTCAAAAAAGGGGCCATAAAGAGAGACCGAGATACAACCACTAAGGAAACAGTACGGAATTTTCTAAGAAAACTAAAAACGGACATGCCTTTTGACCCAGCAATTCCACTGTTACAAGTATATCCTAAGAACCCTGAAGCACCAATCCAAAAGAACCTATGCACCCCGATGTTCATAGCATCCCCATTTACAATGTCCAAGAGTTGGAAGCAACCTAGATGCTCATTAGTCAGTGACTGATAGGTACATTTACATGATAGAATTCTATGCTGAAGAAAGGAACAAGGAGCTCCTACCCTTTGCAACATCATGGATGGAACTGGAAAGCATTATGCTGAGGGAAATAAGCCAGGTAGTGAAAGACAAATACCATATGATCTCATCTTGAACAGGAATCTAAATGACAAAACAAACAAGCAAGCAAAATGTGACCAAAGACACTGAAATACAGAACGTGCTGACAGGGTCTAAAGAGAAGAGGGGAGAGAATCACAGGGGAAAGGGGGAAGAACTCACATGAACAAGTATAAAGGACACATGGACAATAACTAAGGGGGGGTGCAAATGGGAGGGAGGTGGGGAGCAGTGGGGGGGCAGGGCTGGGAATATAAGACAGAAAACTGTACTTGAACAATAATTAAATAATTATAAAAACAACTGTAATGGTATAATCAATAAAATATATTTTTTAAAAAAGAGAGACCCAGAACATCACTTCATAATACTCAAGGGAAGAGTCCACCAAGGAGACATTGACATCGTAAATACATATGCACCCAACATAGGAGCACCCAAATATACAAAGAAAATCCTAGAGGACCTCAAGAAAGATATTCAAAGCAACACAAACATAGCAGGGGATTTTAACACCCCACTATCAAAAATGGACATATTTTCCAAACAAAATATCAACGAAGATATTGCAGCATTAAACAACACCCTAGACAAAATGGACCTGACCAATATATATAGAGCCCTTCATCCCAAAGAAGCTAAATATACATTCTTTTCAAATGCACATGGAACATTTTCAAAGATAGACCACATGACAGACCAAATATAGACCACATGAGACCACGAGTCTCAACAAATTCAGGAAAATAGAAATCGTACCAAGCATTTTCTCTGATCACAAGGGACTGAAATGGGAAACTAACCCCACAGGAAAAAAAACAAAACACCCAAAAGCATGGAGACTGAACGGTATGCTATTAAACGACGAATGGGTCAAGATTGAAATTTGGGATGAAATTAAAAAGCTTCTGGAAACAAATGAAAATGAACTCACAACAACCAAAAACTTATGGGACATGGGGAAGGCCATCCTGAAAGGGAAGTTCATAGCAATACAGGCTTACCTAAAGAAGATAGAAATATTTCAAACAAACAACCTAACCTTACGCCTGCAAGAACTCAAAGAACAACAAGAAATACAGCCCAGAACAAGTGGAAGGAAGGGAATAACCAAGATCAGAGCAGAATTAAATAACATAGAGACTAAAAGCACAATTCTAAGGATCAATGAATCCAAGAGTTGGTTTTTTGAAAAGATAAACAAAACAGACAAGCCTTTAATAGGCTCATCAAGAAAAGAAGAGGACCCAAATAAACACATTCAGAAATGAAGGAGAGAGATTAAAACTGATACCACAGAAATAGAAGGGATTGTAAGGAATTACTATGAAGAAGTGTATGCCAAGAAATTTGAAAACCTAGGTGAAATGGACAAATTTCTAGAAAAATATAATCTTCCAAAACTCAGTGAAAGAGAAGCAGAAAACCTGAACAGGCCAATAACAGCAGATGAAATTGAAGAAGTAATGAAAAACTCCCATCACACAAAAGCCCTGGACCAGATGGTTTCACAGGAGAATTCTACAAAGCTTTTAAGGAAGAGCTAACCCCTATTCTTCACAGACTATTCCAGAAAATCCAAAAGAAGGGAAAACTCCCAAACTCTTTTTATGAAGCCAGCATCACCCTAATTCCAAAACCAGATAAAGACACAACAAGAAAAGAAAACTTCAGGCCAATATCGCTGATGAACATAGACGCTAAAATCCTCAATAAAATATTGGCAAATCACATCCAACAATACATCGAAAAGATCATACACCATGGCCAAGTGGGATTCATCCCAGGGATGCAAGGATGGTTCGATATTCGTAAATCAGTAAATGTAATACATCACATAAACAAAAGCGAAGACAAAAACCAGATGATCATATCAATAGACACAGAATGAGCTTTTGATAAGGTAAAATACCCATTTATGATAAAGGCACTCAGAAAAATGGGAATAGAGGGAGCATTCCTCAATATAATAAAGGTCATATATGAAAGACCTACAAGCCAACATCATACTCAATGGGCAAAAACTAAAATCTTTTCCACTACTATCAAAAACAAAACAAGGAAGTCTACTTTCACCACTTCTATTCAATATAGTATTGGAAGTCCTAGCCGCAGGGATCAAACAAGAAAAGGAAATAAAAGGCATCCAAATTGGAAAGGAGGAAAGAAAACTGGCATTGTTTGCAGATGACATGATAGTGTACATGGAAAATCCTATAGACTACCAAAAAACTGCTTGAACTGATAAATGAATTTGGCGAAACAGCAGGTTACAAATTCAATGTCCAGAAATCAGAGGCATTTTTGTATACTAACAATGAGTCAGCAGAAGCAGAAATCAAGAAAAAATCCCATTTGAGGGGAAAGGACTTGAACAGACACTTCTCTAGGGAGGACATACAGAGGATCCAGAGACACATGAAGAGATGCTCAGTATCGCTTGTTATCAGAGAGATGCAAATTAAAACCACAATGAGATACCACCTTACATCGGTGAGAATTGCTATCATAAACAAAGCAATAAACAACAAATGTTGGAGGGGGTGTGGGGAAAAATGGTCTCTAGTCCACTTTTGGTGGGATTGCAGACTGGTAGAAGCATTATGGAAAACAGCATGGAATTTTCTCAGAAAACTAAAATTGGACCTGCCTTTTGACCTAGGAATTCCACTGCTGGGGTTGTATCCTAAGTACCCTAAAACACCAATCCCAAAGAACATCTGCACCACAATGTTCATAGCAGCACAATTTACAATTGACAAGAGTTGGAAGCAACCTAGGTGCCCATCAGTAAATGAATGGATCAAAAAACTATGGTACATATACACAATGGAATTCTATGCCCCAGAAAGAAAGAAGGAGCTCCTACCTTTTGCAACAGCATGAATGGAACTGGAAAGCATTATGCTGAGTGAAATAAGCCAGGTGTTGAAGGACAAATACCATATGATCTCACCTTTAACAGGAAGCTAAACAACAAAACAAACAAACAAGCAAAATATAACCAAAGACACTGAAATAGAGAATAGACTGACAGTGACCAGAAGGGAGAGGAGATGGAATTTCAGGTGAAATAAGGGAGGGATTTAGAGGAACATATATAAAGGATACATGGACAACAACTGAGAAGGGTGGCAATGGGAGGGAGGTGGGGAGCATGGGGGAGTGGGATGGGATGGGAGTAATAGACAGAAAACTGTACTTGAAAAATAAATTAATTTTTGAAAAGTATTCAAAAAGAAGAAAAGAAAAAATGTTCATTTTATATAGGAAAAACAAAAATAAAATATCTGGGAATAAACCTAACCAAGGAGGTAAAAGACCTGTATGCAGAAAACTACACAACACTGAAGAAAGTAATCAAGCAAGACACAAACAAATGGAAATATATACCGTGTTCATGGACTGGAAGAATTAACATCATCAAAATGTCCATACTACCCAAAGCAATTTACAGATTCAATGCAATACCTATTAAAGTACCAATGGCATATTTCACAGACATAGAACAAACACTTCAAAAATTATTATGGAACCATAAATGACCCCAAATAGCAGCTGCAATATTGAGAAAAAGAACAAAGTAGGAGGGAATCACAATACCTGATATCAAACTGTATTACAAGGCCACTGTAATCAAAACAGCCTGGTACTGGCATAAAAACAGGCACATAGACCAATGGAACAGGACAGAGAACCCAGAAATAAACCCAACTCTCTATAGTCAATTAATATTCGACAAAGGGGGTAATAACATAAAATGGAATAAAGATAGCCTCTTCAACAAATGGTGTTGGGAGAACTGGACAGCTTCATAAAAAAATGAAACTCGAGCACCAGCTTACACTATACACCAAAATAAATTCAAGGTGGATGCAAGACTTACATATAAGTCGTGAAACCATTAAAGCCCTAGAGGAGAGCATTGGAAGGAAAATCTTAGATATTCCACGCAGCTATATTCTTACTGATATGTCCCCTAGAGCAAGGGACATAAAAGAAAGAATAAACACATGGGATCTCATCAAAATTAAAAGCTTCTGCATGGCTAAAGAAAACAGTATCAAGATTAAAAGAGAAGGAACTGTATGGGAATACATATTTGCCAATGATACCTCACACAAGGGTTTAATCTCCAAAATATACAAAGAACTCACACGTCTCCACTCAAAGAAGATGAGCAACCCAATTAAAAACTGGACAAAGGACTTGAACAGATACTTCTCCAAGGAGGACATGCAGAGGATCCAGAGACACATGAAAAGATTCTTGATATCGCTAGTTATCAGAGAGATGCAAATTAAAACCACAATGAGATATCACTTTACACCAGTCAGAATGGCTATCATAAACAAAGCAACAAACAACAAGTGCTGGAGAGGTTGTTGGGAAAAGGGGGCCCTAGTTCACTGTTGGTGGGATTGCAGACTGGTACAACCACTGTGGAAAACAGTATGGAATTTTCTAAGAAAACTAAAAATGAACGTGCCTTTTCACCCAGCAATTCCACTGTTAAGAGTATATCTGAAGAACACTGAAGCACCAATCTAAAAGAACCTATGCACCCTGATGTTCATAGCAGCACAATTTACAATAGACAAGAGTTGGAAGCAACCTAGATTCCCATCGGTGAATGACTCGATCAAGAAACTATGGTACATTTACACAATGGAATTCTATGCTGCAGAAAGGATGAAGGAGCTCTTACCCTTTGCAACATCATGGCTGGAACTGGAAAGCATTATGCTGAGTGAAATAAGCCAGGCAGTGAAAGACAAATACCGCATGATATCACCGTTAACAGGAATCTAAACAACAAAACAAACAAACAAGCAAAATATGACCAAAGACACTGAAATACAGAACAGGCTGACAGGAACCAGAGGGGAGAGGAGAGAGAATCACAGGAGAAAAGGAGAAGGACTCACATGAACAAATATAAAGGACACATGGACAAAAACTAAGGTGGTGGGGGGAATGGGAGGGAGGTAGGGAGCACTGGGTGGGGCAGGGCTGGGAATATAAGACAGAAAACTGTACTTGAACAAGAATTAAAATTAAAAAAATAATAAAAAATAAAATTAATTTCTCAATGAGAGTTTTAATCAAAGTTTATTTTTATGTGTTTTAACTTAATTTTTGTTGAATTAGTGGGATGGTAATTGTTAATAAAATTATATCGTTTTCAGGTATACAATTATAAAATACATCATCTGTATATTATAGTGTGTGTTTACCACCCTAAATCTTCCTCCCTCAGCGTATATCCCACATTTGCTCTCTTCCATCACCTCCCACCACTTTTAAACAAAACAGTTTCAAAGTCATTATCTTTCTTCCAAAGGGAAGCAGACAGGAAAACTTGGGTCCTTTGGCTGGTACTTGTCGGGGGAAGGGAGGGCTTGCCACAGTGTCCAGAACTACAGGGAACATTTTTTTCTCTATATATGAAGGCCAGCTCTCCTATGCTCTACAGCATAAAAACAGCAGACTCTTATATCTATAAAGCATTCATAAGTGACCATAGTCATTGTTATGCTCTGGGGGTAAGAAACTGATAAAGATACTGTTTCAGCTTCATCAAGCTCACCAAGCTCACTGCAGTCCACCAAGGGAGATGCACATGCTAACAACCACACAAGGATGTGATAAATGGTAGAATAGAGATGTATTTAGACTAATGTTTGAGAAGAACAAAGGCTGATTCTATAGAGGGAGGTATTCATGTCCTCGGGCTGCTATTACAAAGTACCACAAACTGGGCAGAAACTTAGACCAACAAAAATTTATTCTGTCACAGTTCTAGAGGTCAAAAGTCTTATCAGAGATCAGAGTGTCAGCAGGGCCATACTGCCTTTGAAAGTAGTAGGGAAGGATGTTCCAGCCCCCTCTCCAGCTTCTGGTAGCTCCTTGGTTTGTGGCAGCATAAATACTATCTTCACATGGCATTCTCCCTTGTGTACATGCATGGGTCCCAGTGCTCCCTCTTATAAGGCCAGCAGTGATGTAAGGGCAAACACTAATAATTTGCCATCATCCTATCTAAATACATCTTTTATCACCCTTTTTCCAAATAAGGACCCCTTCTGAGGTAATGGATGTTAGGACTTAAACATTTGATTTTGGGGAGACACAATCCAGCATATAACAGGAGGTCAAGAAAAAATACTGTCAGCCCTAAACCTTGAACATCATTTTCTACCAATGCAGACAGGTGATAACATTCCAGAAGGAACTCTCCTGTTTCCTTGTCCCTTCTGTTCTCAGACAGGAAAGCAGGCACAAGCCACCCTACCAGCCTGTCCTCTTGAGGATACAGAGCCTGTGCCTAATGTTTCTCAGGCTACATTCAGCATACAGCTCTTTCTTTGGAAGTGATGAAGGAGAGACTCTTGCCTAAAGGCTGTACCTTACATTTCACAGCCAGTAAACACTGGACTAACTATTATGTGCCAGGTCCTATCACAGGCAGGATCTTGCTTTCTTCTCACAAGGTAGATTCTTGTTGCCATTTGTATGCTACAGAAATAAAAGCCCAGAGAAGTAAACTTAATTTGACAAAGGCACAAAGTTTTTATTTATAAATAGAGAGTTAAAATCTGGATCTTGTTCTAACTGGCTTTGAAGTCCATCTGAAACTCTTTTCCAGTTATACCATGGTAAGAGGAATCTCCTGAAGAAACTCTTATACTACATTGTGCCCGTAACCCTCTTCACAGCCATTCCTACTCAGCCAGATCTCTTTGTTCTGGCTCTAATCCTGACTCTGTCTTCAGACAGCTGAACTAGTAAAGGAGCATAGAAGAAGGAAGCTCAGTTTTACAAAAGAGAGGACTCCATTTTTTTTCAGACAATGTAGTGCTTAGAGAGAATCTAACCAGAGCCTGGAACCCTAGAAAACTCAAGCTGGAAGGGAGTCCAGAAGCCACTGCTGCCCCCTCATTTTCAGAAGTGGCCCCCAAACAGTGGTGACTGGCTCACAAATCTACAGCTAGCAGGTTCAGGGTCAGTACTGGGACCTAAGAGTAGGACTCTTTGTATAGGCCCCAACATGACACACTTTCAGAGGTAAATTGATTACTTAAACTGCCCTCACCTGGGAAAAATGCCAACAGTTGAAATGAGTTGGATGAGGCCAAGCCCTGGAGATTTGATAGTAGGTCAGTCAGTCATTCAAAGTTAATCGGGCTTGCACGGCCCAAGGAACCCTCTGGAGAGACAGCCAGAATGTGGGAGAGATAGGTCTGCTCTGAACACTTTAGAGTCCCATCTTCAGGAAAATGATTGATGAAAATATATTTTTAAAAACCCTCAAACCTCAAGCATTAAAAAATATTGAGTAAATACAGAAATGAGTAACTGACTGAATTAAGGGTGCTGTCAGAATCAGGTTACTGGGCCTCAGCTTGCTCTTCTGTGACACAGAGGGAGCCACTCCCCCCTTCCTTTCTGATATCACTAAAATGTTCAAAGAAAGGTACTGTATACAAATACTGTGATGGGTAAAAATGATCAGATAAATTCAAGTCATTTACTTCACTCATTTCCTGTTCAGTCTCTCTTGGCTTGAAACCTCCAATGCCAGCAAATCTGTTGTACAATCTCTTTCAAGGTACAGACTCTCTGTGGCTGTGCCCAAGTCTCCAAAATATCTGGGTCCAGGGTCCTGATGGAGCAAAGCCTCCAGTTATTTGATTCACCTGGGGCTAAGCAGCTAGATATTTCAAAACCTCTTGCTAACATGAAAATTTCACTTTCACTGGGATTTTTTATATGACTGCAATTATACAATATAACAGCAATCATTTGTTGAGAATTGATTTTGCTGTCACCCAAACATCAACAAGCATGATCTCATCTATGAAATGGGTGTTAAATTAAATTAGATGCACCACACAACCACAGTGCTGCCTGACACCACAGCCCTCCCCCTCCCCTCAGGCTTCTCTGGGATCATGAACCTGTCCTTCCTATTGCTTCAACCTGGAAAATCAGCATGGGACTAATCATTCTTTCCGGGCTGAGAGATGGCAATGGAGAGTGAGCACAACTGAGACATTGCTTAGAATGTGCACATTAACTAAGCTGTTCAGGGATGAGCTAGGTTTCAATGAAGCATCAAAGCCTCTTGGAACAACTCCCATCTCAATTGTACTTCTCCGTGGCACTTACCTTTATTTCTTTGGAGGTGGACTGGCCTAGGGCCTTTTTTTCTCCCTTGGAGGACTTGGAAGAGGTGATGGAGAAACCCTGGATGGGCTTGGGCTTCAGGTCATTGAGACTGCTCAGGTATTTTTTCCTCAGGGCCAGAAGTTCCTGTAGGTACTGTAGACAGTCCTGGGTGCGTGAAAACATCCACACCCGGTCTCCCTCCTGCTGTAGGTAGTACAGGCTTGTGTCCATGCTGCTGGTGTTTTTGTATTTATTTAAGGACTCACTGAATCTCTCCCCGTAGTCCTCCACCACATACACCGAGCTGCTGCTGCGGATCAGCTGCACCGTGGGGCCGGCTCCACTGTAGTAGGAACCCTCAGCCACCTCTGCTTTCCTTTGCTGGCCAGAGTTAAAGATGGAATGGAGCTTTCTGAACATGGTGCTCGATTTCTCTCCGAGAGTACCTTCCAGCTGCCTGCACTGTGCCACTTGATCTAGCTGATCTAGCTGGGGGTGGAGGAGCCAATATGCAGGCCTCCAGAGGCCATCTGCCTTCCAGAAGGGCTCTGGTCTCTGGAATCCCAATATCGAGTGTGGGCTCAGTCAGGCAGAAAACTAGGGCATCTCTTATGTGTGGGGAGGAGTACATTTACACCCAATAACCAAGATGCCATAAACTACCTGAGAAGAAAAGGCAGTAAGTGCCCTGTGAGCTTAAAAGCAAATGCCCTGGCTAGTTCTAAGCACCATTTGGTGCAAATACCTTCTGTGCTGTTCTTTGAAGGCCCTGGCTGGATGGGGAAAGCAAGACAATTCTTTTCCCACTTAATTGTTTTCTTTCATTTTCATTTCCTATTTCTGGATGTGGTCTCGGCTTGATCTGATCTTGTTGTGAAATTTTACCTTTCCACTTCCACTGAGCTAGCCCTGGTCCTGAACTCCTGTATCTAAATGAAATCCTACTTTGCAAGGACACTCAGCCAAACACACTCAGCCAAAAACAGTGTGTTACATGAGGTAGAATCTAGTCGCCAAAGCTAGGCCTGTATGCACAAAGCTGGAGCCATTGGCAGTTGGCTTACAGATCCTGGTTAAACTGGATTCTGAGCAGGCATCTGAGCGCCCTGCAGATGCCTCACTGTAAGGTAACAAGACCTCACAGCTGTCACCAGATAGCAGCCCATTGTGGAAATGGAAGGATTCAGGTAACCAGACCACAACTTTCTTCATAAAAGTATCAATGAGCTGAGTGCTGCCACATATATGGGGCAGACCTCTTCTTTCCAATTTGAGTACATTTTCATTTAAATAGACTAGTTGTGATCAGACACAAACTATTTTTTCAAGAGCACCATCTGAATACATTAGAATCTCAGGGATGTTCCCTCTAGTATTTTCTACACAGTCTATTTCTTTGCTCAGAAAGGTAAAGGCTGCATATCTCTCACATAGGTGTTTTCTTAAGTTGTGGGGCATGTTAAAAGAGATATGAGCCTCTAGAAAGTATTTGTGAAATGCTATTAGACATATATATTAGCATGATTTATTTTTGTTCTTTTTTGGAGAGAGAGGTCATAGTTTAATCAGAAATTCAGAGGTTCATAATTAAAAATAAAATTAAAATGTTTATATGCAATTACAGAACACTAACCTTGCTTTTAAAATATAAAATAAAAGGACATTTTTAATACATCTGTATTGAGCACATTCTCTGCATGGGGCATTCTCTTAGTCACTGTGGTAAGATGGCCCCAATTATGTAGAAGCATTTACACTCTACATTTGCAGAATGCTTTAGGGGTGATAAACTTCCCCATATAAATTAATTCATTGAATTATTATGGCATTCTTGGAAGAGAAGCATCATTTTTGTTGTCATCATTATTAATTCTGAATTAACTGATGAAGAAGGTGGCTCTGGAGAGGTTAGGGGATTTGCCTAAGGTCTAAATCAGATGAGTGAGAAATTAGTTCTCAGACCAATGTTCCAGCTTCAAGGGAAACTGGTCCCACTGCCACCTTGATGTCTCGGACATTTAAGGCCATGTGCTCTGAAGTCTCCTGGAGGTCCTCTATCCAGCCAATTTCTTTGTCTCCGCATGAGCACAATATCTAAGCACTCGGAGTTCTGAGCTGACTGAATTTTCTTCCTAGAGAAATCCAGGAACTGTGGCCACACAGCCTTTCTCCATAGCTTTGCCAGTGGGCTTATAATGATACCTGCTCTACATAGATTTAGAAAAAGTTCAAATAGATAAAAAATGAAGTCTAAAACATCATATCCAAAATGCCATAAGAACCTAATCTCTTGACCTCAAAAACAATAAAACTATCTTCTTGTGTATTTTCCACTCTACCCTTACCTCCCTGTTGGATGGAGTGTTCCAGACAGCCAGACTTATGAACACAGTTTTAGTGACATTTTATGAACACTAAGCCAGCTCATTGCCTCTTTCAACTGCTGTACCAGCCTAGCCTCCTTTTCTCTAGAGCTCCTAATGAGGGAGTTGAGGATACAAAATGCTTTCTCCCTGTAAAATTACTAGTCATCTCTACTCAAGAAAATGTATTCTTAGTGGCAACTGCCTTTATACCTTATTTAGATTTTTGCATGGCCTCACTAGAAGGAACATGTGGGAAGTCAATTTGTGATCTTAAAAAATGGATTTCAAGGACACTAGAAATGCCCATCACTTCCCAATGGGCACCCAGGCTTGCCTCTTTCCCTGCCTTGTGGAGAATGTTGGGTAAGCCCCGAGATGGGGAAAGGAGAAGGGTCTTCATCCTCACTGCCACCTCCAGCCCAGCTCTCCAACACAAGCCATGTGTACTGAAAGAAAGCTGGTTATAGAGATCTTCTCACTTACACAGACCAGACCTGTTTTTTTGTATGTGTAGTATCAAGAGCCTTGAGGCCTGAGCAGTACCCCAGAGAATCAACATAACAAATCTTGCTTTACTACAGAATTTCTCAAATTTAGAGGGCAGACTCTATGGCACAGACAGAGCAGGCCAGGGAATTCTCTCTAGTGATGCCAGGCACTGACAGCTATGAACAGTAGGGGTGGAGCAGGGTGATCACACTTCTGTCTACTCTTAGGTTAGCCTGCTCTGTTTTTCTGGAGCTGCAGTGATGCTCAGGGTCTGGTGGGCATGGCAGAGCGACATGTCTGCCACCTATCAGCTTAGAAAAGTTATTTAAAGTCTGAGTTTTTGTGTTCTCTTCAAAAGTATTAGCTCTTTTCATAGAATTGTAATGATTAAAGGAAGTAATAGTTCTTAACATGTCAGATTAGCTTAATCAAAAGTACCAATTATTATTTTTATGATAGTATATAATATTACTACTACTACTTCTATTTTGTATCTCTCAGCATACGTTGCCAAAATGTTGTCCCAAGCAAATGTTTTGCATCCAAGCCTCTCATCTTTCAATATTTATAGGTCGTTTTAGAAATGACCATTTTAGCCCACTGCCCTGCATGATTTTGAGTTTCCCTGAGATACTGGTTGTCCTGAATAGCCCACCTGTTTAGAGGGCACATGCCAGGCATTTCAATTCCTGCCAGCATGAAATGAAGTGAGAACGTAATTACTTCTCTCTCTCACAATGGCATGTTGACTATTACTGTGGTGTAACCTGTGATAGTCTCAGAAGGACACCCATCTGAAGGTAGTCCTGCCTTCAGACCCACTAGGTCACACCTGTATGAACCACAAAGAATCTGGAGTCAAAGAAACAATCTGTGCAGTCATCTGGGTCTAGAAATCCTGTTGGCTGTGTCCCTGACAGGAAAGCAACTCTAAGTCATCACTTCCAAGAAGGCAGGTAAGATAGAGAAGAGGCATGATGGAGGAGGGAATATAAAGAAGGGGGAAAAGATCAAATTTTCTGTGTTGAATATTTAATGAAGACTAAGATTACAAAATTCGACAACGCGTATTTCATGTCATGTTGGTCCATTTGCACAGCAAATTGGAGCATTTTGCCTTCTGGTTGTGTTATGAATTGTGAGGAAAAGAACTTCCCCTATAGACCAGTTTCCCTGGCTCGAGTACAGTGTCCTATGTCTTTGTACCTTTGTCCAATAAAGCACAGCCTCCCTGGTGCAGAGTAACTCACATACCACGGGCTTTGCCATCCACATTTGGAGACTGGAAATGGAATAACAGATGGTTTAGGCCCCACCTGTTATTTTAACACCCTTGGAAATCCACCCACCCACATGCACAAATGTACCTGTAAGAGAATATCCGATCATCTGAGGTTTATTAGACTAAATTGTCCTGGTTTCTGAGTACACAGAACCTTGATGGCTTCGTTTTTGTATCCTTCCTTAGAAGCCATGTCCCCAGTTTAAGAACTGCTGCTGATTGGAAGGAAGAATGGACACTCCTGTGGGTGAGAAAGAGTAACCTCACTGGGCTAAGACTGGAGATCAGTAATGAGAGACTGGGTTGGAGAAAGTTGGAAGAAAAGCAAAGGTGGCATCAGGCAGTTAGTTAGAGGCTTAGAGGACAGGTAAACAACTTTGGATTTGATTGAACAGAACAGTTTTTGGCAGAGCTCTGGGAGCCAATTAGGCATGTTTATGCAATTTGTAAAAATGTCCCCTCAAGACAAAGGACAGGTAAGGAGTCTACCTTGACTGCCTTGGCAGGTGCCCTGGTACAGTGCACAACCCATATAACTATATATGACAACCCTGACTGGTTAATAATTTAGAGCAGAGGATGGTGTGGCAAATGGAATGAGAAGAAAATTCCACTCAGAAACCTTAAAAAGGAGCTCTGTAAGATTTGATGAAAGTTAGTGCTTTATTTATTATTACGTACAAATCATCTCAGGATTTAATGGTTTAAAACACCAGTCACTTTTTTGCTCAAAATTCTACAATTTGACTGGGGTTGTGTTGGACATGTAAGTGGCACTCCTGTGCCTGCATTGAACTGATGTGTAGGCAAGGCCAGCCCAGCTGAGAAGCAGGGGCAGCAGGACCTCCTCCTCTCCAACATGGTCCTTCTGCTGGGGTAGCCAGAATTCTCACATGGCTCTTTAGGGCTTCCAACAGTGCAAAGATGTAAACTGCAAAACTTTGAGGCTTAAGTTGAGAATGAGCAGCCTGTTCTTCTGCCCTATTCTATTGATTTAGTCAAATTACAAGACCAGAATAAGGGGAGGGAACTACACAGGGTATGAGTACTAGGAGGCATGGCTCAGTGAGGCCACCAGTGTAAAGGGGCCACAGTCTGTTAAAAAGATATGGAGGCCATCAAGGTGGAGTGTTGAGGACCTCACTGAGGGCAGCCAGTGAATAGATTTTTCTTTTTAAGGATGATCTCCACAAAACTCTGAGACCCGCAGTGTGCAAAGTAACAACTGTTCTATTGCTGTACCTAGCACTTGGTATTAAAGAAAAAAATAGGAGAGGAAAATGGTGGTGGAGTAGGACGGAGTGACTCCAGTTCTTGTACCCCTGGGAGAAAATCCTGGCAGATCTACTGAAGAACAGCCCAATCAATTCCCCAACCAACAATTCCCCAGCATTTATGAAAATAAATAAGACCAGAGATAGTGGCGAACCAGACAGCTACAGGTCGTTGGGGTCTCAGGGACACGAGTAAGGACAGAGGCGGCCAGGCCGGCGGCAGCCCTCGGCTGGCGCATAATGGTCCTGGAGCCGCGGCCGCAGCGGTCGGAGCCCAGAGGCTTCTTTCGGTCTGTGCCCTGTGACAAGGACATCTGCCACAGAGAACTCATCGGGAGCCCAGCAACCCTGAGTAAAGTCAAGGGTGGTGGTGGTGGGACAGCAGCCATTGGCCAGCGCATAAAGACCTCGGAGCTGTGGCTGCCTCAGTGGTTGGGGCTCAGAGGCTTCTGCCTGCACCCAGCGACAGGAGCCTCTGCCACAGAGGACTCTCCAGGAGCCCAGCACCTGTGAGTAAAGACAGAAGCTGCAGCGGCAGGGCCGGCTGCCCTCGGCAGAGTCGGCTGCCTTGGAAGCCAAGCACCCCAGAGTAAAGTCAAAAGCAGCATCGGCGGGACCAGCAGCCATTGGCCAGTGCGTAAAGACCTTGGAGCTGCTGCTGCTGCAGCTTCCACGGCCGGCCGTGGCAGAGGCTCCTGTCGCTGGGTGCAGGCAGAAGCCTCTGGGCCCCAACCACTGAGGCAGCCACAGCTCCGAGGTCTTTATGCGCCGGCCAATGGCTGCTGTCCCACCACCACCACCCTTGACTTTACTCAGGGTTGCTGGGCTCCCGATGAGTTCTCTGTGGCAGATGTCCTTGTCACAGAGCAACAGACGGAAAGAAGCCTCTGGGCTCCGACCGCTGCGGCCGCGGCTCCAGGACCATAATGCGCCAGCCGAGGGCTGCCGCCGGCCTGGCCGCCTCTGTCCTTACTCGTGTCCCTGAGACCCCAACGACCTGTAGCTGTCTGGTTCGTCACTATCTCTGGTCTCTTATTTTCGTAAATGCTGGGGAATTGTTGGTTGGGGAATTGATTGGGCCAGAGGCTTCTGTCTACAGAGGACTCTCCAGGAGCCCAGCACCTGTGAGTAAAGACAAAAGCGGCAGCTGGCAGCGGCAGGGGCAGGCCGGCTGCCCTCGGCCAGCCTGTAATGCCTTGGAGCCGCAGCTGCAGCCCCGTTGGGGGTGTAGAGGCTTCCATCTGCGGCCAGTGCCACAGAGGACTCATAGGGAGCCCAGTACCCAGTGGAGCATTGGGCCAGCTGCGGGGTCCTTGGAAGAGCTGGCTCCCTCCCTCACCATCTAGGCAGGCCTGGGTGGCAGAGACCTGTCTGCCTAGGTGTGCAGGGAGGGTGGCAAGGACTGGGGGCCATGTTCAGTTGTGATCTCTGTGGTCTCCAGCCCACCAGCCCGCCAGCCCAGGAAATTTGAGAGGAGCATTGTCCTAACCAGTCAGGTTGGGGATTGGGCTGGGCTGAGAGGCACACTTTCTGGAGAAGTTTTTTTTTTTTCTCCAATTTTTTAATTTAATTATTTTTCAAGTACAGTTTTCTGTCTACTACTCCCATCCCATCCCACCCCCCATGCTCCCCCCTCCCTCCCATTTCCACCTTTCTCAGTTGTTGTCCATGTAGCCTTTATATAGGTTCCTCTAAATCCCTCTGGAGAAGTTTTTACTGGAAAGTGGACTGAGGTGTTCTCCTGTGAAGGCAGCTTGACTTGCTTCTCACCCAGCCACAGGACTGGGAAGAACCGGTACCAGATCCCGTGGGACCCAGGCAGCCTGTCCGGTGGGCGGGCGCCCGCACCCCAGTCTGATAGCCTGGCTGGTGGGTGGGGGTGCACCTGGGCCTACAACCCAGCCCACAGAGGGGTCCTGCTGAAACCAGAAAAAAATGGATTAGACAGTTTGAAACTAACAAGGAAGGAGTTTTTTTGTTTGTTTGTTTAAACTTTTTTTTTAGTAATCGTATATGTTTTTAATTTTATTGTTGCTGTATCTTTCAGTACTCTGTTCCTCTCCTTTCTTTTTTCCTGTTTTAGTCCTTCTTCCTTTCACCCAAAACTTATTGCTTTTTCCTCACTTCTCTTGCCCCTTTTTGTGTGTTTGTTTGTTTGTTTGTTTGTTGCTTTCTATACCACTGTAAATACTTCACAACACATCTCTTGGGTCTTAGCCCACTTTACAGGTTCCTGAATTCTATTACTGTAGTGATTAACTCTACTTGCTCACACGCTACGTCTATTTACTATTCTTTACTCTCACCTTACCTCAAAATCTGACCACCCGCAACCTCACTGCTTTCTAGATACAACTCACAAGCCTTCCCTCCCCAACAAGAGGCTTATCTTTGGTCTATCCTTTCCTAGAGGTGGCAAATTGGGTTGAAGATTACAGTTAACACTATATAGAGCCTAAAGATCTTCTATCTCTTCTCTGCCAGCTGTGACTGTAAATATCATAAAGTACTCTCCTGCTGTCATAAACCATTTTGCCTCCCCCTCCAGCTGATCACACACACACAAAGAAAGGAGTAGGTGGAAGCAGAGAACATCAAGATACCTGCAGGAGACTGTACCACTGAATTTCACAGGAATTCTACCACAGAAGTTCACACCATAAACCTAGGGAGTCAGAACAGATCAATTTAAGAAGCTGAAGCTAACAAGAAGAGTCTCATAAGCAATGGGAAGACAAAGAAACAATGCCCAAATGAAAGAAAAGGTGGAAGTCTCAGAAATAATGTCAGATGAAAGAGAGGCAAGTCAGCTCTCAGATATTGAATTCAAAGCACTAGTTATCAGGAAACTCAAAGAGCTCACAATGAGCTACCAGAAACTAGAGGGGAGCTACCAGAAACTAGAGGGGAGCTACAATGAGCTCTCCACAAACTATATCAACATGAAAAAGGAAATAGAAACTATCAGCAAAGGCCAAGAGGAAATGAAGAATACAATTTTGGAACTGAAGAACACAGTAGAAGGAATGAAAAGCAGGATCTAAGAGGCAGAACATCAGATCAGCGAGTTGGAGGACACAGTAGAAAGAATCTCCCAGAAAGAGCAAGAAAGGGAAAAGAGGCTCAAAAAGAATGAAGAGGGACTAAGAGAAATGCAAGATAATATGAAACGTAATAATATCCGAATAACAGGAATACCAGGAGAAGAAGAACAAGGGATAGAAAACCTATTTGAAAGAGTAATGATGGAAAATTTTCCTAATTTGATGAGAGAAAGTTACACGAATCCAGGAATCACAGAGAGTCCCATTCAAGAGGAACCCAAAGAGGCCCACTTCAAGACACATCATCATTAAAATGGCAAAATTCTAAGACAAAGAGAGAATCTTAAAGGCAGCAAGGGAGAAAAAGGAAGTAACATACAAGGGAGCCCCAATAAGGTTAGCTGCTGACTTCTCAATGGAAGCAGTCCAAGCAAGAAGAGAATGGCAAGAAACATTTCAAGTAATGAGAACCAGAGGTCTACAACCAAGGCTACTTTACCCAGCAAGGCTCTCAATCAAGATAGAAGGGGATATAAAGAGCTTCCAAGATAAGGATGATCTCCAAATTATTTACATTTGACTTGGAATATATTACATGCCCCATCAGTTATCTTTCTAAGTATATTCAGCTAAAATTAATAGCGAAATAGAGTGCATCACCCCCAAACAAGTGTCATAAATTACTATAAAAATAGGTCTTATTTTTGCCATAATATACAAGGAATGTGGATATTTAAGAGTGAATTATATAATGCTTGGAAAGATCATTTTAGGAATACAATCTCATTCTGAATTATTTTCATAATGACAAACTGCAGCATGTATCAGGATTCTCAGAAAAAGATAGTCTTGACATATAATATTGTATTAGTTTCAGATGTACAAGATAGTGATTTGATACTTGTATGCCTTTTGAAGAGATCACCATGAGAAGTCTGGTATCCATCTGCCACCACACAAAGTTATTGCAATATTGACTGTACTCCCTATGTTGCACGTTATATCCTTATAACTTATTTGTGTTGTAGGTGTAAGTTTGTACCTTGTAATCTCCTTTACCTGTTCTGTCCACATTCTCATTACTCAATCCTCTGGCAACTCTCTGTTCTCTGTCTCTATGAGTATGTTTTGTTTGTTCACTTGTTTAGTTTGTTAAATATCACATATAAGTGAAATGTTACAGTATTCACATTTCTTTGGCTTAGTTCACTTAGTATAATACCCTCTAGATCATGGGTCTCCAACCTCCTTCCTCTCCATCTGTGGATGCCATCCCATTACTGGCTGAGCTCTGCCTCCTCTTTCCCCACCCCACCTAATCCATGGAAAAATTGTCTTCCATGAAACCAGTCTCTGGTGCCAAAAAGATTGGGGACTGCTGCTCTAGAATCATCCATGTTGTCACAAATGGCTAGACTGTTCATTCTCTTTCATGGCTGAATTATATATACAATCTTCATTATTCCATTAATCTATAGATAGACTCCTGGGTGGCTTCCATATCATGGTTTTTGTAATTAATGCTACAGTGAGCATAAGAATGCATATATCTTCTCAAATTAGGGTTTTTGTTTTCTTCAAATAAATGCCCAGAACTGGAATAGTGAGCTGTATAGTAGTTTTATTTTAGTATTTGTAGAACCTCCAGACTGTTTTTCATAGTGTCTTTGCCCATCTACAATCCCACCAACAGTGCACAAGGGTTCCCTTTTCTCCACCTCCTTGCCAACACTTGTTGTTTCTTGTCTTCGATGATAGCCTTTCTGACATTGTGATTTTTACTTGCATTTCCCTCATGACTAGTGATGTTAATCACATTTTTCTGTGTCTGTCTGTCTTCTCTAGGGAAGTGTTTATTCACATTTTCTGTCTTTTTTTTTCAATTGGACTATTTGGTTGTTCAATGTAGAGTTGTATGGGTTCTTTATAAGTATAATAATTTTATCTATTTATTTTTAGTGAGGGGGATAGGAAGAAGATAGAGATGGAGAGAAATGATGCTTGGGAAAAATACAGATTGGTAGCTCCTCATGTGCCCCCAACAAGGGACTTGGCCCACAAACCAGGCATGTGTCTGGTTTGCACAAAAGATGTGCTTCCAGACATCTTTTCATATGTCTCTGGACCTTTCATATGTCATCCTTGGAGGGGTGTCTGTTGAGGTCCTTTGCCAATAATAATAATATTCTATTTTTCCTCTTTCTTTTCCCATGTGATTGCTGTCAGTTTGGTTTTATTAAAATTAATTTATTTAATTGTTCTTCAAGTACAGTTTTTTGTCTTTTACTCCAATCCCAGCCCACCCATCCCCAGTACTCCCCACCTCCCTCCCATTTGCATCCCCCTTAGTTGTTGTCCACGTGTTCTTTATACTAGTTCCTGTAAATCCTTCCTCTTTCCACCTGAAATTCCCTCCCCTCTCCTCTCTGGTCATTGTCAGCCTGGTCTCTATTTGAGTGTCTTTGGTTACATTTTGCTTGCTTGTTTGTTTTGTTGTTTAGCTTCCTCTTAAAGGTGAGATTATATGGTATTTGTCTTTCACCGCCTGGCTTCTTTCACTCAGCATAATGCTTTCCAGTTCCATCCATGCTCTCACAAAAGGTAGGAGCTCCTTCTTTCCTTCTGTTGCATAACATTTTATTGTGTAAATGTATCATGGTTTTTTGATCTATTCATTTACTGATGGGCATTTAGGTTGCTTCCAGCACTTGGCTATTGTAAATTGCGCTGATATGAACATTGGATGAAATATGTTCCATTGGAGTGATATGTTCTTTTGGATTAGTGTTTCAAGGTTCTTAGGACATAATCCTAGTGTAGAATTGCTGGGCAAAAAGGCAGTTACAATTTTAGTTTTGTGAGGAAATTCAATACTGCTTTCCACAGTGGCTGCACCAGTCTGCAATCCTACCAATAGTTCACCAGGGTTCCCTTTTCTTCAAATCTTTTCCAAAACGTGTTTGTTGATTTGTTTGTGATGGCCATTCTCACAAGTGTGAAGTGGTGTCTCATTGTGCTTTTAATTTGTATCTCCCTGATGGCTAGCGATGCTGAGCATCTTTTCATATGTCTCTGGACCTTTCATATGTCATCCTTGGAGGGGTGTCTGTTGAGGTCCTTTGCCAATTTTTAAATTGGGTTGTTTGTCTTTCTAGAGTGGAGTCATGTGAGTTATTTATTTATTTTTTTAGATCAAACCCTTGTTCAAGGTATCATTGGAAAACATGTTTTTCTATACAGTTGGTTCTTTTTCCATTTTAATGCTGATTTCTTTAACCATTCAGAAGCTTTTTATTTTGATGACATCCCATTTGTTTATTCTTTCCTTTATGTCCCTTGCTCTAGGGGACATATCAGTGAAAATATTGCTGTGTGGAATATCTGAGATTTTGCTGCCTATGTTCTCCGGAAGCACTTTTATGATGTCACAACTTATATTTAAGTCTTTTATCAACCTTGATAAAAGACTTATTTTTGTGAATGGTGTAACTTGGTGATCAAGTTTCATTTTTTTTTTTTGCATTTGGCTGTCTAGATCTCACAATACCATTTGTTGAAAAGGCTATTTTTACTCTATTGTGTGTTTCTGCCCCCTTTGTCAAATATTAATTGACCATAGAGCTTTTGGTTTATTATTGTGCTCTCTATTCATTTCCATTGGTCTATGTGCCTGTTTTTATACCAGTACCAGGCTGTTTTGATTACATTGGCCTTGTAACACATTTTGATATTAGGTATTGTGAGCCCTCCTACTTTGTTCTTCTTTCTCAAAATGGCTGTAGCTATTCATAGTTGTTTATGGTTCCATATCAATTTTTGAAATGTTTTTTCTATATCTGTGGGATCTGTCCTTGGTACTTTAATAGGGATTCATTGAATCTATACATTGCTTTAGGTAGTATGGACATTTTGATGATGTTAATTCTTCCAATCCAGGAACACAGTACATGTTTCCGTTTATTTGTGTCTTCCTTAATTTCTTTCTTCAATATTGTGTAGTTTTCTGAGTACAGGTTTTTTCCTTCCTTATTTAGGTTTATTCCTAGGTCCTTTGATGTGGACTCCAGCCCACAGTGCCCATGGCATTATGGATGAGATACGAGACAAATTCACATGGAATACCTAATCCTAGGGAGGAAAAGGGATGGCACAGCTACTTCCTCAAGGGGGTAGTACCTCAGAGCAGCCTGGCCACTCTCTCAAGAGGAGAGCATGACAAACCTTGCCTTGACAGGTTTTTATTGGGTGTCAATTTGCACAGGAATACAGGTAAAGTTCATTAATCATTGTCAAGCAGTAAGGATCAAACAATAGATAGCATACAAAGTACTATGAGGGCCTATTCTGAGTCAGGGTCTATTAGCTAAAGGGCTACAAAACCTTAGGAAACAAACTCATTTTCTGCTTGGGCCTTTATCATCTAAGAGTATTCTTAGCAAAGCAGGTTTCACGGAATTTTATATATCCTTTCTCAGGCCTGATCACCCAGGGAGCCTGCCCTTTCCAGCACAGGGCTGCACCACTCCCCGTCATTTTTTCAGGCTTAAGTCAGGCAGAGGAGGCAAGATAGCCAAGGAATTTTTGGAGACTTCTTGTGGACAGAATGAGGACTCCAGCTTCGTCAAAGCTGAAGGGCAAGGGTCCATCGCCCCCTCTCTTCATTGCCCGTCAAGTCCTTCACTGGGGCCTCCATGTGATCAGACCTGTTTTAGGTCATTTCCCCCTTGGGGAATCTTACCCATCATTGGCTAACTGATCAAGCATTGGGGGCCAGTTATGGATGAAGGAGCAGAAGCAGCACTCCTGACAGGGAGATAAGCTTTGTCTCCTTAGTGGCTTATGGACTGAAGGTCACTCACTCAACCTTAGCCATGGTGGGGTTACAGCTTCTGAACCCAGGCAGGGCGGTTCCCAGCAGTCCTTGATTTTTCTTGTTGCTTTAGCAAATGAAGTTTTTCCCCTGATTTCTGTTTCCAATATTTCATTGTTGGTGTACAAAAATGCCTTTGATTTTGAATATTGTCTGTGTATTCTGTAGTTTTGCCAAATTCACTTATTAAGTCCAGTAATTTTTTGGTGGATTCTATAGGGTATTCTACGTACACTATTTTGTCATCTGCAAACAGTGACAGTTTTACTTCTTCCTTTCCAATTTAGATGATTTTTATTTCTTTTTCTTCTCTGGTTGCTGTGGCTAGGACTTCCAATACTAATAGAAGAATTGAAAGCAGACATCCCTGTCTTCTTCCTGATCTTCATGGGAAAGGTTTTAATTTTTTCAGGTTGAGTATGATGTTGGCTGTAGATTTCTTGTGTATGGCCTTTATTGTGTTGAGATATGCTCCTTCAACTCACACTTTTTTTAGTGTTTTTATCATAAATGTGTAGTCTACTTTACCAAATGCTCTTTCCATATTTATTGATATTATTTATCTTTTGTCTTTTCTTTGTTTATGTGATGTATTACATTTATTGATTTGCAAATATTGTAACTTATTTGCATCCCTGGTATGAACCTACTTCATCGTGATGTGTGACCTATTTAATGTATTAGTGGATGTGGTTTGCCAATATTTTACTGAGGACTTTAGTGTCTATGTTCATCACAGATATTGGTCTGTAGTTTTCTTTCTTTGTTGTGACTTTAGCTGATTTTGGGATTATGATTATGCTGACCTCATAAAAATATTTGGGGTTCTTTCCTCTTCTTGCACTTTTTGGAATAGTCTGAAAAGTATATGGGTTAGCACTTCCTTAAGTGTTTTATAAAATTCTCCTGTGAGACCATCTGGTCCAGGGCTGTTGTAAGCTGTGATTTTGTGAACATTGCTTCAATGTCATTAGCTATTATCAGTCTGTTCAGGTTATCTTTTCTTCTTGATTTATTTCAGATTATATTTTCCGAAATATGTGCCCATTTTGCCAAGGTATAAATCTATTGGAATGGTGTTGTTCATGGTAATTTCTTACGATCCTTTTTGTTTTTGTGGTTATCAGCGGTAATCTCTCCTCTTTCATTTCTGATTTTATTTATATGGATCCTCTCTTCCCCCCTTTTTATGTCTTGTAAAAGACATATTTATTTTGTTTATTTTTTCAAAGAACCAGTTCTTAGATTTATTGATTCTTTGAATTATTTGTTTAGTCTATACTATTTAATTCTAGTCTGATCTTTGTTATTTCCTTCTTTTTTCTCACTTGGGGCTTTGTTTTTGTTCCTCCAGTTCTTGTGGATGTAATGTTAGGTTGTGTATTTGAAATGTTTCTATCTTTTTTAGGTAGGCATGTATTGCAGTGAACTTCCATCTCAAGACTGCCTTCAGTGTTTCCCATAGCTTTTAGGCTGTTGTGTGTTTATTTTCATTGTTTCTAAGAATCTTTTTATTTCTTTCTTGATTTCATTTTTAACCCATGTATTGTTTAATAGCATGCTATTCAGTCTCAATGAATTTGAGTGTTTTTTTAAGATTTTATTTATTTATGTATCTTTAAAGAGGGGAGGAGAGAGGGAGAGAAATATCAATGTATGGTTGCCTTTAGTGCGTCCCCTGCTGGGAGTTGGCCTGCAGGGAACAGGCCTGCAACCGAAGCATGTGCCCTGACTGGGAATGGAACCTCGATCCTCTGGTTCTCAGGCCTGTGCTCAGTCCACTGAGCTACACCAGCCAGGGCCTGAATTTGAATGTTTTTTGTTTTCTTCTCGATGTTGGCTTCTAATTACAGGCCCCCTTGGTCCACAAAAATGCTTGATATAATTTCATTTTTTTCTTGGATTTGTTAAGGCTTCTTTTGTGTCTTATCATGCAGTCACTCTTTCAAAATATTTCATGTGCATTTAGAAGAAAGTGTATTTTGTTCTTTAAAATAAAAAATATATATATATATAAATTATATATATATTCTTTTATATGTATAAATTTATATATATAATCAGTTAAGTCCACTTGATCTACGGTGTTATTCAATGATGCTATAGCCTTGTTGGTATTTTGTTTGGAAGATCTACTTTTGGCAGTGGGGTATTAAAATCACCTTCTATAATTGTATTGTTGTCGATATCTTTCTTGAAGTCCTCCAAGATTTTCATTATATATTTGGGTACTCTTGTGTTGGGTGCATGTCTGTGTGTTGTAACTGAAGATGAAAATAAATGCACAGGCTACAGCAATCCTGTGGAGAAAAAATGGATGGTATTGTTACCGAACAAAGGGTCCGAGGGGGGGGCAATACTTGGCCCACCGAGGGATGCCAAAAACTGCTACAGAAAACAGGGGCCCCTCCCAAGGACGATACTCTAATATCTATAGGGTTCTTCTGTCCGCCGCCAATCGGAAACACATCTCTCAATGCCAGAGATTTGTGAAAAGGAAACAAAATGTTTATTTAATGCTATTCAGGCCTAATGCCTTCCTTAAAATATTAAAGTCTTTAAGGATATACACCTACACACACACACACAGCGCTCCCTTCTCCCACTGTCCCAACTCCGGGTACCGTAAATCAGGAAAAGAGCACACGTCCGTTTTTCTCCCAGGCCGCTGGCACGTGAGCTGTGTCGCCTGCCTGTCCAGGCAGGATCTCCAATTAATCCAAAGTCATGCGGCACCTTCCACTGGCAAGAGTTCTTTGTACCAAGTTCTAGTCAAAGTCTCTCCTGCTCTCCAGGCCACTCAGCCAAAGGGAGCACGCCAAAGCCGTGTGGGCCTCTTCTACCAAAGCCGCGTCTTTCTTCTTCACCTGGCCGCAGGGATCTCCATTCTGGCAAAGTTGCGTGGTTTTCTCTTCCACCTGGCCAAGAGGGGGTCTGCACTCTGCTGAAACTGCATGGCTCTCCCTCCTAATGGCTACAGGGGTCTACATCTTTCTAAATAGCGTGGCTCTCCCCCTCATCTGGCCAAGAGGGGGTCCTCACTCTGCTAAAGCCACATGGCTCTCTCGCAGGCACTCTCTCCGAGAAGCAGCCCCAGTTTCAGCCTGGTTAGCCCCCACTCTGCTAAAGCCACATGGCTCTCAAGCAGGCACTCTCTCTGAGAAGCAGCCCCCAATTCTAGCCTGGGTAGCAGCCACTCACTTCTCCCTGGCCCAAAACTTGGCCACAGCTATTTAACATATCTATGAAACCAGTTAAAGGTTATAGATATGCTAAATGACCATTCCAGAGGTTAGCTGCAAAACTGTTGCTATGCAAAACAGCTCTCAATGGCCCTGCTCCATTCGTCCCTTCCCCCAACTGACACATGGGGGGGGGGTGAGGACATCCTAATATTTCCTCCAATATTTCTGTACACTTTGAGTTCTGGACACCATTCCAAATCTTTCCTGGGCACCCCCCTTTGGCTGCACCCTGTATCAGTATGGTACTCTCTTAAGATGAGAGTCCTGCAGCCACTTCTCTCAAGTGGAGAGCACCTTGGCCACTCTCTCAAGGGGAAAGTACACCAACCCTTGCCTGGATAGGCTTTTATTGTTTTTCTTGGGTCTTACATCAAGAAGGATTTATTATCTATTACATAGAATATTGTTGTCCACATTTTAGGCACAATCAAGGAAATGAAAATAACAAATGCAGAAGCGAAAGACAGCAAGCTCATTAGCTCCATCCTTGGGAAAATTCACACAGGCTTTGGAAATTACCTTAAAGATAGACAATAAACATCTACTGTTTCAGACCAGAGTGAGGGAGTTTTAGCAAGAGCAAGCCATAACAATCTGTATGCATTTTCTAGGCCTGATTCCCACAGAATAACCCAGTCTGAAGGTCTGGCTCTTGCCCACTACATCACTTCTGTAGGTTTTCCATACAGAGCTGAGTCACATTTGCCAGACCAAAATAAACTGGCTCCCTACAGGTACATATATATTTGCAATGTTTATGTCTTTTTGATGAATTCTTTCCTTGAATTTATGAAGCATCCCTCTGTATCTCTTTTTATGGCCTTTCTTTTGAAATCTATTTTGTGATATAAATATTGCTATGGAAGTCGTTCTCCTGTCCCTTTGTTTGAAATACTTTTCTTTTCAACACTTTACTTTCCATCTGTGTAGATCTTTTGTTCTGAGGTGGATCTCTGGTAGGCAGCATTGTGTGTGTCATATTTTCTTATCCATTCATTCACCCTATGTCTTTTGATTGGAACATTTAATCCATTTACTTTTAAGTTAATTATTGATAGGAACTAATTCATTGTCATTTTTTTCCTTTGCCTACTAGTCTCTCTCTCTCTCTCTCACTCTTTCCCTTCATTTTCTTAAAGTAGTTCTTTTAGCATGTCTCCCAATGCTGGTTTGGTGGAAGTGTATCTTGTAGCATTCCTTTCTGGAAAACTTATTTCACCCTCCATTTTAATTGGTAGCCTTGTAAGTTATAGTAGTATGGGTTGCAGGCCTTTGTGTTTCATCACATGGAATATTTATTGCCAATCCCTTTTGGCTTGTGATGTTTATGTTGATAAATTAGCTACTAGCCGTATTAAAGCTCCCTTGTAAATTACTTCCTGTTTCTCCTTTGGTACCTTTAAGATTCTGCCTTTGTGTTTTAAATTTGACATTTTAATTGTGATGTGTCTTGAAGTAGGCCTCTTTGGGTTTCCTCTGTGCTTCCCGAACTTGTATAACTTTCTCCTCTCTCAGTTCAGGAGGTTTTCTGTCATTATGTTTTTATTTTATTTTTTTAAAATATATTTTATTGATTATACCATTACAGTTGTTCTATTTCCCCCCTTCATTCCCCTCCACCCGCACCCTCCCTCCCCCACCATTCTCCCCCCTTAGTTTATAACCACGTGTCTCAAGTTCTTTGGATTCTATATTTCCCCCACTATTCTCACCCTTCCCCCTATCTATTTTTTATCTACCCTCTATGCTATTTTCTGTGCCTTCTCCCCCCTTCTCCTCCTCCCACCCCCCTATTTCTAACCCTCCATGTGTTCTTCATTTCTATGGTCCAGCTCCTGATCTAGCTGTCCTCTTGGTTTTCTTTTGTTTTAGGTATGGTTGTTAATAGCTGTGTGTTTGCTGTCCTTTCACTGTTAATATTTTTCATCTTCTTTTTCTTATATAAGTCCTTTTAGCGTTTCATATAATAAGGGCTTGGTGATGATGAACTCTTTGAACTTGACCTTATCTGAGAAGCACTTTATCTGTCCTTCCATTCTAAATGAAAGCTTTGCTGGATAAAGCAATCNTTCCCCCTTCTGGTACCCCTATAATCCGGATGTTGGAACGTTTAAAGATGTCCTGGAGGTTCCTAAGCCTCTCCTCATTGTTTTGAATTCTCATTTCTTCATTCCTTTCTGGTGGGATGTTTTGTTCTTCCTTCTGGTCCATTCCATTGATTTGAGTCCCCGTTTCCTTTCCATCACTATTGGTTTCCTGTGCATCTCCCTTCATTTCAATTAGTTTAGCCTTCATAAGTTCCTCTAATTTGTGACTTTGTTCCTCTAATTTGCGACTATAATCTACCAATTCTGTGAGCATCCTGATAAATAGTGTCTTGAATTGTGCTTCTGAGAGGCTGGCAATCTGTTGGTCGCTTAGAGTTATTGGCTCTGGGACTTTGAGTTCTTCTCGCACCATCTTTCGGGTTGTTCGTGCCTGTTCCATAGCAGGATCAGAGCCCTAAAGTGTTCACTAGAACAGGGCAACTAAGTCACTGGGTTGTGATGCTGTATGTGGGGGCGGGATCAAAGAGGGACTATGGCATCCTGTCCGCCGCCTGCCGCCACGGCCCTCACCAGTGCCGCAGTTGCTGCCGTCACCTGGCCCACGCGTTTTGTCCCACTGCACGCGAGTGTGCCACCGCCGTCAGCCCTCGCCCCCTGGGGCCTGCATGGTCTGTCTCACTGTGCACAAATATGCGCCGAGGTCTGCCCCGCACCCCAACTGGTTCCCGTCTGCCTGCGCGCCTGGGTCGGGGGCCCTGTCCTGCCCGACCCTGCTCGCTGCTGGCTCCACCCCTCTTACCATCCCGTTGAACGGTTAGATGTAGTCGGACTTCCGTATAATTCAATTTTCTGTCCTTTGGTTGTGTCTTCGTTTCTCCAAATCTTTGTTGTATTCAAACTTGGTTGTGGGAGAAGGCACAGTGTTTCCACCTATGCCTCCATCTTGGTGGAAGTCCCTGTCATTATGTTTTTAAACAGGATTTCTCTCCATTTTTGTTTTCTTCTTCTTCTGGTATTTCTATGATTCAAATGCTGCTGTGTTTCATGTTCTCCTGCAGTTCCCTTATACTATCTTCATATGCTTTTACTCTTTTTTTGTGCTGGTCCTCTACCTCGGTATTTCTTTCTACCCTGTCTTCCAGCTCACTAATTTGGTCCTGCGCTCCATCCCAGCTGATTATAATTCCTTCAAGTGTATATTTTTTATTTCAGGAATTTTATTCACTTTTTTTTCTGGTTCTTGTTTATAGTTTCTATGTCCTTTTCCATGCCATTGTAGTTTCCACTCAGTTCCTTGCAGTGTTCACTGAGTTCTTTGAGCATCTTTATAACTAGTCTTCCTAATTCTATCTCTGATAGTTTTCTTGCTTTCATTTCATTTTGCTCTTTTACTGGGTATTCTTCCATTTCTTTTGATTGTATGTTCTTTCTTTGTCTCCTTATTTTAGGTGACTCTTTTTTTTTGTTCCTGCAATTCTTAGAATGTAAGTAAACCACGAAAGGGCAATGGGAACAGTGGGGTGTGTAAAGGGTTGTGTATACTATGAAATTTGAAGTAAAGTTGAAAAGTACTGGACCAACAGGAACAAAGTTATGGAAAAACTACAGCAAGGTCTATAGAAACAACAGATAAAAGTGTAATAAAGGTGGAACAGGAATATGAATATGTTAGAAGAGTGAAAGTAAATATGAGATGTCTATAGTATAGAAAAGTGATTTTGAGAGGATGGGGGAAGCTACCCAATAAAAGTAAGAGATAAAGCCCAGGTTGAGAGAAGTTAAGAGAGAGAGAACAATGAAATAATATTCCCCATTCAACTGGTGAGGGACAGAGGAAAGGTGAAATGGAGTAATACAGCAGGAGAGTATTGTATGGAATTTAAAGTACAAACAAATAGTGAAGAAATAGGATTTCCTTTGAAGTAGTACAGCAATAACTATGTTAGTACACCCAACCAGCAACTGTTTATAAAAGGTGGAAAGGGATAGGACTCTTATTAGAGGGGGAAAAGAATGTGAGCTGACTTAAGAAAGAATGGCTATGCAAGGATAGAGGGAGAAAAAATAATAAGAATAAGTGACTTTATGCATCCAGGTCTTTCCTGGCATAGGTCTGGCTGGGACTTCCTCACCTTGGGAGAGAAGGGAGCTGCTAGGCTGTTATCATTGACCTGACTCTCCTCCAATGTAGCTGCAGCAGCCGCCATCTCCAGCAGACTTTCCCATTATTTTATGAAACCTCCTTACAGCCCATTTTGAAGTGTCCTCTGCACATTTTAGATTCCAAACTTCATATGGAACTTTGTTTTTCAGATCAGATAAGTGTCCTAGTTGGGTGCACAAGCAGGTGGGCTCAGCTTCCACCTACATAGCTGCCATCTTCCTCTTTCTCTCTCTCTCCTTTCTACTTGATAAGTCTGGATAAAGGTTTATCAATTTTGTTTAACATTTTAAACAAGTCCTTGGATTCATTAATATTTTGTATAACATTTTTAGACACTATTTCATTTATATTTCCTCTGATCTTTATTATTGCCTTCCTTCTATTCACTTTGGGTTTTATTTGTTTTTCTTTTTCAAGTTTCTTTAAGTGTAAAGTTAGATTGTTTATTTGAGCTTTTTCATGAGGTTTTGTTTTGTTTTGTTTTTAGATATGCCTGTAATGCTATGAGTTTCCCTCTTAGGGTTGCTTTCTTAGTGTTCCATATTTTGGATTATGTTCTTATTTTCATTTGTTTAAAGGTATCTTTCAATTCATTCCCTGACTTTCTTGCCTAATTGTTCATTGTTTAATAACATGTTATTTAACTTGCATGTCTTTGTGTGTTTTTTTCAGTGAATTTCATATGATTGATTTCAAGTTTCATCATATTATGGTCAGAGGAGATGTTGGATATGATTTCAGTCTTCATAAATTTATTGAGACTTGTTTTGTTTCCTAACATATGGTCTATTCTAGAAAACATTCCATGTGCGCTTGAAAAGTATGTGTATTCTGCTACTTTGGCATGAAGTGCTCTGAAGATATTTATTAAGTCCATTTGATCTAGTGTGTTGTACAAAGCTGTTATCTCTTTGTTGACTTACTACTTGGAAGATCTATCCATCGAAGTCAAAGGTATGTTAAAATTTCCTACTATGATGGTATTTCTGTTTATTTCTCTCTTTTTATACATCAAGACTTCTTTAATTATTTAGGTGCTCCTATGTTGGGTGAGTAAATGTTTGCTCAGGTTTTATCCTCTTGTATTGTTCCCTGTTCCCTTTGTCATGATGTAGGGTCCTTATTTGCCTTTACTATAGCCTTGATTTTTAAGACTATTTTGTTGGTATAAGTATTATTACTCCATCTTTTTTCTTTGCTATTTGCATAAAATATCTTTTTCCAACCTTTTACTATTAGTCTGTGTGTATCATTTGAACTGAGGTTAGTCTCCTGAGGGCAGCATATGTATGGGTCTTGTTTTCTTATCAATTCCACTACACTTTGTCTTTTGTTTGGAGCATTTAAGCCATTTACATTTAAGGTAATTATTGATAGATATGTTTTGGGTGCCATTTCATTTTTAGACTCTTCTTCTCCTTCTTCTCCTTCTCCTTCTTCAAGACTCTACTTCCTTCTTCCTTCTTTCTTCCTCCTCCTCCTCCTCCTCCTCTTTCTTCTTCTTCTTCTTGCCCTTTAACATTCTTATACTATACTGGTGTGGTGTTAACAAACTCCTTTACATTTTCCTTGTTTGGGAATCTCTTTATTTCTCCTTCAACTTTGACTGATATCATTGCTAGGTATACTAGCTATGGTTGCAGATCCTTGCTTTTAATCACCTTGAATATGTCATGTCACTCCCTTCTGGCCTGGAATGTTTCTGTTGAGAAATTATATGACAATCTAATTGGGGCTCTCTTGTATGCAATTACATGCTTTTCTTACAGCTTTTAGGATTCTCTCCTTGTCCTTAAGCCTTGACATTTTGATTATGATGTGTCACACCATAGGCCTCTTTGGATCCAAGTTGTTTAGGACTCTCTGAGCTCCCTGGACTTGTGCATCTTTTTATTTCATCAGATTAGGAAAGATTTTGGTCATTATTTTTTTCAAATAGGTTCTTGATCCCTTGCTCACTCTCTTCTCTTTCTGGTATTCCCATGAGGTGGATGTTGTTGCACTCCATGTTTTCTGAAATGTTTCTTAAGCTGCCATTTTAACATTTTTTTCATTTTGCTGCCCTGCTTGGTTATGTGTTTTACCCTTTTCTTTCAAATAACTGATCCAATCCTCTGCTTCATCTAACCTGCTTTATTTCTTCCAGTGTATAACTTATTTCAGATATTGCATTCTTTATTTCTGACTGGCCCATTTTTATGGTTTCTATTTTTTTTTCATATTGTTGAGTAATCTTGTAATCAGTACTTTAAACTCTCTACCTGATGGATTGCTCCCTCCATTTCATCTAGTTCTTTTGGAGAATAGTTTTATTCTTCATTTGGTATTGTTTCTTCTTCCCATTTCAACTCTTCATTTTTATTTGTTTCTATGTATTAGGTAGATATGCAAGACTCTGTGTCATGCTTATGTCAAACCCTGCCTGTGACTGACCCTGGACAACCTGTTTGGAGTTATTAGTGACCCACAGTTTGTAGCTCCCTCTACTGGGCCTGGGTGTATGCAGAAAGAACCAGGCTACGCACAAGGGATGGATTTTACCAGCATCAGACCCAGGGTTTGGTTAGCTGAAGCATCAGATCTCCCAGTGATCCACCTCTGCCCACAAGCTTTGCGTAGGGTTAAAAAGTGAAAGTCTTCCAACTATACTACTCAGAAGCAGGGCTCATGCACCAAAAGGTGAGGCAGAGTAATTTCTGTGAAAGAGGATATTGCTTCCCCTGGAGCTCAGACAACTTGGAGGGGATTGCTCTTCCTGAGAAAGCTGGCTTCTTCAGTGTGAAAAATAACTCAGCACAGGGATCCTGATGGCTAGTCTTTCAACTCTCTCCCCAGAGGCACCAGACCCAGACTCTCTTCAAGTGGCTCTATCCCATTCTGCCCTTTCTCTGCTGCAGCACAGGGTAAGTATCTGCCAACAGAATTTTCTGTGTTGGCCCTTTAAGAGGCTCTCTGAGTCTCCAGTCATCTCTCCTTGGCAGACAGAAACCTCACTGCTTTTCACAGTAATGTTATTTAGGTTTTTTCTTTTTCTGGTGCTGTAAGCTGGGGAGACCAGATTGGAGTTCAGATTCCACACTTCTCAGAGGGAACCCTCTGGTTGCTAAAATGTCCCTCTGGGACTTCAGCTGCTACTCAGGAGAGCCCAGCCAAATCCCTTATGCTTCCACCAACTCCTTACCAGCCACATTGTGCTGATGTGACTTCTTCCATCTGTCCGTGGTTATAGGGTTTCTCTTCAGCTAGTGTCCAGTTGGTTATTCAGGATCATTTTTTCTATAATTTAGGTGTAATTGTAGTTTGGTCCTGGAAAATGGTTGGTGTAGCTTCCACTTACTCCTCCATGATCTTTGGTCTCTACCCTTGGATTTTGCTTGTTCTTCTTTTTCTAGTTCCTTTACATGTAATATTAGATTATTTGAGGTTTATTTTGTTTCTTACGGTAGGTCTACATTGCTGTGAGCTTACCCCAAAAAATGGTTTTGGCTGCACCCCATTGATTTTGTGGCATTGTTTCCACTTACACTTGTCTCAAGGCAATTTTTATTTCTTCATTGGCCAGCTGATTGTTTAGTAACATGTTGTTCAGGCTCCATGTGTATTATTTCCAGTTTTTCTCTTGTAATTGTTTCCTAGTTCATACAATTGCGGTTGAAAAAGATAGTTGATATGATTTTGCTTGGTGACCTAACATTTGTTTTATCATGGAGAATGTTCATGTGCACTTGAAAAAAATGTGTATTCTACTTTTTAGGTAGAATATTCAGTATATATCTATTACATTCATTAGTATATCACTAAAGGCCAATATTTACTTGTTGACTTTGGGTGATCTATCTATTAATGTAAGCAGGGTGTTTAAGTCCCCTACTATTATTATATTACTGTCAATCTCTCCCTTTATGTCTCTTAGTATTTATTGTATGTATTTAGGTGTTTTGATGGTGGGTGCTCTTGCTGAATTGATACATTTATCATTATGTCATACCTTTGTCTCTTGTTGCTATCATTGTTTTAAAGTCTATTTTGTGCTTGGGCTGGTGCTCCTGTTGCCTCTCTGAGGAGGGGAAATGCCAGAAAAAGTTGGGACCTGTTTTTGGTGATTGGCAATGAGTTTCCATGGTCTAGAAAGGTAAAGGGACACTGAAGACTGATAATGGTTGACTTCCTTGTATTTAGCCTGTACAATTTTCTGCAGTGGCTTTTCATTTCAGTGTTCTCTCACTACTCCACTCCCTGTCATCTGAAGACTGGGAAAAATGCTAAGAAAAAATAAATAGTAATAGCAGAGTTCCAGCCAAGATGGAGGCATAGGTAGATACACTTTTCCTCCTTTAAAAACAAAAAGAAGAATAACAACAAATTTCAAACAAGGAAACAAAAAAACCTCATAAGTACCAGAAAATAAAACTGTATGGAAGTCCAACACCAAGGAGTTAAAGAAGAAACATTCACCCAAACAAGTAGGAGAGGTGGAGAGGACTTGTGGCAAGACAGCAGCTAGAAGACTAGGGCAGGCAAGGTGGTGGCTGGTAGCATGGGTGAGGTGGCAGCTGGCAGACCTGGCAATTCCACATTCCCATGCAAGTAAACCAGGAGGAAAAACTGGGGAGCGAGACAGACTGTGAAGCCCAGGGTTCCAGTGTGGGAAAATAAAGCCTCAGAACCTCTGGCTGTAAGAACCTGTGGGGGTTGAGGTGCAGAAGAAACTCCCACCCTCACAGAAGAATTCCTTGAAGAGGCCTATAGAGTCCTAGAAAGTACATAAAACCATCCACTATAGAAGACCATTCTGTGTGGCAGGGCTCAGCTCCCATTCAGAGATGTACAGGACCCACGCCCACAGATAGGTTCTGCCTTAGGGAATTAGGCCTGCACTGTACCTAGACTGCTATGAGAGACTTGCTTTTGCTAAAATTCCCTCACCCTGAATTGAGGCAGAAAACATTTACTTCAAAGTAACTTCCTAAAATCCATGCTAAACCTTCCAAGAATGAGTGTAACCAGTTCAACCACTTCTCTCTTTTCATTTGCAAATATCCTTCTTCTCTGATGTGATTAGTGGCATCCTCTCCTTTGTCTTCTATAAAAGATAACCACCTAAAGTAAACCTGTGCATAGTAAATGAGGACTTTCATGTAATGTGCTCAGAAAAACAATAAAAGCTGGTTGAGGCAAGGGCTGAGGCTTTTTCTCCTCTTGAGAGAGAAGCCACCAGCCCCCTTTCCCCACAGAATTCAGTAGTCCATGTGAATTTCTTTTTTCTCAGTTACAACACCGTGGACCCTATGAGCCAGGGTCTGCGACAACCCACCAGGAAAGCAGCACCAGAAAGGCATAATTTGCATATGGGTAGCAGAGAAAGAGAACAAAAGCTGGCTGAGAGTGGAGCAAGTGGCACCATTACCTCTCAGACACCTTCCCCATAGAACAGGGTCAAAATTCAGCGATGTGGGTTGCCCCACCTTGGTGAATACTTAAGGCTCTGTCCTTTATTATGTAACAGCCAAGACAAAAAATATGGCCCAAATAAAAGACTGTACCAGAGTTCTAGAAAGAATACAACAAAACAATGAAGAGATAGTCAACCTATCAGATGCAGAGTTCACAACACTGGTAATCAGGATGCTCACAGAACTGATTGAGTTCAGTCACAAAATGAAGGAACAAATGAAGTTTGCTTAAAATGAAATAATGAAAATTTATAGATAACCAATAGCGAAGGGAAGAAAACCAAGACTCAAATCAACCATCTGGAACAAAAGGAAGAAATAAACATCCAGCTGGAACAGAATGAAGAAGCAAGAATTCAAAAAAAAATTAGGAGAGGCTTAGGAACCTCCAGGACAATTTTAAACTCTCCAACATCCGAATCATAGCGGTGCCAGAAGGAGAAGAGGAAGGGGAAGAAATGGAAAACTTATATGAAAACATAATGAAGGAGAACTTTCCTAATCTGGCAAAGAAAACAGACTTCCAGAAAGTCCAGGAAGCACAGATGTCCCAAACAGTTTGGACCCAAGGAAGCACAGATGAAGGGACATCATAATTATATTACCAACGATTAAAGATGAGAGAATCTTAAAAGCAGCAAAAGAAAAAGAGACAGTTACCTACAAAGGAGTTCCCATTAGACTATCAGCTGACTTCTCAAACCTTGCAGGCAAGAAGGGGCTAGAAAGAAGTATTCAAAATCATGTAAAACAAGGTCCCAGATTCAAGATTACTCTACCCAGCAAAGCTATCATTTAGAATTGAAGAGCAGATAAAATGCTTTCCAGAAAAGATGAAGTTAAAGGAGTTCATCATCACCAAACCTTTACTATATGAAATGTTAAAGGGACTTATCTAAGAAAAAGAAGATAAAAAATACAAACAGTAAAATGACAACAAACTCACAACTATCAACAACCAAGCCTAAAAAAAAACAAAAACAAATATGAACTAAGAAAATAACTATAACAGGAATAAATTCACAGAAATAGAGATCACAGGAGTATTATCAGTGGGAATGGGTATGGGTAGAGAGGGGGCGTAAAAGGTACTGGAAATAAGAAGCATAAAATGTAGGTATAAAATAGGAAGAGGTTAAGAGTAGTATAAAAAAAAGGAGAAGCAAAAAACCTTATATGTATGACCCATGGACATGAACTAACATGGGGGAATAATGTTTGGAGAGGGGGTACAGGACAAAGGGGACTAAAGGGGAGAAAAAATGAAACAATGGTCATAGTATAATCAATAAAATATATTAAAAACATACTATTGAGTTCCACACATTGGATGTTAATAGACAATGGTGTTGGCTGTGACAATTTTCATTTTAAGCTTCACATGACAGCTGAAATTAACTTATGGTGTTCCATTTGTGTTTTTTATTTTAATTAATGTTATTGGAACCACAGTATATACTTAGCCTTATGGTTCTATTGATATTGAAGTTAATATGGGGCAATATATCAGTGGAGAAAACACAAGTTGTGCATTGATAATTGTTCAAGTTTGCTCAAATAGTTTTCTGGACTTGTCTGTTAAAGTTGTTAGTTGTAGAGTATTGAATAGCTAAGAAATTATTGTCTCCTTTGAAGTAAGATGGTTTTAGGTGGAAGTCATTAAGTATGGTGTTGTAAACCTAGGTGAACTCTATTTTTCATGGCAAACATGTAAGTCATACATATTTATCTACAGATAAGTATATCTGTAGATAAATATATCTGTGTTATACAGCTATAACTGATATGGCCTGATATAGAATGATAATTTTGTAAAACACCCCTTTGTTCACTGTATTCAGCAATATATTGATTCCCAAAAGAAAACGCTTTGGAGAGGAGGAAAAGAGAATTCACTGTATGAAATTACTTACTATGTGAAAGTTGATTGAGCTTCAGAAGGTAACATATCTAGGACAGTGTACTAAACAATATCAGCCAGCATTTCACTCCCTGAAGGCTACAGAGCAGTATTTGAACACAAATCAGTTTATTTTATATCATGGGAAATTTTGGAATGCTTACTAGCATAGAAAATAATTCCTAGAAACAAGGTCATTATGAAATAAATAACTTAAACTTTACAGGTGATACAACATGTTTTATTAGGAAGATATTTGATAATGCCCAAAGTAAAATAAGATATAACAAATTATATGTTTGATTAAGTCTTTAATTTATGCTTAGTTCCAAGGTAGAGAATAAAACTGAGAAAGGATTGCAAGCTTAAATTTTGGAGAGTTCTACACATTGGAATGTTATTAGACAGAGGATGCTGTTGGCAGTGACAGTTTTAACTGTAAGATTTAGAAGACACCTAAAATTAACTTCTTTGTTATATTTTGTGTACTGTTATTTCTATTACAGTCATCGGAATTGCTGTCCTACATAGGCATACGGTTCAGTTGGCATTGAAGTTCATATTGGGAACTATATCATGATAGAAATAACAAGTGCATTCATAACTGTCAAGTTTGCTTTAATGATTATCTAAACTTATGTGTTAAAGTTGTTAGTTTGGAGCAATTAGAAGCTTGGAAATTCTAGAACATTTTGAAGTAAGATTAGTTTAGTTTCAAATTATTAACTATGGTGTTGTAAACTAGGTAAACTCTGGTTTTCAAGGAGAACAAGTAAGTTATAAAAAGTTCTCTACACAGCTAGCAAAGAACAAGTTGCATAATAACAGTATAATTGAAAATGACATGATATATATTGATATGTATGTAAAGATCCTTTTGTTTACCATATTCGCCATTGTATTGTTTCACACAGGGAAAGATATTGGAAGTGAAGAAATGGGAATTAACTGTATGAAATTACTTGGAACCACGATGTGCTTTCAATTGGGAGATAAATATATCTAGAAGAGTCAACCAAACAATCTCATCCACCTTTTTACTCCATGACAACTTCAGTACAGTGTTTCAGTGTACATAAGATTATTTCATATTACGGGAGATTCAGGAATGCTTAGCACCAGAGGCTATAATTTCTAAAAAAAAATCACTCCTCACTATGAAATGAATAATTTCACCTTTAGAGATGTTAAAACATGTTTTATCAGAAGATATTTAATCGTATACAAAGTAAAATATGGTAAAACAAGTAATATGTATATATATTATATTTATATGTTTAAGGTCTTTATGTTCATAAAAGGTAGAATATTAGATTGAGGAATGATTGCAAGTCAAAATTCTGCTGAATTCTATGTACTGGATAATACTAGACAGACAATGGTGTTGACAGTGACAGTTTTCATTGTACTCTTTAGAAGACAGAAAAAGTTAACTCCTATGTTATACATTATATTGTTATTTCTATAAGTGTTATTGCAACTGCAGTTATCTATAGCCTTATGGTTTAATGGCACTGAAGTTAATATTGAGAAGAATATCGTGAAAAAAACAACAGGTGGCATATTGATAATTGTTCAACTTTGCTCTGGTGATTTTGTAGACTGTGTGTTAAGGTTGTTCATTGTAGAGTAGTGAGAAACTTAGAAATTGTGATCTTTTGAAGTAAGACAGGTTTAGCTTCAAGTAACTAAAAATGGTGCTGTAAACCTAAGTAAACTCCGTTTTTTAAGGCAGACCAGAAAATTAAGAATAGTTTTCCACAGAGTGATGAATAAACAACCTGTATTGCAGCATTGTAAGTGAAAATAGCATGATATATATTGATATTTTTGTAGAAGAAAGCCTTTATTCACCATATGTAGCTGTGTTCTATATGACACAGAGAAACACTTTAGAAACAAAGACACAGGAATTAACTGTTACCAAATTACTCAAAGTCAGGGAGTTGTTTGAATTTTGGAGGCAAACATATCTAGAAGAGTCTATTACACAAACTCAGCCTGCTTCTCATTATTAAAAGCTACAGTGCATGGCTTGAACATGCTTCAGATTATTTCATACCATGGATATTTGGGGACGCTTACAAACACAGGCAATACTTCCTAAACACAAACTCCCCTCATTATGAAATGGATAATTTTACCATTATACATGATACAACGTGATTTATAGGAAGATATTTGATAGTGTCCAAAGGAAAATATGATAAAACAAGTCACATGTGTGTTTAAGCCTTTTTTAAAAGATTTATTTATTTGTCTTTAGAGAGGAAGGGAAGGAGAGAAGGAGAGAAATATCAATGTATGGTTGCTTCTTGTAAGTCCCCTGCTGGGAACTGGCCTACAACCCAGGCATGTGCCCTGACTGGGAATTGAACCGCAATCGTGTGGTTCGCAGGCCCTCGCTCAATCCACTGAGCTACGCCAGCCAGGCTGTTTAAGCCTTTAATTTATGCTTAGTTCAAAGGTAGAGTATAAGATTGAGAAAGGATTGAAAGTTAATATTCTGCTGAGTTCTACACATTGAATATTAATAAACAGAAAAATATGTTGGTAGTGACAATTTTCATTATAAGCCTAGAAGAGATAAAAAATTGGTTGGAAGTTGGTGGCGAGGTAGGTGGGAGCTTAACCCAACTTTCTTGTGCCCATAGTGAGACATCTGGCCAATATTGTGGAGAAGAGAATGAACAGCAAATGGAATCCTAGCTTATATGAAGTTTGGAAGTCAAAGTTTGCAGAGGACACTAAAAAACTGCATGGTAAGGAAATTTTGAAGGGGAACTGGAAAGTCACTGGGCCCTGTTCCTGGGATCATGGTACAGTGGCTGTGGACTCAGTCCATGCTGCTCTAGGAGTTTTGGAGGAGACCAGGGTCAGGAATTCTAACTCCACAGCTTTCTCCTATCCCAAAGCAGGGAAACCAGTCCTGCCTAGGAGATACCTGGATGCTTAAAGTTTCTAGGGGGATAAATAGGTAGTGGGAGACACATAGCATGGGGCATTCCACAGCTTGGTCTCTGGTCACTGCCTCCATAGTTCCAGATAAATTGTGGAGCAGGGAGACACCTGGAGATGGGGAAGAGTTGGGCCCCGATTAACTGTGACCCAGAGAGTCACTTACTGGTCAGAGAGTTGAGCTGTGTGAAAAGACCTGCACTTACTGAAAACAGCAGCCAAAAACCAAGGGAAACTCACTCAAAAACAAAAAAGAAATGGCATGTATCTGCTATACAAGGATATCTCCCTCCCAGTAGTGGGGCCATCTAAGAGGGAGGAAGGGGGTCACTGCAGGGACTGATCAGAGGAGGGCAGCAGGGGTTCAGAAAGTTAGCAGTCCCAGAGATACGTAATTTAATAGGGGAACTAAACTTCCTGGAAGAGATTTTGAGAGTGTGTAGAACCCAGAGCAGCCAAGAGGGAGGGGGAAGGGTGCAGGTTGTTCCTAATCAGTTCACATCAGAGGTGGTACAACTTGGTGAATTAAAGATCTGGCACAGGTAGAGAGAAGGAGCAGTTCAGAGCTCAAAAGGCTTGGGCTAGAGACTGGGCAACTGTGAATACTACAGCCCAGATTTAACCCCCATACTCCCAAAATCATAGGAAAGAAAAAAAGCAAAGTCCAGGCCTGCTGTACCTACAGAAGCCAGGAAGACCAGCAGAACTAGTTTGGTAAGTTTAAAGCCAGATGAGGCTTTATTTTATCCCCACGTTTGAGACAATAAGACCTGTACCTGTAAAAGGAACAAAGAATTAAAGAAAGAACCAGAGAGAAATCAGAACACTAAGGCAAACTGGAAAACAGACAAAATTTACATTGCTATCCTACACAATTTGCATATAAGTTTTAATTTTTATTATTATTATTTTTCTAATTTTGTTATTATTTTATATCTTATTTTTTATTTTTCTTTTTTTAAATTTAATTCTTATTCAAGTACAGTTTTCTGTTTTATATTACCTACCCTTCCCCCTAGTCCTCCCCACCTCCCTTCCATTTTCAACCCCCAATTTAATTATTGTCCATGGGGCCCTTTTACTTATTCATATGACTCCCTCCCCTTTTCCCCTATGATTCTCTCCCCTCTCCTCTCTGGACCCTGTCAGCCTGCTCCACATTTGAGTGTCATTGGTCATATTTTGCTTGCTTGTTTCTTTTGTTGCTTAGATTCCTGTTAAAGGTGAGATCATATGGTATTTGTCTTTCACCACCTGGCTTATTTCACTCAACATAATGTTCTCCAGATCCATCCATGATGTTGCAAAAGGTAGGAGCTACTTCTTCCTTTCTGCAGCATAGAATTCCATTGTGTAAATGTACCAGAGCTTTTTGATCCAGTCATTTACTGATGGGCATCTAGGTTGCTTCCAAATCTTGGCTATCATAAATTGTGCTGCTATGGACATTGGGGTGCATACGTTCTTTTCGATTGGTGTTTCAGGGTTCTTAGGATATACTTCTAAGAGTGGAATTGCTGGGTCAAAAGGCACTTCATTTTTAGTTTTCTTAGAAATTTCTGACTTCCGCCAAGATGGAGGCATAGGTGGAAACACTGTGCCTTCTCCCACAACCAAGTTTGAATAAAACAAAGGTTTGGAGAAACAAAGACACAACCAAAGGACAGAAAATTGAATTATACGGAAGTCCGACTACATCTAACCATTCAAGGGGACAGTAAGAGGGGCGGAGCCAGCAGCGAGCAGGGTCGGGCAGGACAGGGCCCCCGACCCAGGCGCACAGGCAGATGAGAACCAGCTGGGGTGCGGGGCAGACCGCGGGCGCATATTCGCGCACAGTGAGACAGACCACGCAGGCCCCAGGGGGCGAGGGCTGACAGCGGTGGCACACTTGCGTGCAGTGGGACGAAACGCGTGGGCCAGGTGACGGCAGCAACTGCGGCACCGGTGAGGGCCGTGGCGGCAGGCGGCGAACAGGATGCCATAGTCCCTCTTTGATCCCGCCCCCACATACAGCGTCACAACCCAGCGACTTAGTTGCCCTGCAATACCTGTGAGAGCCATTGTCGCTCTTTGACCCCGCACCCACATACAACGTCACAAAACAGGGACTTAGTTGCCCTGTTCTACTGAACATTTTAGGGCTCTGATTCTGCTGTGGAACAGGCACGAACAACCCGAAAGATGGTGTGAGAAGAACTCAAAGTCCAAGAGCCAATAACTCTAAGCGACCAAGAAATTGCCAGCCTCTCAGAAGCACAATTCAAGACACTATTTATCAGGATGCTCACAGAATTGGTAGATTATAGTCGCAAATTAGAGGAACTTATGAAGGCTAAACTAATTGAAATGAAGGGAGATGCACAGGAAACCAATAGTGATGGAAAGGAAACAGGGACTCAAATCAATGGAATGGACCAGAAGGAAGAACAAAACATCCCACCAGAAAGGAATGAAGAAATGAGAATTCAAAACAATGAGGAGAGGCTTAGGAACCTCCAGGACATCTTTAAACGTTCCAACATCCGGATTATAGGGGTACCAGAAGGGGGAAAGAAACAGCCACAAGTGGAAAACTTATTTGAACAAATAATAAAGGAGAACTTCCCCAGTCTGGCAAAGGAAATAGACTTCCAGGAAATCCAGGAAGCTCAGAGAGTGCCAAAGAAGTTGGACCCAAGAAGGAACACACCAAGGCACATCATCATTACATTAGCCAAGACCAAAATGAAGGAGAGAATCCTAGAAGCATCAAGGGATAAGGGGACAGTCACCTACAAAGGAGTACCCATCAGACTGTCAGTGGATTTCTCAAAAGAGACCTTACAGGCAAGAAGGGGCGGGAAAGAAGTATTCCAAGTCATGAAATCCAAAGACCTACAGCCAAGATTGCTTTATCCAGCAAAGCTTTCATTTAGAATGGAAGGACAGATAAAGTGCTTCTCAGATAAGGTCAAGTTCAAAGAGTTCATCATCACCAAGCCCTTATTATATGAAATGCTAAAGGGACTTATATAAGAAAAAGAAGATGAAAAATATTAACAGTGAAAGGACAGCAAACACACAGCTATTAACAACCACACCTAAAACAAAAGCAAACCAAGAGGACAGCTAGATCAGGAGTGGAACCATAGAAATGAAGAACACATGGAGGGTTAGAAACAGGGGGGTGGGAGGGCTAGAAGGGGGGAGAAGGCACAGAAAATAGCATAGATGGTAGGTAGAAAATAGATAGGGGGGAGGGTGAGAATTGTGGGGGAAATATAGAATAAAGAACAAAGAACAAAGAACTTGAGAGACGTGGTTATAAACTAAGGGGGGCAGAATGGTGGGGGAGGGAGGGTGCGGTGGAAGGGATTGAAGGGGGGGAATAGAACAACTGTAATGGTATAATCAATAAAATATATTTAAAAAAAAGAAATCTCCATACTGCTTTCCAAACAAAGAACTTGAGACACGTGGTTATAAACTAAGGGGGGCAGAATGGTGGGGGAGGGAGAGTGCGGGTGGAAGGGATTGAAGGGGGGGAATAGAACAACTGTAATGGTATAATCATTAAAATATATTTAAAAAAAAAAGAAATTTCCATACTGTTTTCCATAGTGGTTGTACCAGTCTGCACTCCCACCAACAGTGAACTAGGGCTCCCTTTTCCCCACAATCATTCCAGCACTTGTTGTTTGTTTCTTTGTTTATGATGGCCATTCTGACTGGTGTAAACTGGTATCTCATTGTGGTTTTCATTTGCATCTCTCTGATAGCTAGCAATATTGAGCATGTCTTCATGTGTCTCTGGATCCTCTGTATGTTGTCCTTGGAGAAATGTCTGTTCAACTCCTTTGCACACGTTTTAATTGGGTTGCTCATCTTCTCTGAGTGGAGTCGAGTGAGTTCTTTGTATATTTTGGAGATTAAACCTTTGTCTGAAGTATCATTGGCAAATATGTTTTCCCAATCAGTTGCGTCTCTTTTAATCTTGATACTGTTTTCCTTAGCCATGCAGAAGCTCTTAATTTTCATGAGATCCCATGTGCTTATTCTTTCCTTTATGTTCCTTGCTCTAGGGGATGTATCAGTAAAAATATTGCTGGGTGGAATATCTGAGATTTTCTTGCCAATGTTCTCCCATAGGACATTGATGGTTTCCCGGCTTATATTTAAGTCTTTTATCCACCTTGAATTTCTTTTGGTGTATGGTGTAAGTTGGTCCTCGAGTTTCATTTTTTAGCATGTAGCTGTCCAGTTCTCCCAACACCATTTGTTGCAGAGGCTATCTTTACTCCATTTTATGTTACTGCCCCCTTTGTCAAATATTAATTGACTGTAGAGTGCTGGGTTTATTTCTGAGCTTGCTGTTCGGTTCCATTGGTCTATGTGCCTGTTTTTATGCCAGTACCAGGCTGTTTGGATTACAGTGGCCTTGTAATACAGTTTGATATCAGGTATTGTGATCCCTCCTACTTTGTTCTTCTTTCTCAAAATTTCGGCTGCTATTCAGGGTTTTTATGGTTCCATATAAATTTTTGAAGTGTTTGTTCTATGTCTGTGAAATATGCCATTGGTACTTTAATAGATATTGCATTGAATCTATGAATTGCTTTGGGTAGTATGGACATTTTGATGATGTGAATTCTTCCAATCCATGAACATGGTATATGTTTCCATTTGTTAGTGTCTTCCTTGATTTCTTTCTTCAGTGTTGTATAGTTTTCTGCATATAGGTCTTTAACCTCCTTGGCTAGGTTTATTCCCAGATATTTTATTTTTGTTTTTGCTATATCGAATAGATTTTTATTCTTGATTTCTGCTTCTGTTGTTTCATTTTTGGTATACAAAAATGCCTTTGATTTCTGGATATTGACTTTGCATCCCGCTGTTTTGCCAAATCCATTTATTAGTTTGAGAAGTTTTTTCCTAGAGGCTGTAGGATTTTCCATGTACACTATCATGTCATCTGCAAACAATGACAGTTTTGTTTCCTCCTTTCCGATTTGGATGCCTTTTATTTCCTTTTCTTGTCTGATCGCTGTGGCTGAAACTTCTAATGCTATATTGAATAGAAGTGGTGAAAGTGGACAACCTTGTCTTGTTCCTGATCTTAGTGGAAAAGATTTTAGTTTTTGCCCATTGCGTATGATGTTGGCTGTAGGTCTTTCATATATGGCCTTTATTATATTGAGGAATGCTCCCTCTGTTCCCATTTTTCTGAGTGCCTTTATCATAAGTGGGTGTTGTACCTTATCAAAAGCTTTTTCTGCATGTATTGATATGATCATGTGGTTTTGGTGTTTGCTTTTGTTTATGTGGTGTATTACATTTACTGATTTAGCAATATTGAACCATCCTTGCATCCCTGGGATGAATCCCACTTGATCGTGCCATATGATCTTTTTGATGTATTGTTGGATGCAATTTGCCAATATTTTATTAAGGATTTTAGCGTCTATGTCCATCAGCGATATTGGCCTGAAGTATTCTTTCTTTGTTGTGTCTATATCTGGTTTTGGAATTAGGATGATGCTAGTTTTATAAAAAGAGTTGGGGAGTTTTCCCTCCTTTTGGATTTTTTGGAATAGTCTGTGAAGAATAAGGGTTAGCTCTTCCTTAAAGGCTTTGTAGAATTCTCCTGTGAAACCATCTGGTCCAGGGCTTTTGTGTGATGGGAGTTTTTTGATTACTGCTTCTATTTCATCTGCTGTTATTGGCCTGTTCGGGTTTTCTGCTTCTTTTTTATTGAGTTTTGGAAGATTATATTTTTCTAGATTTGTCCATTTCAGCCAGGTTTTCAAATTTCTTGGCACACAGTTCTTCATACTAATTTCCTAGAATCCCTTCAATTTCTGTGGTATCAGTTGTAATTTCTCCTCTTTCATTTCTTATTGTGTTTATTTGGGTCCTCTCTCTTCTTTTCTTGATGAACCTATTTAAAGTTTTTTCTATTTTGCTTATCTTTTCAAAAAACCAACTCCTAGATTCATTGATCCTTGGAAATGTGCTATGTCATTTAGTTCTGCTCTGATCCTGGTTATTTCCTTCCTTCTTCTTGCTCTGGGCTGTCATTGTTGTTGTTCCTCAAGTTCTTGGAGGCATCAGATTAAGTTGTTTCTTTGAAATGTTTCTATCTTCTTTAGGTAAGCCTGTATTGCTATGAACTTCCCTCTCAGGACTGCCTTCACTGTGTCCCATAAGTTTTGGATTGTTGTGAGTTCAGTTTCATTTGTTTCCAGAAGGTTTTTGATTCCATCCCAAATTTTAATCTTGACCCATTTACTGTTTAATAGCATACCATTCAGTCTCAATGCTTTTGGGTGTTTTGGTTTTTTTCCTATGGGGTTGGTTTCCAATTTCAGTTCCTTGTGGTCAGAGAAAATTCTTGGTATGATTTCAGTTTTCTTGAATTTGTTGAGGCTCGTTTTGTGTCCTGTCATATGGTCTATCTCTGAAACTGTTCCATGTGCATTTGAAAAGAATGTGTATTTAGCTTCTTTGAGATGAAGGGCTCTATATATATCAGTCAAGTCTATTTCATCTAGGGTGTTGTTTAGTGCAGCTATATATTTGTTGATATATTGTTTGGAAGATCTGTCCATTTTTGACAGTGGGTTGGGAAAATCCCCTACTATAATTCTGTTGCTGTCAATATCTTTATTGATGTCCTCTAGGATTTTTTTTAATATATTTGGGTGCTCCTATATTTGGTGCATATATATTGACGATGTTAATGTGTTCTTGGTGGATTCTTCCCTTGAGTATTATGAAGTGACCTTCTGGGTCTCTCTCTATGACCCTTTTTTTGAAGTCTGTTTTGTCTGATATGAGAATTGCTACCCCGGCTTTTTTTTCTTGATCATTTGCTTGGAAAATTTGTTTCCAGCCTTTCACTTTTAGTCTCTGATGGTCTTTTGACCTGAGGTGGGTCTCTTGTAGACAGCATATGTGTGGGTCATGCTTTCTTAACCATTCAGCTATTCTATGTCTTTTAATTGGTGCATTTAATCCATTTATGTTTAAGGTTATTATTGAAAAGTACTTATTCATTGACATTTGTGTACCTGTGTTCCTCTCCGTCTCTCTCTTTTCCTTCCTTTCCTTAAAGCAGCCCTTTTAGTAATTCTTGTAGAGCTGGTTTGGTGGAGGCATATTCTTTTAGACTTCTTTTGTCTTGGAAGCTCTTTATTTGGCCTTCTATCTTGATTGTGAGCCTTGCTGGGTACAGTAGCCTTGGTTGTAGGTCTCTGTTTCTCATTACTTGGAATATTTCTTGCCATTCTCTTCTTGCTTGGCATGTTTCCATTGAGAAGTCAGTAGCCAACCTTATTGGGACCCCCTTGTATGTTACTTCCTTTTTCTCCCTTGCTGCCTTTAAGATTCTCTCTTTGTCTTGGAGTTTTTCCATTTTAATGATGATGTGTCTTGAAGTGGGCCTCTTTGGGTTCCTCTTGAATGGGACTCTCTGTGATTCCTGGATCCGTGTGACTTTATCTTTCCTCAACTTAGGAAAATTTTTCGTTATTACTCTTTCAAGTAAGTTTTCTATCCCTTCTTCTTCTTCTCCTTCTAGTATTCTTATCATTCAGATATTATTACGTTTCATATTTTCTTGCATTTCTCTTAAACTCTCCTCATTTTTTCTGATTCTCTTTTCCATTACTTGCTCCATCTGGGAGATTCTTTCTACCCTGTCCTCAAGCTCGCTTATGTGGTCTTCCACCACATCAGTCCTACTCTTCATACCTTCTACTGTCTTCTTCAGTTCAGAAATTGTATTCTTCATTTCCTCTTGGCCTTTGCTGATGGTTTCTATTTCCTTTTTCATGTTGGTATAGTTTGCAGAGAGTTCATTGTAGCTCCCCTGTAGTTTCTGGTAGCTTGTTGTAAGTTCTTTGAATTTCCTGATAACCAGTGCTTTGAATTCAATATCTGATAGGTGACTTGCCTCTAGTTCATCTAACATTCTTTCTGAGACTTCCTCCTTTTCCTTCATTTGGGAATTGTTTCTTTCTCTTCCCATTGTTTGTGATGCTCTTCTTATTGGCCACAGCTTCTTAAATTGATCTTTTCTGGTTCCCTGCGTTTATGGTGTGACCTTCTGTGGTAGGATGCCTTTGAAATTTAGTGGTGCAATCTCCTGCAGGTATCTTGGTGTTCTCTGCTTCCACCTATTCCTCTGGTTGTTTTCCAGCTAGTCAAACCTTTTCTTCTGGTCTCACAAGCCTTAGGAGCTGTTAGTGTGGTCTTTCTTGGGCCTCAGTGAACTCAACTGGTCTTGCCAGGGCCCTCCCACGATCCAGACTAGCGCTGCTCTCCTGTGCCCCACTAAGAGCAGATTTTCCCCCCAGGCTTTCCAGTCCTGGTCTGGTGTGAGTGCGCGCACTCCCAGCCAGGCTTTCCTGGCCTCGCAGACTTGGTCACAGACCTTTCCTTGGGCTGTGGCTGAACACACAGGGCAACTCACAATTCTCTCAAGCTGACAGCCACAGCCTGACTCCCGGTGCTTCTCAGCCTGCTCCTGGCTGGTTAGTGAGGGAGCTGATGGCTGTCTTTCTTCCAGGGGCTTTGCCAGCAGCCTGAGGCTCCTCGAGACTGTGGGAGAGCTGGCTTAGGCCCCGCACCACAGTGAACACACGGGCAACTCTGAATTCCCCAAGCTGACATCCAGGGCTTGACTCCCGGTGCTTTCCAGTCTGCACCAGCTGAGTAGGGATGGAGCTGATGACTGGCTCTCTTCCAGGGGCCCTGCCAGCAGCCTGAGACTCCCCGAGACTGTTCGAGAGCCTGCGTAGGCCCTGTGCCACCCAGAAAGCATGAACAACTCTTGATTCCCCAAGCTGAGAGCCAGTGCAGACCCTGCACAACCTGGAAGGCACTAGCGTCTCTCAGTTCCCCAAGCCAACAGCCATGACTTTACTCCCAGTACTTCCCAGTCTGCGTCGGCTGAGTAGGGTAGGAGCTGGTGACTGGCTCTCTTCCCGGGGTCCTGCCAGCAGCCCGAGATTCTTTGAGACTGTTCGAGAGCCGGCACAGGCCCCGTGCCACAGGGAATGCACGAGTGACTCTCAGTTCTGCCAGGCCAGCAACCACAGCCTGACTCCACGGATTATCAGAGCTCTCTGGTTTGCTTCCAAATGCCCACTCCACTCTCTGCCACTACTGGCAAACCGATCTCTCCTGGTGTTTTCCAATCTGTACCCTGCCAAATACGGAGGGTGCCGGTGACTAGTTCTCTCCCAGGGTTGTTGTTGCCCACCCTCAACTCTCAGAGACCGGGGCGGCCAGTCTGGGCCTTGGCGCAGCCTGGCAGAGGGCCTATCACCACCTGTGTGCTGCTCCCTCATACCTTGTTGATCTGTGGTTGCCTCCTCTCCTCAACCTCTGGTCATTCAGTGTCCGCTACACTCTCTGGACTCCTGCCTTCTTATATGGTGGGTCCCTGTTGGACATCTGCTGTACTCCTCTGCAGATCAGCCTGGTCTTTCTCCGGTGCATGGAGGGAAGCGAAATCCTTTGTCCTACTCTGCCGCCATCTTCCTCCTGATCTCCTATTTCTTTTCTTTCTGTTTACTTTTATTTGTCTTTTGTTTGTTTAATTGCATTTTTCACTGGTTTTCTTTGTTTTCTCTATCATATTGTATTTTAATTTTTCTTCTCTCACTTCATATGTATTTCAATAACACACTCTTGGTCTTTTACTTTCTATTCTTTTTATTCAGATTATATATTTCTTGTCATATTGTTGTTAATCCTGTATTAGGGTAAATAATTTTTGTTCCACATTATTGTAAATACTAAACAACACCATCTCTGGTCTGGACCCATTTCACAATCTTCCTGATCTTTATTACTCTTTTGGTTAACTTTATTGTCTCATACACTATGCCTAGTTCCTACCCTCATTCTCATTCATCTCACCATCTAAAATTACACAAATGTTCTGTTTTCTGGATTCAGCTCATATTATTTCTCCCCTGTAATAAGAGTCTTATTTCTTTTTTACCTTTTATAGAAAGTAGCTAATTGGGTGAAATATCATGGTTATCACTGTACTTCTCCAAAGGATCTCCTATCTCTTCTCTACTTGTTGGTACTTTAAATCCTATAGATACTCTCTGGCTATTTTAATCCACTTTGACTTCACCCAGCCCCTGATCACATACAAGACAAGGTGGTAGTTGTGAACACCAGTAGACCCACTGGAGGAGAGAATCCACCAATAAAGTAACCACCAACAGGTCAAACCCAAGTATGACAAGAGATATCACATGAATAGAAGAAAGGGAAACCCTAGAACATCCAGAAAACGAGATCAAACAGACTGCACCACTGAATCCCATAGAAGTTCCCCCTACAAAAACAGCAAAGCAGAGCATTAGGAATCACAGAAACAAAAACAAAGAGCCACCTAAAATAGGGAGACAAAGAAAGAAATTGAAATAAAAAGGAATGGTAGACTGCCCACTAAAAGAGCCAAATGAAATAAAGGCAAGCAAAACTCTCAGATATAGAATTCAAAAGATCGGTTATAAGGTTGCTCAAGGAACTCACAAACAACTACAAGGAAATAAGTGAGAACTACACTTTAAAAAAGGAAATAGAAGCTATAAACAAAAGCCAGAATGAAATGAAGAATACAATTTCTGAAATTTAAAAAAAAACACTAGAAGATATTATAAGCAGCTGGGTGAAGCAGAGGGCTGAATCAGTGAGCTGGAAGACAAGGTGGAAAGAAACACACAAGTAGAGCAGAGCATGAAAAAAGACTCAAAACCTATGAGGAGAGCTTAAGGGACCTGTAAGATAACATGAAACACAACAAAATTCTAGTCATAGGAATACCAGGAGGAGAAGAAAAGGAGCAAGGGATACAAACCCTGTTTATAAAAATAATGACAGAAAACTTCCCAAACCTGTACAGGGGTAAAGCTACTCAAGTTCAGGAAGCACAGAAAGTCCCAATCAAGATGAACTCAAAGAGGCCTTCTCCAAGACACATCATAACTAAAATGCCAAGTTTTAAAGACAAAGAGAGAATCTTAAAAGCACCAAGGGAGAAACCAGAAGTAACATACAAGGGAACTCCAATAAAGCTAGCAGCCGATTCTCAAGAGACACACTACAGGCTTGGAGAGAATGACAAAACAATTATTCCAAGTGATGAAAAGCAAAGACCTACAACCAAAGCCACTCTACCCAGTGAGGCTCTCAAAATGGAAGGCAAAAATAAGGAGTTCCCCAGTCAAAAGGAGGCTGAAAGAATACACCTTCACCAAACAAGCACTGCAAGGTATGCTAAAGGAACTGCTATAAGAAAAAGAAGAAAAATAGTGAGTGGGGAACAAGGAACAAAGGGGGAAAATAAATAGTACCTACCAATGATAACCTTAAATGTTAGTGGTTTAAATAATCCAGTCAAAACACAGAGGGTAGCTGAATAGGTAAGAAAATGTGATCCACACATATGCTTGCTACAAGAGACCCACCACAGGGAAAAAAGAAAAAAAACTAAAGAGAGTGAAAGATAAAGGTTGCAAACAAATATTTCCAAGCAAATGGATGGGAGAAAAAAGCTTTGGTAGCAATACTTATATCGGATAAAATGAACATCAAAATGAAAGCCACTCTTAAAAGAGATACTGAAGGACACTTTATTGTACTCAAGGAAAGAATCCATCGAGAAAACAAAAACATTATCAAAAACATACATGCACCCACCATAGGATCACCCAAATATTAAGGAAATTCTTGGAGGACTTCAAGAAAAAGAGACAACAACACACTTATACTAGGGGATTTTAACACCCAACTGTCATCAATGGATATATCTTCCAAAGGGAATATCAACAAGAATATTGTGGCATGGAATAAAGCCCTAGATCAAATAGATTCAACATATGTATGTGTATGTGTATATGTATATGTATATGTATATGTATATATATGTATATGTATATGTATATGTATATATCACCTTTCATCCCAAAGAAGCAAAGTACGCATTTGTTTCAAATGCACATGGAACATTTTTAAAGCTAGACCATTGATAAGACACAAAACCAGCCACAAGAAATTCAAGAAATCACAAATCATATCAAGAATTTTCTTGTATCACAAGGGCCTAAACTGGAAAACAACCTCAAAAAAAGAATTTAAAACACTCTAATTCACAGAGGTTGAATGGCATGCTGTTAAACAATGAATTAGCCCTGGCTGGTGTAGCTCAGTGGATTGAGCATGGGCCTGTGAACCAAAGGATCGCAGTTTGATTCCCAGTCAGGGCACATGCCTGAGTTGTAGGCCAGTTCCCAGCAGGGGACTCACAAGAGGCAACCATACATTGATGTTTCTCTCCTCTCCTTCCCTTCCCCTCTAAAGATAAATAAATAAAATAAAAAATAAGTTTAACTCATTTAAAAAAACAAAAAACAATGAATTGATTAAGGATGAGATCAAGGAAGAAATAAAAATATTTCTGGAATCAAATGAAATGAACACCCAATAGTCCAAATCTTGTGGGACAAAGCCAAGGCAACCCTGAGAGGGAAGTTCATAGTGGCACAGGTCTACCTATGAAAGATAGAAACATTCCAAGTAAATCAACCTAAACCTGCATCTACATGGACTGGAGGAATAACAAGAAAGCCCAGAGTGAGTAGAAAAAAGGAATAACCAAGAGCAAGCAGAATTAAATGACATAAACATTCCAAAGGATCAATAAATCCAAGAGCTGGTGCTTTAAAAATATAAATAAAATGGTCAAACCTTTAAGCAGACTCATCAACCAAAAAAAGGGTCCAAATAAGCAAAATCAGAAATGAAAGAGGAGAGATTACAACTAATACCACAGAGATACAAAGGATTGTAAGGAATTACTACAAACAACTATACACCAAGAAATTTGAAAATAAGGGTGAAATTGACAAATTTCTAGAAAGATGTAATCTCCCGACTGAATGATAAGAAGCAGAAAGCGTGAAAAGAATAATAACAGCTGCTGAAATCAAAGCAGTAATCAAAATACCCCTGGCACACAAAAGCCCTGGAGTGGATGGTTTCACAACAAAACTTTACAAAACACTTAAGGGAGCACTAACCCCTATCTTTCTCAGACTATTCCAAAAAATCCAAAAAGAGGAAAGCTCCAAAAAAAAATTTTATGAAGCTAGCATGATCCTAATTAAAAAATCAGAAGACACAACAAAGAAAGGAAATTAAAGGCCAATACTGCTGAAGAAGAGAGATGCTAAAATTCTCAACAAAATAGGGACAAACTGCGTCCGGCAATACATTTAAATAATTATACACCATGATCAAGTGGGATTCATCCCAGGGATGAAAGGATGGCACAACATTACCAAATCAATAAGTACTATACATCGCACACAAAAAAGAGAAGACAAAAATCACATGATCATATCAATAGATGTGGAAAAAGCATTTGATAAGGTATAGGACTCGTTTATGATTGAAACACTCAGCACAGTGGGATTAGAGAGAGAATTTCTAAACATGATAAAGACCATGTATGAGAAACCAGCAGCCAACATCATACTCAATGGGCAAAAACTAAAAGATTTCTTAATAAGATTGGAATCAAGGCAAGGATGTTGGCTTTCACCACTCCGATTCAAAATAATATTGGAAGTCTTAACCACAGCAGTAAGACAAAAAGGAGAAATAAAAGGCACCCCAATTGTAAAGGAGGAAGTAAAAGTGTCGCTGTTTGCACATGTCATGATACTGTATATAGAAAACCTAATAGACTCCCACCACAAACTACTGTATCTAATAAGCGAATTTGGCAAAACAGCGGGGTTCAAAGTCAATATTCAGAAGTCAAGGCATTTTTTAAATTACTCTTGTTCATTTACAGATGTCTGCATTTTCTCCCCACTGCTCCCCTCACCATAGTCAAACCCACCTCCCTCCCTTGCTTCCACCCACCCCCTTGCTTTTGTCCATGTGTCCTTTATAGTAGTTCCTGAAAACTATTCTCCCCACTGTCCCCTCCCTATCCCCTCTGGCTATTGTTAGATTGTTCTTAATTTCAATATCTATGGTTATATTTTGTTTGGTTTTTTCTTTTGTTGATTATGTTCCAGTTAAAGGTGAGATCATATGGTATTTGTCCCTCACCGCCTGGCTATTTTACTTAGCATAATGCTCTCCAGTTTCAACCATGCTGTCCCAAAGTGTAGGAGCTCCTTCTTTCTCTCTACAGTGTAGAATTTCATTGTGTAAATGTACCATAGTTTTTGGATCCACTCATTTGCTGGTGGGCACTTAGGTTACTTCCAGCTTTGGGCTATTATAAATTGTGCTGCTATGAACATTGGGGTGCATATGTTCTTTCAGATTGGTGTCTCGGGGCTCTTAAACCTAGCAGTGGAGTTGCTGGCTCAAAAGGCAGTTTTATTTTTAGTTTTCTGAGAAAATTCCATACTATTTTCCACAGTGGCTTCACCAGTATGCAAGCCCACCAACAGTGCACTAGGGTTCCCTTTTTTCCACATCTTCTCCAACACTTGTTGTTTATTTGTTTATGATGGCCATTCTGATCAATTTGAAGGGGTATCTCATTGTGCTTTTAATTTGAATCTCTCTGATAGCTAGCGATATTGAGCATCTTTTCTGGTGTCTCTGGGTCCTCTGTATGTCCTCCTTGGAGAAGTATCTGTTCAAGTCCTTCTCCCATTTTTTAATTGGGTTGCTTGCCTTCTTAGAGTGGAGTTGTGTAAGTTCTTTGTATATTTTGGAGATTAAACCTTTGTCTAAGGTATTATTGGCAAATATGTTTTCCCATATGGTTGATTGTCTTTTTATTTTAATACTGTTTTCCTTAGCCATGCAGAAGCTTTCTATTTTGATTAATTCCATTTGTTTATTCTTTTCTTTATGTCCCTTGCTCCAGGGGACATATCAGTAAACATGTTGCTGCATGAAATATCTGAGATTTTTCTGCCTATATTCTCCTTTAGGACTTGAATGGTGTCATGGCTTATATTTAAGTCTTTTATCCATCTTGAATTTATTTTTGTGTATGGTGTAAGTTGGTGCTCGAGTTTCATTTTTTTGCATGTAGCTGTCCACTTCTCCCAACACCATTTGTTGAAGAGGCTATTTTTACTCCATTTTATGTTGCTGCCCCCTTTGTCAAATATTAATTGATAGCTAGTGATATTGAGCATCTTTTCCTGTGTCTCTGGGTCCTCTGTATGTCCTCCTTGGAGGAGTGTCTGTTCTTTCACCCATTTTTTAATTGGAGTGTTTGTTTTCCTGGAGTAGAGTTCTGTGAGTTCTTCATATCATTTAGAGATCACACCCTTGTCAGCTGTGTTATTGGCAAATATGTTTTTCCTTATAGTTGGTTCTCTTTTCATTTTACTGCAGTTTTCTTTAGCCATGCAGAAGCTTTTTAATTTGATGAGGTCCCATTTGTTTATTCTTTTCTTTCTGTTCCTTACTTTAGGGTACATATCAGTTAAGATGTTGCTCTGTGGAATGTCTGAGATTTTCCTGCCGATGTTTTCTTCTAGGACTTTTATTGTGTCGTGACTTATATTTAAGTCTTTTATTCACCGTGTATTTATCTTTGAGTATGGTGTAAGCTGATGATCGAGTTTCTTTCTTTCTTTTTTTTTCTTTTGCATGTAGCTTTCCAGATCTCCCAACACTATTGGTTGAAGAGGCTATTTTTACACTATCTTATGCTTCTTTCCTCTTTGTCAAATGTTAATTGACCATAGAGACTTAGGTTTATTTCTGGGCTCTCCGTTCTGTTCTAGTAGTATGTATCTGTTTTTATGCCTGTAAGAGGCTGTTTTTGTTACAAGGACTTTGTAATACAGTTTCGTATCAGGTATTATGATCCCCCCTGCTTTGTTGTTTGTTCTCAAAATTTCTGCAGCTATTTAAGGTCTTTTGTGGTTCCATATAAAGTTATGAAATGTTTGTCCTGTATTTGTGAAATGTGCCATTGGTACTTTAATGGGGATTGCATTGAATATATATTTCTTTTGGTAGTATGGCCATTCTGATGATGTTAATTCTTCCAATACATGAGCATGGTACATGCTTCCATTTGCTTGTGTCTTTCTCAATTTCTTTCTTCAGTTTTGTATAGTTTTCTGAGTACAGGTCTTTTACCTCCTTGGTTAGGTTTATTCTTAGGTACTTTATTTTTCTTATTGATATATCAAAGTTTTTTTGAGATAATCACATGACTTTAATTCTTCATATTTTTTTGTTTGTAAGTCACCTTAATGTTTTAGAAGATGTTCAATCAGGTGTGTGGTTTTGGTATGATTCTTACTTGATTATAAAGTATAATTCTTTGAATATACTAATAATTTCAGTTTGCTATTATTCTGTTAAAATTTGTGGCATTGTGTATATCAGGGATATCGGCCTGTAAATAATTTCTTTTGTTGTGTCTTTGGTTTTGTTATCAGATTAATGCTGACCTCAAATTATGAGATTGAAAGTGTTATTCTATGATTTTAAAAATAGTTTGAAGAGGAAATGTACTAATAATTATTTAAATATTTGGTAGAATTCACCTGTAAACTATCTGATCCTGGAATTTTGATTTTGGGGAGTTTTCATTACTGTTTCAGTTTCATCGATAAGAATCGATCTGTAGAGATTCTCTGTTTTTTTCTACTTGAATTTTGGGAAGCTCTAAGTTTTTGAAGAAAATTCGTTTTATCTAGATTATGAAGTTGCTGGTATGCAATTGTTCAAAATAGCTTTTTTAAAAATATATTTTATTGATTATACCATTACAGTTGTTCTATTCTCCCCCGCTTCATTCCCCTCCACCCTGCACACACCTTTCCCCACCATTCCTCCCCTTTAGTTTATGACCACATGACTCAAGTTCTTTAGATTCTATATTTCCCCTACTATTCTTGCCCTCCCCCTATCTATTTTTTACCTACCATCTATGCTACTTATTTTCTGTATCTCCTCCCCCCTTCTTTTCCTCCCACTCCCCTGTTGCTAACCCTCCATGTGTTCTTCATTTCTATGGTTCCACTCCTGATCTAGCTGTCCTCTTGGTTTGCTTTTGTTTTAGGTGTGGTTGTTAATAACTGTGTGTTTGCTGTCCTTTCACTGTTCATATTTTTCATCTTCTTTTTCTTATATAAGTCCCTTTAGCATTTCATATAATAAGGGCTTGGTGATGATGAACTCCTTGAACTTGACCTTATCTGAGAAGCACTTTATCTGTCCTTCCATTCTAAATGAAAGTTTTGCTGGATAAAGCAATCTTGGCTGTAGGTCTTTGGATTTCATGACTTGGAATACTTCTTTCCAGCCCCTTCTTGCCTGTAAGGTCTCTTTTGAGAAATCCGCTGACAGTCTGATGGGTACTCCTTTGTAGGTGACTGTCCCCTTATCCCTTGCTGCTTCTAGGATTCTCTCCTTCATTTTGGTCTTGGCTAATGTAATTATGATGTGCCTTGGTGTGTTCCTTCTTGGGTCCAACTTCTTTGGCACTCTCTGAGCTTCCTGGATTTCCTGGAAGTCTATTTCCTTTGCCAGACTGGGGAAGTTCTCCTTTATTATTTGTTCAAATAAGTTTTCCACTCGTGGCTGTTTCTTTCCCCCTTCTGGTACCCCTATAATCCGGATGTTGGAACGTTTAAAGATGTCCTGGAGGTTCCTAAGCCTTTCCTCATTGTTTTGAATTCTCATTTCTTCATTCCTTTCTGGTGGGATGTTTTGTTCTTCCTTCTGGTCCATTCCATTGATTTGAGTCCCAGTTTCCTTTCCATCGCTATTGGTTTCCTGGACATCTCCCTTCATTTCAATTAGTTTAGCTTTCATATGTTCCTCTAATTTGTGGCTATAATCTACCAATTCTGTGAGCATCCTGATAAATAGTGTCTTAAATTGGGCTTCTGAGAGGCTGGCAATCTGTTGGTCGCTTAGAGTTATCGGCTCTCGGACTTTGAGTTCTTCTTGCACCATCTTTTGGGCTGTTCGTGCCTGTTCCATAGCAGGATTGGAGCCCTAAAGTGTTCACTAGAGCAGGGCAACTCAGTCGCTGTGTTGTGACGTTGTATGTGGGGGCGGGGTCAAAGAGGGACAATGGCTTCCCTCTGCCACCCGCTGCTGTGACCCCCACCGGCACCACAGCCACCACCGTCACCAGGCCCATGCATTTCGTTCCACTGCACGCGAGTGTGCCACCGCTGTCAGCCCTCCACCACTGGGTTCACCCCCTGGGGCCTGCGTGGTCCGTCTCACTGTGCAAGAATGTGCGACCTTGGTCAGTCTGCCCCACACCCCGACTGGTTCTGGGCTGCCTGTGTGTCTAGGTCGGAGGATATGTCCTGCCCGACCCAGCTCTGCTGCTGGCTCTGCCACTGGCTCCGCCTCTCTTACCGTCCCTGTTCAACGGTTCGTAGTTTTCGGACTTCCGTATAATTCCATTTTCTGGTCTTTGGGTGTGTCCTAGTTCTCCAAAACTTTTGTTGTATTCAAACTTGGTTGTGGGAGAAGGCACAGTGTTTCCACCTATGCCTCCATCTTGGTGGAAGTCCTCTGTTCAAAATATCTTTTGATGTTTTTTAAAAATCTATGGCATCAATTGAGAGTTTCCTTTTTAATTTTGATGTTATTTATTTTTTCCCTCTTCTTCCCTTTTCGATGACTCTATCAGGTTGTCCATTTTATTTATAATTCATTGAGTTAGGTTTTATTTGACTTGTATTTTCTATTTTATTTTATTTATCTGTGCTCAGATCTTTGTTATAAATTTTCTTCTACTTGTTTTTTATTTTATTTTATTTCTGTGGTATTTGCAGGCATAAATTTTACTGATTATTTGGATTTTTTTCCTGCTGTTTTGGTAGTTCTATATAGCTATTCTGTTTTCTCTTTTAACTTCTTTTTCTTCACCCTAGATTTTGTTAGGTTGTTTTTCAATTCATGTGAGTCTCAAGGCAGATTTAGTTTTTTATTTGTTTTCCTCTTTGATCTATTTGTTGGAAGCATGTTTAATCTTCACACATGTTGTTTTTTCTTATATATTTTTTCTTTATGTTTTAATTTATTTGATATTTTGAACACTTGATAATAGCTTTCATTTGTACAATTATGCAATAATGGATAACAATCTTAGAATATGCTACTTTTCTATCATACAAATGATATTTGATATGGGATCCATTTATATAATTTCATCACTATATGTCTTCGAATTTATAAGTTTCAATATGAGACAGTTTTATACAAGAAAACATGTCTTTTTTCTACTAAATAATATTTTTTTAAATTTTTTATTTAATTATTGTTCAAGTACAGTTTTTTGTCATTTACTCCCATCCCAGCCCACTCCCCCCAGTGCTCCCCACCTCCCTCCCATTTCCACCCCCCTTAGTTGTTGTCCATGTGTCCTTTATACTAGTTCCTGTAAATCCTTCCCATTTTTTCCCTGAAATTCCCTCCCCTCTTCCCTCTGGTCACTGTCAGTCTGTTCTCTATTTCAGTGTCTTTGGTTTTATTTTGCTTGCTTGTTTGTTTTGTTGTCTTATATTTTTATACTTAGTTTTAATTATTTTTAACATTGTGGTCAGATAGTATGGTAGATATACTTTAAGTTTCTTGACTTTCTAGAGGTTTGTTTTCTGGCCTACTACATGATCTATCTTGGAAAATGTTTCATTCAACTAGGATTAAACATCATAAAGCACAGTGTTTGCATTAAATGCTTTATAAGTCAGTGAGTAAGACTAACTCACTGTGGCAGTTAGAACCATATTTTTCTTATTAATTTTTAAATACATTAAAATCACTTTTTAATTTTTATTTTTACTTTATTTTATTACTTTACACTGTGATCTTTTTTATTCTAGCAATCAGAAGGTGTCAAAATGCACCTTCCTTTTCCCTTTTTCTTTTGTTGTTGTTCTTGTAGAATTGTCTCTATTTTCCCACCAGTATATTTCCCCACCCCACCCACCCCCATCTCCCACCCTCAATCCTACCCTCTTTGGGTTTGTCCATGGGTCCTTTATACATGTTCCTCAATGAACCTTTCATTTCTTTCCCCTGTTCACCTCTTCCCCCTTACTATTCCCCTCTGATTACAGTTTGTTCCTTATTTCAATGTCTCTGATTATATTTTGCTTGCTATTCTGTTTTGTTGATTAGGTTCCATTACAGGTGAGGACATATGCTGTCAGTCTTTCACCACCTGGCTAAAATGACTTCTTTTAAACATCTCACTCCATAGTCCACTTGACCACTAAATACTGGACTTAAGGTGGTAAAAACACAGTACAATATACATATTTCTTATTGTAAGCCTTTACATTTAAAATTAATATAATTTTATTAACCAATGTGATACCAATAAATTAAACTATAAAATTAACATAGACCTTTAAGGGAAGAGCTTCTTTTTAAATTGCTGTATTGTAATGAAGAAAATAATAAACATGTTCAATATTTGAATATATATAATTTACCAGGGGCAGGTGTAAAATTATTTCTGTCACTTTGAACTGAAAGCTGGAAATGAAAAGATTAATTGTTTTTAGCAGGAACTTTTTACCAGGTTTGTACAACTGACTCTGTGGTCTGTCTCCACATTCTTGCCCTATGTCCTCTGTGTGGCACAGGTTAATTATGGTGAAGTGAAGTTAAAGGCCATCAAAGTTAGGCAAGAAATGGAGGTGGAAATGACAAAAAAAAGGATATTATCTTCAGAAAGACTTGAATCCAGGGTGATGGCAGGCCCTCCTAACACCCAATCCCATGATCAGTTTTCCAACACAAGTTTTGTTTTTAAAAAAGGAAAAGGAAAAAAAAGACTGCTTTTTAAAGCCTTAAAGGTCACTAAAATTTCTACATAATCCTGTCATCCATTATTCCAGTCAGTGTTAGGGATCTTTCTCCAGGTGCACAGAAGACTGTGAACATGCCATCTATGAATTGGGAAAGAAATATCAAATGATGTCTAATGTGACTGAATATTTGACTAAAGCTAAAGCTCAGGATTGTTTCAATCATTTCACTGAGTTATGTTAAATGTCTCAGAAACTTATGGCATGTAGCAGTGAACCTTATCCATAGTTGCATGAAGGAATTCCATCTAAATTCATCCCAGTTATCTGAGTGGATCTTCGACTTCTCCTCCTACTTCTAGAGATATCTAAACTGGCAAGAATAGATCTCACTCCATAGCAGATTCATTTCCATGTGCTTTTCCAAACTCAGGATGGCAACAAGCCTTGAGAAAAGAGGCAGACAGCTTTCATGTAGGAGTGGAAATTTGTAAAATTAAACAACCACAGGAATAATAGAAGAGTGAGGGGAGAGGGAAGATGACAGTGAGGTAGGAGGGAGCAGATTCCATTTCCCCCTACACACAGGAGAAAAACCTAGCTGATCTATGGAGGAACAGAGCAAACTGCCAACAGTGCCCCAGCATATGTAAAGATAGGAGACCAAAAATTGTAGTGGACACTGAAAAACCAGATGGTAAGGAGAGTGCTTCAGAAAAATCAAGTCCCTGGGACCAGGGAAGCTGCAGCCCCAGGTCCAGCACCCACTGGGTCTACCACAGGGTTCTTGGAAAGAGAGCCGGGTCAATGGCCCCCTCCGCAGACAAACAAGGTTTCAGCAGCATCTGGAGAGACCTGGTTGCTTGAAGTCACAGAGAGGAAAATAAGGACTAGGTGGCAAACACACAGGGGCTGTGAGCATCCACAGAGTCTGTAGACACCAGCTGGGGAGAGTTGAGAGTTGGGCCCTGATGGGCCCTGAACTGGATAGTCCCTGGTCTGGTGGAGATTGGGCAGTGAGAGAGACGAGGACTCTTCTGGGTGGAGCAACAGGCTTCCGTAGTAATTTCACAAAAAGAAAAAGTGGGAAAAAATACTGTTTAAGGAATTCTGCAGCAGCCACTCCAGCCTTCTCCCCACCCAGGTGGGCAGTGCTCCCAAGGTGGCAATGAAGGCATGGCGAATGGTGCGCACCTGAACCTGAGAGACTGCAGGTGGCCTGGCTGAGTGCTCACACCCTCAACCTGGGGAGAGTGTGCTCTGTAGATGGCTCTGAGCCAACATACAAAGCCCCAGAAAGAGGCACCCTGCTAACCCTGGGAAGAGTGCTCATCCTAGGCTGACGGAGTGCTGATCAGGAAGGAAGAAAAGCAAAACAATTGCTCCTCAGCCTGCTGCAGCCAGCAAAAGCAGCAAAATGGGTTTGGTCAGTTTGAAACAAACAACAGGCTGTTTTTTTTTTAAGTAATTCTTTATTTTTAAAAAAATTTTATTATTTTTATTGCTCAATTTCTTTTTCCTCCTTTTCTTCTTTCTTCTTTTATTCCTTCTTCCTTTCTTTCCAATTTTATTTCTTTATCCATCTCTTCTTCTTCTTCTTCTCCTCCTCCTCCTCCTCCTCCTCTTCCTCCTCCTTCTCCTCCTCCTCCTCCTTCTTCTTCTCCTCCTCCTTCTTCTAAATACCCACAAGTGAGACCAAAAAAAAAACAAACAAACAAACAAAAAACCCTGGAACTGTGAAAAGACTAGAGTTAGACCCAAAGACTGGTAATCCCAACAGCTGAGACAGTGAGAAAATTTTCACTTTGCTATTACACAGAAACTGCAAGTTATTTCATAACTGTATTATTATTTTTCATTATTCTTACATCTTTTATTTTAATAGTATTTTTGTATTCCTCTTCTTTCTATTTAGTCTTCTTTGCTTGCCTGGTTAAATAGTTTATTTGAGAGGTTTCCCCATTCTCTCTTTCACAGTGTATTGCTAATTTACTGTCCTTCACTTCACTTGTGTTTCATTAGCACACTACTCAAGGTTCTATACTCCCTAATCTTGTTATCCAGACCACATAAATTCTGTCATATGATTGTTGCTCTAATATAATTGTAAATAATAGCTGTTCCATACTATTGTAAATACTATACAACACCCTTCCCAGATATTAGCCCACTTCACGGTTTCCTGAACTCTATTACTATAGTGGTTAACACTATTCTGTCATGCACTATACCTATTTACTATTCTTTACTCTCACCTTACCTCAGAATCTGACCTCCCACAACTTCACTGCTTTCTAGATCCAACTCACAACCCTTCCCTCCCCCAAAACAGTCTTATCTTATTTCCATCATTTCTAAAAAGTGGCTAGTTGGGGGGAATATCACGTTTAACACTATACATAGAAGAAGGATCTCCTATATCTCCCCTACCAGCTGCTACTATAAATATCATAAAATACACTCTTGCTGTCTTAAACCATTTTCCCTTCCCCCTCCAACTGATTTTTTAAAAACGTAGGTTTTTTTTAAATCAGTGAACACCAGGATACCTGCAGGAAGAGGAAACCCCAAAACAAGGAACCACCAACAGATAACAACATAAAAAGGTGAAGGAAGGAGTGGAAGCCACACTAACATCAATCCAGGATCTATCTGGAAATGCAAATAAATAGTGGAGAAATTACCTGGCACACAAACTGAACAAGAGCACGAGACAATCCTCAAAACCTTTTACACACCAGCTCCAACAAAACCTGCCCCCACCAGCACAACAAAAGGTGGTAGACAGAGTGACCCTCAGTTAACTTTGGTGGGAAAAACACACCAAAGAAAGACCCAACAGCAATCAAAACTCAAAGACAAACACAGAGCAAACTTAAATGTCAGCCCAAGACCAGCAAACTCAGGAGAACAAGGAGACTGTATCACTGAATCTCACAGGTATTCTACAATAGAAGTTCACACTGTAACCCAGGGAGTCAGAACAGATCAATTTAAGAAACTGAGACTGACAAGAAGATTCTCACAAAAAATAGGAGGAAAAAGAAACAATCCCCAAATGAAAAGAAAGGAAGAAGCCTCAGAAAGAAAGCTAAACGAAATAGAGGCAACTCAACTATCAGATACTGAGTTCAAGGCAATAGTTATCAGGAAGCTAAATGAGCTCACAGTGAATTACCAGAAACTACAGGGAAACTACAATGAACTCACTGTAAACTATATCAACATGAAAAATAAAATAAAAACTAACAACAAGGGCCCAAGAGGAAATGTACGCAATTTCTGAACTGAAAAACCCACTACAAAAAATCAAGACCAGGATTGATGAAGCAGAGGACCGGATCACTGAGCTGAAGGACAAGATAGAAAAAAACACCCTAAAGAAAAAAAGGCCAGAGAGAATGAAGATGGGTTAAGGGAGGTGCAAGACAACATGAAACATAATAATACCCATATAATAGGAATACCAGAAGAAGAAGGAGAAGAGCAAGGGATAGAAAGCCGGTATGAAAAAGTAATAATGGAAAACTTTCCTAATCTGATGAGAGAAAAAGTCACACAAATCCAGGAATCACAGAGAGTCCCAATCAAGAGAAACCCAAAGCAGCCCAGGTCAAGAAACATCATAATTAAAATGGCAAAATCCAAAACAAAGTGAGAATCTTAAAGGCAGCAACAGAGAAACAGGAAGTAACATACAGGGGAGGCTTGATAAGGCTAGCAGCTGACTTGTCAGTGGAAATGCTCCAAACCAGAAGAGAATGGCAAGAAATATACCAAGTAATGAGAAGCAGAGGCCTGCAATCAAGGCTACTTTACAACAGCAAGGCTCTCAATTAAGATAAAAGGCCAAATAAAAAGATTGCAGACAAAAGAAGTCTAAAAGAATACACCTCCATCAAACCAGCTTTGCTAAAGAAAGAGCTTTAAGAAAATGAATGAAAAGAGTGAGACAGAGGGACAACCTATGAAAGAAAGGCAGTGAATAAGTACTTATCAATAATAACCTTAAAAGTAAATGAATTAAATGCTCCAATCAGAAGACATAGAATAGCTGAATGGATAAGAAAGCATGACCCACACATATGATGCCTACAAGTGATCCACATCTGAAAAAAAGGCCTACGCAGACTGAAATTGACTGGCTGGAAACAAATTTGCAAAGAAAATAGATGGGAAAAACAAGCCCGTGTAACAATACTCATACAAAGCAAAATAGACTTCAAATAAAGAGTGACCCAGAAGGTCACTTCATAATACTTAAGGGAAGAATCCGCCAAGAAGACATAAACATCATAAATATATGTGCACACAACATAGGAGCACCCAAATATATAAAGTAAATCTTGAAGGACTTTAAGAAAGGTACTGACAGCCACAGAAATATATTAGGAGATTTTTAACACCCCACTGTAAAAAACGTACAAATCTTCCAAACCAAATATCAACAAAGATATTGTGGCATTGAACAATGTCCTAGATGAAATGGATTTAACTGATGTATAAAGAGCCCTCTGTCCCAAAGAAGCTAAATACACATTCTTTTCAAATGCACATGGAACATTTTCAAAGATACACCACATGGGAGGACAAAAAACAAGCTTCAACAAATTCAAGAAAATTGAAACTATACCAAGCATTTTCTACAACCACAAGGGACTGAAACTAGAAACCAACTCAAAGAAAAAAAAAACACAAAACACTCGAAATCATGGAGATTGAATACCACACTATTAAACAACGAATGGGTAAAGAATGAAATCAGAGAAGAAATCAAAAAGTATTTGGAAAGCAACAAAAAGGAACTCACAATAACTCAAAAATTTTGTTGTTTATTTCTTTTTCTTTTTTTAATTTAATTCTTGTCCAAGTACAGTTTTCTGTCTTATATTCGCAGCCCTGTCCACCCCCAGTACTCCCCACCTCCCTTCCATTTCCACCCCACACCTTAGTTATTGTCCATGTGTCCTTTATACTTGTTCATGTGAATCCTTCCCCTTTTCCCCTGTGGTTTTCTCCACTCTCCCCTCTGGTCCTTGTCAGCCTGTTCTGTGTATCAGTGTATTTGGTCAAATATTGCTTGCTTGTTTGTTTTGCTGTTTAGCTTCCTGTTAAAGGTGAGAACATATGGTATTTATCTATCAATGCCTGGCTTATTTCACTCAGCATAATGCTTTCCAGTTCCATCCATGAAGATCCAAGGGTATGACCTCCTTCTTCCTTTCTACAGCATAGAATTCCATTGTATAAATGTACCATAGTTTTTTGATCCAGTCATTTACCGATGGGCATCTAGGTTGCTTCCAACTCTTGGCTATCATGAATTGTGCTGCTATGAACATCAGGGTGCATAGATTCTTTTGGATTGGTGCTTCAGGGTTCTTAGGATATACTCATAACAGTGGAATACCTGGGTCAAAAGGCACGTCCATTTTTAGTTTTCTTAGAAAATTCCATACTGTTTTCCATAATGTTTCTACCAGTCTGCAATCCCACCAACAGTGAACTAGGGTCCCCTTTTCCCCACAACCTCTCCAGCATTTGTTTGTTCTTGTTTATGGTAGCCATTCTGACTGGTCTTAAGTGGTATCTCATTGTGATTTTGATTTGCATCTCTGATAGCTAGTGATATTGAGCATCTTTTCATGTGTCTCTGGATCCTCTGTATGTCCTCCTTGGAGAAATTTCTGTTCAAGTTGTTTGCCCATTTTTTAATTGGGTTGCTCATCTTCTTTGAATGGAGATGTGTGAGTTCTTTGTATATTTTGGAGATTAAACCTTTGTCTGAGGTATCATTGGCAAATATGATTTCCCAAACTGTTGCTTCTCTTTTTATCTTGATACTGTTTTCCTTACCCATGCAGAAGCTTTTAATTTTGATGAGATCCCATTTGTTTATTCTTTCCTTTATGTCCCTTGATCTAGGGGATGTATCAGTAAAAATATTGCTGTGCGGAATATCTGAGATTTTCTTGCCAATGTTCTCCCGTAGGACATTGATGGTTTCACGACTTATATTTAAGTCTTTTATCCACCTTGAATTTATTCTGGTGTATGGTGTAAGTTGGTGCTTGAGTTTCATTTTTTTGCACGTGGCTGTCCAGTTCTCCTAACACGATTTGTTGAGGAGGCTATTTTGAGTCCATTTTATGTTACTGCCCCCTGTAACATATTTGACATAATATTTTGTCAAATATTAATTGACTGTAGAGATTTCGGTTTATTTCTGGGCTCTCTGTTCTTTTCCATTGGTCTATGTGCCTGTTTTTATGCCAGTACCAGGCTGTTTTGATTACAGTGGCCTTGTAATACAGTTTCATATCAGGAATTGTGATCCCTACTACTTTGTTTTTCTTTCTCAAAATTGTGGCTGCTATTAGGGGTATTTTATGGTTCCATATAAATTTTTGAAGTGTTTATTCTATGTCTGTGAAATATGCCACTGGTACTTTAATAGGTATTTCATTGAACTTTAAATTGCTTTGGGTAGAAGAACATTTTGATGGTGTTAATTCTTCCAATCCATGAACATGCTATATGTTTCCATTTCTTTGTGTCTCCCTTGATTTCTTTCTTCAATACAACTCAAAATTTATGGGAAATAGCAAAAGCAGTCCTGACAGGGAAGTTCACAGCAATACAAGCCTGCCAAAAAGAGATAGAAAATTTCAAACAAATAACCTAACCCTACACCCCCAAGAACTTGAGGAACAACAACAAACACAGCCCAGAACAAGGAAAACGAAGGAAATAATGAAGATTAGAGCAGAATTAAATGACAAAAACTAAAAGCACAAATCTAAGAATCAATGAATCCAGGAGCTGGTTCTTTGAAAAGGTAAACAAAATTGACCAGCCTTTAAGCAGGCTCATCAAGAAAAAAAGGGAGAGTACACCAATAAACACAATCAGAAATGAGAGAGGAGAGGTCACAACTGACACCACAGAAATACAAAGGATTTTAAGAAATTACTATGAAGAATTGTATGCCAAGAGATTTGAACACCTAGGTGAAATGGACAAATTTCTAGAAAAATATAATCTTCCAAAACTGAATGAAGAAGAAGCAGAAAGCCTGAACAGTCCAATACCAGCAGATGAAATTGAAGCAGTAATAAAAAAAACTCCCATCACACAAACGCCCTGGACCAGATGGTTTTACAGTAGAACTCTACAAAGCATTTAAGGAAGAGCTAATCCCTATTCTTCATAGACTATTTGAAAAAATCCAACATGATGGAAGACTCTCAAACTTTTTTTTATGGAGCCAGCATCATTCTAATCCCAAAACCAGATAAAGACACAAGAAAAAAAGAAAACTTTAGGATGATATCACTAATGAATATAGATGCTAAAATCCTCAACAAAATATTGGCAAACCACATCCAACAATAAATTATAAAGATCATACACTCAGACCAAGTGGGGTTCATCCAGGGATGCAAGGATGTTAAAATATTCGCAAATCAATAAGTGTAATACGTCCCGCAAATGAAAGCAAAGACAAAAATCACATAATCACATCAATATTTCCACAAAAAGCATTTGGTAAGGTACAACACCCATTTGTGATAAAAACACCCAGCAAAGTGGAAATAGAGGGAGCATTTACGAACATAACAAATACCATATCTAAGAGACCTAAAGCCAACATCATACTCAATGGGCAAAAGCTAAAATCTTTTCCACTACTATCAGAAACAAAATAATGTTGTCCACTTCCACCACTTCTATTCAATATAGTATTGGAAGTCCTAGCCACAGGGATCAGACAAGAAAAGGAAATAAAAGGCATCCAAATCAGGAAGGAGGAAACAAAACTATCACTATTTGCAGATGACATGATAGTGTACATAGAAAATCCTATAGACTTCGCAAAAAACTGCTCAGCCAAATAAATGAATTTGGCATAATAGCAGGATACAGGTACCAACCTGAGCCGAGCCTGAGAGCACCGGGCCTACTCTATGAGAACCCTGAGGAGACCACAGAGTGTGACAGAGGAACTAGACAGCTGCAGGTCGGCGAGGACTCCAGAAGGCGAGTGAGGACAAAAGAGGCTGTGCGCCCACGGCCTGTTAGGCTTCAGGCTGCGCCCGGGGGCACCCAGGGTGGGCGACCTCCGGCAGAGCGTGAGTACCGACAAGAATTGGTACGCAATGGGGGCCGGCACCATCAGTGGGAAAAAGAAGCCCCATCTGAATCCAGGGCGGGGGCACATGTGATAGAGTGAACGCCGGAGGCCCGGCACCCGGGCCTGACTCCCCCCCTCCCCATCTAGGCAGATAGGTTAATACCGGGGCAGAGACCTGTGGGCTTAAGTTACCATAAAGGGTGGCAACTGCAGACTCTGCGTTCACCAGCCCGCCAGCCCACCAGCCCGGGGGATTTAAGAAGGACACTGTCATTGCTGGACTTTTGGGATTGAGCTGGGCTGAGAGACAGGCTTTGTGGAGAAGTCTCTATTGGAAAGTGAACTGAGGGGCTGTAAGACCCAGCTTGCCTCCAACCACCCAGCAGCCATCCAGGGGAGGGGTGGGAACGCCTGGGTCCCTCCACAGGACTGAGGAGGACGGTGCCGGATACCGCGGGACACAGGCAGCCTCCCGGGGGGTGTGCGAGACCACAGACCAATCGGCACCCTGCTCGCCCGCACCTGCATACCTGCCCTCAGAGACACTGCAACCAGGAAAACTGGTTTGGACAGTTTGAAACGAACAAAGGAAGGGTGCTTCTTTTTTTCTTTTTTCTCCTTCTCTAGTGTGTGTGTGTGTGTGTGTGTGTGTGTGTATGTGTGTGTTTTCCCTTCCCCCTTTTTTCTCTCTCAACTTCTTTTGTAATTAATCTTATATCTTGTAAACTGTATTGTTGCTCTATCTTTCAATGCTCTGTCCTTCATTTCTTTTCCTTTTTGTCTGGTTTTAGTCCTTCTGTTCTTCCCAAATTTTCCCCTTATTCCGCTTTTCTCCTGACTTGTGTGTGTGTGTGTGTGTGTGTTGGATTATTTGTTTGTGTGTTGCTTAGTTTTCTTTTAGGTGTATTTTTTTTGCATTATTCTTAATCCTTTTTTATTTTAAGAATATCTTTGTATCCCTCCTCTTTCTGTACAGATTTTTTAGTCCTGGCTGGGTATACTGTACTACCTGACAGGTTCCCACTGCTCTTTCCTCCACAGTGTTTTGCTGATTTTCTATACTTCCCTTGCTTTCCTTTGCTATACTACGCAAGCTCTATAACCCCCATTTAGACAGATCACATAGAATCTATCACATGAGTGTTGCTCTAATATTATTGTAAATAAGAGCTGTTCTGTACAACAGTAATACTTCATAACACATCTCTCAGACCTTAGACCACGTTACAGGTGCCTGAATTCCATTACTTTATTTACTGACATGCTACACCCAGTTACTAACCTGTACTGTCACCTTACCTCAAATCTGACCACCTGCAAACACACTGCTTTCTAGATAAAACTCACAAGCCCCACCTTCTTAACAAGACACTTAACTTATGCCCACCCTTTCTGAAAAGTGCCAAGCTGGGTTGAAGAGCACGGTTAACTCTATCCTTAGCCTAAAGATTCTCTATTTCTTCTCTGCCCACTGTATCTGTAAATAACATAAAATAATTTTCTGCTATCATAAACCATTTTGTCTCCCCTCAACTGATCACACACGCACAATAAAGAAAGGAGTAGGTGGAAGCAGAGAACACCAAGATACCTGCAGGAGACTGCACCACTGATTTTCACAGGTATCCTACCACAGAAGTTCACACCATAAACGCAGGGAACCAGAACAGGTCAATTTAAGAAGCGGAGGACAACAAGAAGAGTATCACAAACAATGGGAAGACAAAGAAACAATCCCCAAATGAAAGAAAAGGAAGAAGCCTCAGAAAGAATGTTAGATGAACTAGAGGCAAGTCAACTATCAGATATTGAATCAAAGCACTGGTTATCAGGAAATTCAAAGAGCTTACAATGAGCTACCAGAAACTACAGGGGAGCTACAATGAACTCTCCGCAAACTATACCAACATGAAAAAGGAAATAGAAACCATCAGCAAAGGCCAATAGGAAATGAAGAATACAATTTCTGAACTGAAGAACACAGTAGAAGGTATGAAGAATAGAATCAATATGGTGGAAGATCGCATAAGTGAGATTGAAGACAGGATAGAAAAGGTCTCTGAGATGGATCAAGTAAGGGAAAAGAGAATCAGAAAAAATGAGGAGAATTTAAGAGAAATGCAAGACAACATGAAATGTAATAATATCCGAATAATAGGAATACCAGAAGGAGAGGAAGAGGACCAAGGAATAGAAAACCTACTTGAAAGGGTAATAATGGAAAATTTTCCTTAGTTGAGGATAGATAAAGTCACACGGATCCAGTTATCGGAGAGAGTCCCAAACAGTTGGAACCCAAAGAGGCCTACTGCAAGACACATCATCATTAAAATGGAAAAACTCCAAGACAAAGAAAAAATCCTAAAGGCAGCAAGGGAGAAAAACGAAGTGACATACAATGGGGTCCCAATAAGGCTGGCTACTGACTTCTCAACAGAAACATTCCAAGCAAGAAGAGAGTGGCAAGAAATATTCCAAGTAATGAGAAACAGAGGCCTACAATCAAGGCCACTGTACCCAGCAAGGCTCTCAATCAAGATAGAAGGCCAATTAAAGAGCTTCCAAGACAAAAGAAGTCTAAAAGAATACACTTCCACCAAGCCAGCTCTACAAGAATTACTAAAAGGGCTGCTTTAAGGAAAGGAAGGAAAAGAGAGAGACGGAGAGGAACACAGGTACATAAAGGGCAATGAATCAGTACCTTTCAACAATAACTTTAAATATAAATGGATTAAATGCACCAATAAAAAGACGTAGAATACCTGAATGGATACGAAAGCATGACCCACACATATGCTGCCTACAAGAGACCCGCCTCATCACAAAAGACCATCACAGACTAAAAGTGAAAGGATAGAAACAAATTTTCCAAGCAAATGATCAAGAAAAAAAAGCCGGGGTAGCAAATCTCATATCAGAGAAAATAGACTTCAAAAAAAGGACCATTAAAGAGACCCAGAAGGACACTTCACAATACTCGAGGGAAGAATCCACCAAGAAGACATTAACATCATAAATATATATGCACCCAACTCAGGGGCACCCAAATATATAAAGAAAATCCTAGAGGAACTCAAAAAAGATATTTACAGCAATACAATTATAGTAGGGGATTTTAACACCCACTGTCAAAAATGGACAGATTTTCCAAACAAAATATCAACAAAGATATTCCAGCATTAAATGACACTGTAGATGAAATGGATCTAATTGATATATATAGAGAGCCCTTCATCTCAAAGAAGCTAAATGCACATTCTTTTCAAATGCACACGGAATATTTTCCAAGATAGATCACATGATAGGACACAAAACGAGACTCAACAAATTTAGGAAAATAGAAATCATACTAAGCATTTTCTCTGATCACAAGGGACTGAAATTGGAAATTAACTCCACAGGAAAAAACCAAAAACACCCCAAATCATGGAGACTGAATGGTATGCTATTAATCAATGAATGAGTCAAGATAGAAATCAGGGAAGAAATAAAAAAGTTTCTGGAAAGAAAAGAAAATGAACTCACAACAAACCAAAACTTATGGGACACAGTGAAAGCAGTCCTGAGAGGGAAGTTCATAGCAATACGGGCTTACATAAAGAATATAGAAACATTTCAAACAAACAACCTAACCCAATGCCTGCAAGAACTCAAGGAACAACAACAGAGACAGCCCAGAGCAAGTAGAAGGAAGGAAATAACCAAGATCACAGCAGAATTAAACGACATAGAGACTAAAAGCACAATTCTAAGGATCAATGAATCCAAGAGTTGGTTTTTTGAAAAGATAAACAAAACAGACAAGCCTTTAATAGGCTCATCAAGAAAAAAAGAGAGAGGACACAAATAAACACAATCAGAAATGAAAGAGGAGAAATTACAACTGACACAACAGAAATAGAAGGGATTATAAGAAATTACTATGCAGCACTGTATGCCAAGAAATTTGAACACCTAGGAGAAATGGACAAATTTCTAGAAAAATATAATCTTCCAAAACTCAATGAGGAAGAAGTAGGAAGGCTGAACAGAGCAATACCAGCAGATAAAATTGAAGCAGTAATCAAAAAACTCCCATCACACAAAAGCCCTGGACCAGATGGTATCACAGGAGAATTCTACAATGCATTTAAGGAAGGGCCAACCCCTATTCTTCACACACTATTCCCCAAAATCCAAAATGATGGGAAACTCCCAAACTCTTTTTATGAAGCCAGCATCATCCTAATTCCAAAACCAGATAGAAACACAACAAAGAAAGAAAACTTCAGGCCAATATTACTGATGAAACCAAACGCTAAAATCCTCAATAAAATATTGGCAAATCACATCCAACAATACATCAAAAAGATCATACACCAAGTGCAAGTGGGATTCATTCCCGGGATGCAAGGATGGTTCAATATTCATAAATCGGTAAATGTAATACATCACATAAACAAAAGCAAAGACAAAAATCACATGATCATATCAATAGATGCAGAAAAAGCTTTTGATAAGGTACAACACCCACTTATGATAAAGGCACTCAGCAAAGTGGGAATAGAGCAAGCATTCCTCAATATAATAAAGGCCATATATGAAATACCTACAGCTAACATCATACTCAATGGTCAAAAACTAAAATCTTTTCCATTAAGGTCAGGGACAAGACAAGGTTGTCTACTTTCACCACTTCTATTCAATATAGTATTAGAAGTTTTAGCCTCAGCAATCAGGCAAGAAAAGGAAATAAAAGGCATCCAAATCCAAGAGGAGGAAACAAAACTGTCATTGTTTGCAGATGACATGATAGTGTACATGGAAAATCCTATAGACTCTAGCAAAAAACTACACGAACTAATAAACAAATTTGGCAAAACAGCAGGATACAAAGTCAATATCCAGAAATCGAAGGCATTTTTGTATACTAACAATGAATCAGCAGAAGCAGAAATCAAGAAAAAAATCCCATTCCATATAGCAAAAACAAAATTAAAATATCTGGGAATAAATTTAACCAAGGAGATAAAAGCACTGTATGCGGAAAACTACACAACACTGAAGAAAGAAATCAAGGAAGACACTAACAAATGGAGACGTATACCGTGTTCATGGATTGGAAGAATTAACATCATCAAAATGTCCATACTACCCAAAGCCATTTACAGATTTAATGCAATACCTATTAAAGTGCCAATGGCATATTTCACAGACATAGAACAAACACTTCAAAAATTTATGCAGAACCATAAATGACCCTGAACAGCAGCTGCAAAATTTAGAAAGAACAAAGTAGGAGGGATCACAATACCTGATATCAAACTGTATTACAAGGCCACTGTAATCAAAACAGCCTGATACTGGCATAAATACAGGCACATAGACCAATGGAACAGAATAGAGAGCCCAGAAATAAACCCAACTCTCTACAATCAATTAATATTTGACAAAGGGGTAATAACATAAAATGGAATAAAGATAGCCTCTTCAACAAATGGTGTTTGGAGAACTGGACAGCTACATGGAAAAAAATGAAACTTGAGCAGCAACTTACACCATACACCAAAGTAAATTCAAGGTGGGTAAAAGACTTAAATATAAGCCATGACACCATTAATGTCCTAGAGGAAAACGTGGGCAGGATAATCTCAGATATTTCACACAGCACCATTTTTACTGATACATCCCCTAGAGCAAGGAGTATAAAGGAAAGAATAAACAAATGGGATCTGATCAAAATAAAAAGCTTCTGCGCAGCTAAAGAAAACAGCATAAAAATAAAAAGACAACCAACTGTATGGGAAAACATATTTGCCAATGATACCTCAGACAAAGGTTTAATTTCCAAAATATACAAAGAACTCACACGACTTCACTCTAAGAAGACAACTAACCCAATTAAAAAATAGGCAAAGGACTTGAGTAGACAATTCTCCATGGAGGACATACAGAGTATCCAGGGACACATGAAGAGATGCTCAATATTGCTTGCTATCAGAGAGATGCAAATTAAAACCACAATGAGATACCACTTTTCACCGGTGAGAATGGCTATCATAAACAAAGCAATAAACAACAAATGTTGGAGAGGCTGTGGGGAAAGAGGGGCTATAGTCCACTGTTGGTGGGATTGCAGACTGGTACAAGCATTATGGAAAACAGTATGGAATTTTCTCAGAAAACTAAAATTGGACTTGCGGTTTGACCCAGCAATTCCACTGCTGGGAATGTATACTAAGATCCCTAAACACCAATCCCAAAGAACCTATGCACCCCAATGTTCATAACAGCACATTTTATGATAGCCAAGATTTGGAAACAACCCAGGTGCCCATCAGTAAATGAATGGATCAGAAAAACTATGGTACATTTACACAATGATATTCTATGCAGCAAAAAGAAAGAAGGAGCTCCTACCTTTTGTAACAGCATGGATGGAACTGGAAAGCATTATGCTGAATGAAATAAGTCAGGGTTTGAAGGTCAAATACCATATGATCTCACCTTTAACAGGAAGCTAAAGAACAAAACAAACAAGCAAGCAAAATATAACCAAAGACACTGAAACAGACAACAGGGGGACAGTGACCAGAGGGGAGACGGGAGGGAATTTCAAGGGAAAAGGCGAGGGATATAGAGGAACAAATATAAAGGATACATGGACAAAATCTAAGAAGGGTGGATATCAGAGGGAGGGGGGAGTATGGGGGGTGGGATGGGATGTGAGTAATAGACAGAAAACTGTACTTGAAAAATAATTAAATAAATTAAAAGTAAATAAATAAAACAAAGAAACAAGTTTTGGAAAAGATATGGAGAAAAGGCAACCCTAGTACACTGTTGATGGGAATGCAAACTGGAGCAGCACCTGTGGAAAACAATATAGATTTCCTCAGAAAACTAAAAATGGGAGTGCGTTTTGACCCAGCCATTTCACTGATGGGACTATATCTTGAGAACACTGAAACACCAATGAAAAGAAACTACACACTCCAATGTTCATAGCAGCACTATTTACAATAGCCAAGTGCTGGGAGCAACGTAAGTGCCTATCATAAAAGTGAATCAAAAAACTATGCTACATTTACACAATGGAATAGTACACAGCACAGAGAAAGAAGGAGCGCCTACCATTTTCCACAGCATGTATGGAACTAGTGAGCATTATCCTAAGTAAAATAAGCAAGGTAGTGAAAGACAAATACCATATAATCTCACCTTTAACTGGAACATAATCAACAAAATAAAAAAGCAAGCAAAATATAACCAGAGATGTTGTAGTTAAGAACGATTTTTCAGTAACCAGGGGAATGGTGGGAGGGGATAATTGGAGGAGGGTTGTCAGGAACTACCATAAATAACACATGGACTAAACCGAAAGGTAGAACGGAAGTAGTAGAGGGAGGTGGGTTTGACTGCATTGGCATGCGGTCATTGGTAGGAAATGCAGACAACTGTAATTGAACAACAATAAATCAATTTTAAAAACTATCAGAAGAAGGAATTAATGAATCAATTCCATTTGCACTTGCATGAGAAAGAATGAACTATTCTGGAATGTATTCAAAGAGCTAAAAAACATGTACTACCAAAATTATAAGATAATGAAAAAATGATAAGATCCTGAAAACATTTACAGACAAAAAAATAAAATAATAAATTGTGTAAAGTGGTTGATAAGTTCAAATTGTTAAAATGACTGTACTTCCCAAGTCAATTTATAGGTTCAGTGAAATCCCTCTGAACATGCAAATGTTATTTTTCTCAGGACTGGATTGAATAATTTTCAAATTTATATGGGACCAAAAAAGATCCCAAATGTTCCAAGCAATTTCGAGAAAAAGAATAAAGTTGAAGATCTTGCTTTCCATGGTCTCAAACTATGCTGCAAAGTTCTAATAATCAAAACAGTAAAGTATTTGCACAAAAACAGACACATAAAGCAGTGGATCAGAATGGAGAGCTCATGTTTATATCCATTTGTGTACTTATGGGCACTTGGGCTGCTCCCAAATATTGGCTATTGTAAATAACTTTCCAATAAAAATAGGGGTGCATATACATTTTCTAGTAGTGTTCACCTATCTTCAGATAGATTTTCAAAAGTGGAATTGCTGGGTCATTAGGCAGCTTAATTTTTAATTTTTGAAGAAACTACATAGTGTTTTGTCTGTTCACTGCATTCATCTGTATGCTCAACAAGAGTGCATGAGGATAGATACACAATTGAATATTCCTCAGCCATAAATATGGAGAAATAGTAACTTTTGGACAGTGGGGATGGCCTTCATGTATATTGTGCTAAGTAAACCGAGCAAGTCAGAGAAGAAAACTACCATATGAATTTACCTGTGATTCTAACCTAATAAAGCAGACAAAATGCAAATAAAGTCATAGGTATTGAAGACAGATTGACAGATGTCAGAGGAGATGGGTTTGGAAAGTGGCTTATAAACAGAGAGTAAAATCAAGCATAAAAGAATTCATGACAAATACAAAAACATGGTGATGAAAGCAGGGAAGAAGAGTGGAGCAAAGTAGCAGAGGGTAACGATAATTAATTGTTGATTAAAAAGACTTGACTTTGGATCATGAACACAATATATTCTTATTAAGTATAATAAAATTGTACATTTGAAATCTATATAAAGGTATTACTGAACGTCAACCATAGGCATTCAATACTAAATAATTAATTACTTAATTAAATACTTTTTACGTGTTCCTTGGTTCTTGGTCTGGAATTCAAAACCAAAATCCTGAGGTACAATAAGTACCCCAGAAAATACAGCAACTGGCAGAAGTGACAACTGCTTGAGTGTGGTTGGTATTATAAGAAAATGCATGTGCTAATCTATAGTTCTAATCTGGACATTTCACCTAAAATTTCACATGGAGCACTTGAGTGTGATAGTGTTCTGTTACAGAATTACATGCTCATGATTTTATAATGCCAGACCAATGTACTCTTTTCAGGAGATGTTGATGTGAATGGTGTATTCGATTTTACAAGGTGTTCTGAAGCACTTCTCTTGAGGTCTCTTTCTAAAAGATTACTTTCTTGGTAGTTTTGATAAGAAAAGAGCTACTGAATCACGTTTCTGAAAAGCAAAAGAGTGAATGCCAGCACAGGGCTTTGTCATCTATGAATAAGAGTAAGTTTCTATAGCACGGTTTTCTCCAATGTATTCTTTCTAGGAGAGAAGCATAGCCTAACTAAGAAATGTATGTATACTATACTACATCAGTTGGTCTATAAAGGTTTGTCATGTCTAAGTGAGTATAAAACTAAAAGTACCCTTTTGGGGCTCCAAGTGCATTTCATTCTGGTAACACAGTTGTGAAGCCTTTTTGCTCCTCTGACTCACCTGGGAATGATAACATCTAAGAGCGGTATTTCAACAAAAGCCACCCACACAGTTGAACATGTTATCACTGTACTTATTCAGGAGATGATGAAATGAGTGGTGTCTCAAGTATTATGTACTGTCATCAGCATTCTGTTGAAGTATCTTTCCAAAATATTTCTGGAATGGCATGTTTGATCATGAAAGAGCTACAGAAATCACTTCTCTCTATTCAAATGGGAGAATGTATGCATAAGGGTCTGTCATCTTGCAAGTGGAGTAAGCTTCCTCAATACTGTCCCTCTAAAGTACACTTTCTAATACAAAATCATAGGGAAGCTAAGAAGAGCCTGTGGTCTGTAGCAACTGACTGGGATAAAACACTTTTGTGTATGTCAAAAGGAACATGAAGCTAATTGTTCATGTTCTGTCACCGAGAGCATTTCTCTCAGAGAGAAAATTGATGAATTGTTTGCACCCTTCCAATTCACTCAACAATGAGCAAGCATTGTATGAAGCTGTTTGAAGCAAACTCCACCTAAGTGTTGGTAAACACATGTCAATGTACTCGTTTCAGTCGAAGTTCAAATGAAAGTTGTTCCCAATAGAACATCCTGTTTTCAGCACTTCTGTGGAAACATCTTTCTGAGATATCACTGTCATGGCAGGTTTGATAATGAAAGACTACTGATATCACTTTCTTGTCCTCAAATGAGTGAATAGATGAATAGGTCCCATTCGTCTTTAAAGTAGACTAAGCTACAGATAAACAGTCCCCTCCAAAGTATTATTTCTGGTAAAAAATAATCCATGAACTACCAACATGAGTATACAGGTGAGAATATGATGAGGAAAATCAGTTTCATGAAGGTCAAAACAAGTCAACCCTCTTCAATCAAGGGTATTTCTGTCTGATAGAACAGTAATGAATTGTCTGCAACTCTCCAACTCACTCTGGAATGAGCATATTTCATCCAAAGCTGTTTTCAAGCTATCATCTTAGGCAATGTTTATACCCAAGGTCAATGTAATCATTGCAGGAGATGATGAAATGAATGGGGTATTTTCTACATGTACAGGATTTCCCCCCCTGCTCTTCTGAAGAAGTATATTTCTATAAGATGGCTGTTGTGATGTTTTAATAATGAAAGATCTTAAATCACTTTTCAGTGAACAAGTGAGTGCATGCATTCATAGGACTATGGCATCTGAGACACAGAGTAAGCTCCAATACCACAGTTTTCTATAAGGTATTCTTTCTAGGAGAAAAGTGTTGCCTAACTCAGAAATGCATGTATACTCTAGTATGGAGCTCGGACTCTACAGCTTTGTAATGTCTAAGTGAGTAGAACCTAAAAGTACACTTTGGGGGCTCTAAACGTATCCACTTTGATAACAATGTAGTGAAGAGTTTGCCCTCCTTTAAATGACTAGGGAATAAAAATATTTCGCATGAAGCGGGTTATCCACTGAAGCCATCTATGCTCTTTAACAACAGATCGGTGTCCTGCTTTCAGTAGAAGATAAAATGACTAGAGTCTCATACAGGAAGAACTCTTTTCTGCCTTCTCCTGAAATCCTTTGTGAAATATTAATGCTGTGGAGAGTGTCATAGCAGAAAAGCTACTGAAAGGATTTTCTCTCAGCAAATGGCTAAATGCTAGCAAAGGGCTGTGTCATCTTTGAAGTGGAATATGCTTCTCTACTAGAGTTTTATTTCCCGTATTTATCTACCAGAAAAGCATACCCCAACAAAGACAAGCAGCTACAGCATACAACATAATTTGGAGAAAACATGGTTTTGTCAATGTCAAAATGAACATGACTCAAACAGTCCACTTTAGGTCACTGAGTGCATTTTTCTCTGATAATATAGTACTGGAGTGTTGGAGGCATACCAAAGCACTCAGGAATGAACATGTTTTCTACAAAGCTGGTTTTATTCAAAACTTTCAAGTGTTTATAATGCCAGGTCAATATGCTGTTTTCAGTGGAAGTTTATATGAGTGATGTCTTCCATTTTCCATGGCGTTTTTAAGCACTTCTTTTGAAGTCTCTTTCTGAAATATCACTTTTGTGGTAGGTTTCATAACAAAAGAGCTAGAGAATGACTTTTATGACAGTAAAAGATGGAACATCTCCATCTATGAAAAAGAGTACGTTTCTATTCCAGGGTTTTCTCCAATGCATTGTTCCTATGAGAAAAGAATAGCCTAATTAAGAAATGCAAGTATACTGTGCTACATTATGTGTACTCCAGAGGTTTGGAATGTCTACGTGAGTATGAAACTGAAAGTACCCTATTGGGGCTCGAAGTGCATTTCATTCTGGTAACACAGTAGTGAAGACTTTTTACTCCTCGGAATCACCTGGGAATGAAAACATCTAAGTGCGAGATTTTAACCAAAGCCATCCACACAGTTCAACACATTATCAATGTACTCATTCAGGAGACAATGAAATGAGTGGTGTCTCAAGTATTACATACTGTCATCAGCTTTTTGTTGAAGTGTCTCTCTGAAATATCTCTGGCATGGTATGTTTGATAATGAAAGAGCTGCCGAAATCACTTCTCTCTACTCAAATGGGAGAATGTATGCATAAAGGTCTGTCATCTTTGAAGTACAATAAGCTTCCTCAGTATTGTCTCCCCTAAAGTTAACTCTCATATACAAAATTGTAGAGAAGGTAAGACAGGCATGTAGTCTGTAGCAACTGACTGGGACAAAACCGTTTTCTGTATGTCAAAATGAACATGAAGCTAACTGTCCACCTTCTATCACCGAGGGCATTTTGCTCTGATACAAAGGTGGTGAATTGTTTAAACCCTTCCAATTTCCTGGGAAATGAGTGTGCACAGTATGAAGCCATTTGAAGCAAACTCTGCATAAATGTTTTTAAAGATCTGTCAATGTCCTCGTTTCAGCCAAAGTTCAAATGAAAGGTGTCCCCAGTGAAACATCCTGTTTTTAGCACTTGAAGCATCTTTCTGATACATCAGTGCCTTGGCAAGTTTGATAACAAAAGACAACTGATATCACTGTCCTGTCCTCAAATGAGTGAATGGATGAACAAGTAACTTGCATTTGTAAGGTAGAATAAGCTACAGCCAAACGGTTTCGTCAAAAGTATTCTTTCTATTACAAAATCATAGGGAAACTAAGGCAAGCATGTACTCTGCAGTAAGTGACTTGTAGAAAAAAGTTTTGTGTTGTCAAGATTAATTTAACGTTAACTGTCCATGTTCTATTACTGAGGGTATTTCACCCTGATACACAGGTGATTAGTTGGTTGAACCCTTCCAATTTACTCCAGAAGGAGCTTGCAAACTATGAAGTGGTTTTAAGTGATCTCTGCTTATATGATCTATCAATGTATTCATTTTAGTTGAAATTAAAATGAAAGCTGTCCTTAGTAAAAAGTTCTGTTTTTAGCACTTCTCTTGAAGCATCTTTTTGATATATCACTGTCATGGCAGGTTTTATAATGAAAGACTACTGATATCACTTCCCTTCCTCAAATGAGTGAATAGATGAATAAGTCATTTTCATCTTTAAAGTAGAATAAGCTACAGCCAAACAGTTTCTTTCAAAGTATTATTCCTTCTAAAGAGGAACACATGGTCTGAAACATGCATATATGATTTAGAATATGACAAGGGCAAAACTTTTATGAATTTAAAAACCAATACTAACGTAGCATTCAACTCTCTTTAATCAAGAGCATTTTTGTCTAATAGAACAGTAATGAATAGTTTGCAACATTTCAAATCATTCAGAAATGAGCATGTTTCTTCCAAAGCTGGTTTGAAGCCGTCATCTTATGCAGTGTTTTTATCCAAGTTCAATGAAATCATTTCATTAAAAGATAAAGTGAATGTTGTATCCTTTACATGTATCAAGGTTTTTTTGCTCTTCTGTTGAAAGATATTTTTGTGGTAGATTTAAAAATGAAAGACTTACTAAAATCACTTTTTTTGGTGAACAAATGAATGCCTGCAGTCATAGAACTATGACATTTGTGAAAGAGTCATCTTAAATAACACGGTTTTCTGCAAAGTATTCACTCTAGGAGAAAAGTGTAGCCTGACTCAGAAATGCATGTACACTGTCATATGCAACTTGGACTGTACAGGGTTCTGAGTGTCTAAGTGTGTAGAAACTAAAAGTACACTTTTTGGGCTCTGAGTGTATCCACTTTGATAATACAGTACTGAGGAGTTTGTGCTCATGTAAATCACTTGGGAGTGAAAATATTTCTTACGAAGCGGGTTTTCAACAAAAGCCATCTACACTCTTTAACAACATATCAGTGTTCTTTCAGTAGATGTTGAAATGACTGGAGTCTCACATAGTACGTACTCTTTTCCACATTCTGTTCAAATTCTTTTGAAATATTAATTTTGTGGAGAGTGTGATAGCATAAGAGCTACTGAAATGATTTTCTGTCAGCAAAGGGGTGCATGCTAGCACAGGTCTACGTAATCTTTGAAGCAGAGTGTGCTTCCATACCAGTGTTTTCTCCTATGTATTTTTTTCCTTAGAAATTCGTACCCTAACTAAGACAGGCATGGCCATAATACAACATGATTTGGAGAAAACAGTTTCGCCATTGTTCAAATGAACATGACTTTAATGGTCCACTTTTTGTCACCAAGTGCATTTTTCTCTGATAAAATAGTAATGAAGTGTTTGAAGCATACCAAATCACTCAGGTATGAGCGTGTTTTTTACCAAGCAGGTTGTATGCAATCTCTGTAGTGTTTATAATGCTAGGTCAATTGTAGGGGTAACTTTGCCTGCAAAGTGCCCCCATCCACCAGGGAGGAAAGTGAAACTACCAAGACATGATCTGCTTGGGGAGGAGAGGTGCCCAATCTCTCAGAGGAGAAAGGCCAAGAGCCCCTTCCTCAAGGGGTTTTTATTGGGCTTGTTTGCACTAGAATACAGGTAAGGATCAAAAAATAGCTACCATTCAAATAACTATGAGGGCTTATTTTCAGTCAGGGTCAGATAGCTAAAGAGCCATACAACTTTGAGGAACAAACTACTTGCTTGGATGCTTATCACTTAAATGAGAACATTCTAAACAAAGCAGGCTTCACAGGATTTTACATATTCTTTCTTAGGCCTGATCACCCTGGAGAACCCACCCTTTCCAGTAAAGAGCTGTACCGCCTTCCCCATCATAGGTTTTTAGGCTTAAGCGGGTTAGAGCCAGGAATCGCTACTCCAAGACAGAAATGGGGACTTGGGCTATGTCAGAATAGCCTGGGGGTGAGGGTCCATCACTCCTTCTTTGTTGCAGCTCCCCCCTGCTCAAGTCCTTCCATGATGGCCTCCCAAGTGATAATGTCTGGCTTAGGCTGCCCCTCCTTTGAGGGGTTGTACTCATCACAGACTAACCGACTAAGCATTGGGGGCAGGGGACCAGCTTTGTCTCCTTAGCGACTCACATTCCTAAGGTCTCTCAGTCAGCCTTAGCCATGGTACGCAGTTACAACTCCTGAAACCAGGCACAGCAGTTCCCAAAAGTAAATGTACTCTTTTCAGTAGAAGTTGATATGAATGGTGTCTTCGATTTTACACAGTGTTTTCAGCACTTCTTTGAAGTATCTTTCTAAAATATCACTTTTGTGAAAGGTTTGATAACAAAAGAGCTACTGAATCACTTTTGTGACAGCAGAAGTGTGAATGCATGTACAGGGCTATGTTATTTATGAAAGAGAGTAAGTTTCTATACCACAGTTTTCCCCAAAGTATTCTTTCTAGGAAAAAAGCATAGCCTAACTAACAAGTGTGTGTATATTGTACTACATAAGTTGGACTATAAAGGTTTGTAATGTCTAAATGAGTATGAAAAAACTAAAAAATAAATGAGTGTGAAATTAATAGTTCATTTTGGATAGTTCACAAAGTGAATTTCACTCTGACAATAGAGTAATTAAGAGTTTCCACTCCTCTAATCAACTGAAAATGAAAATATTTCATACATAGTGGGTTTTCAACAAAGGCCACCCACACTATTGAACACCTTGTCAATGTACTCATTCAGTAGATAATGAAATGCATGATGTCTCAAATATTACCTACTGTCCTCAGCATTCTGTTGACATATTGTTCTGAAATATCACTTTGTTCATATGTTTGATAATGAAAGCGCTACTGAAATCAGTTTTCTTTACTCAAATGAGTGAATGTATGCATAAGGGTTTGTCATCTTTAAAGAAGAATAAGCTTCCTGAGTAGTGTCTCCTCTAAGGTATTCTTTCTAATACAAAATTATTGGGAAGCAAAGACAAGCATGTACTCAGTAGTAACCAACTTTGGCAAAACTGTTTTGTGTATGTTGAAATGAATATGAAGCTTACTGTCCACATTCTATCACAGAGGGCATTCCATTCCGATACAAAGGTGATGAATTGCTTCAACCCTTCCAATTCACTCAGGAATGAGCATGTTTAGTATGCAGCATTGCATTTGAACATGCAATATTCAAATGCATGTGGATTTCATAGGCTATGCTTTTCTTCTGGAAAAATACATTGGGGAAAACTGTAGTGTAGAAACTTAGTTTATTGTATAGATGACATATTACTATGCATGAGTTAACTCATGTGCTACCAGGAAAGTGTTTTAGTAGCTCCTTTGCTATCCAACTTAACAAAACAGTGATATTTCAAAAAGCTACTTGACAGAAGTTCTGAAATATTTCATTTTCCCGGAGACACCATTCATCTGAACTTCCACTGAAATAAATACATTGACCTAGCATTATAAAAACTGCATCTGGAGTTTGCTAAAGACTGTTGGGTATGAGCTCATTCCCGAGTCACTTGAAAGTGTCCAACAATTTATCAGGGGTCTATCAGTGTAAAATGCACTTTTTTATAGATTGTGGGCAATTGGCTTCATATCCCTTATGGCCTACACAAAACTGTTTTCTCCAATTCCATTACTTCAGTGTATAGGCTTGTCTTGGCTTCCCTTAGCTTTTGTGTAAGAAAGAATATTTTTGAGGAGACCATAGGGCAGAAGCTTATTCAAATTTTAATATGACAGACGCTTATGCATATATTCACTAAATTGTGTACATAAAAGTGATTTCAGTATCTTTTGTTATCAAACTTTCTACAAAGGTGATATTTCAAAAAAATACTTCAACAAAGGTGCAAAAAACAATACATGTCACAGTGTACACCAATCACTTAATATTCTATTGACATGATTACATTGACCTTGGGTATAAACACTGCAAAAGGTGACTGCTTAAAAACAGCTTTGTACAAAACATGTTCATTCCCAAATGATTTGGAAGGGCTCAAACAATTCATTACCATTTTATCAGACAGAAATGCACTCGGTGCTAGAAAGTGTCCTGTTAGGATCATGTTCATTTCGACATTCACAAAACTGTCTTTTCCAAGTCATGTTGTACACTGTATATGTCTGTTTTAGTTGGGCTATGCTTTCCTGCTGGAAAACCACATGGGAGACAACTCTAGTATAGCATCTTGTTGTCCTTCAAGGATCACTTAGTGTGTGCTAGTATGCACAAATTTGCTTACGAAAAATCATTTCAGTAGCTCTTATGCTGTCACACACTCCCCAGAATTTATATATCAGAAAGATACTTCAACCGAATGCTGAAACAAGTATGCACTATGTGGACCCCAATCATTTCATCTTCTACTCAAATAAATACATTGACCAGGAATTCAACAGTGTATTTGGCATTTGTTGAAAACCACCTTTGTATGAACTATTAGAGGAGCACAACCTCTTCACTAGTGTAGTATCAGAGTTGAAAGAACTTGGAACTTCAAAAATATACTTTGAGGCTCATACTGACTTAGACATTCACAAACCTGTAGAATCAAAGTTACATAGCTCACCTAATGTGTATTTCTTAGGCCATGCTTTTCTCCTCAAAAAACACACTGAAGAAAAGTGTGGTGTAGAAGTGGCTCTTTCATGATCAAATATACCACAAAAGTGATATTTCAAAAAGATACTTCAACAGAATGACAGTACGCAATATTGGAGACACCTCTCATTTAATCGTCTCCTGAATGAGTATGTTAATAAAGTGTTCAACAATATGGATGGCTTTTGTTGAAAACCCACTCTGTATGAAATATTTTCATTCACAAGTGATTTATAGGAGTAAAAACTCTTCACTACATTGTTGTCAGAGTGAAATGCACTTGGAGCTCCAAAATTGTACATTAAGTTTCAGACTCACTTAGACATAACAAACCTTTATAGTCCAAGTTACATAGTACAATATACATGCGTTTATCAGTTAGGCCATACTTTTCTCCTAAAAAGAATACAATGGAGAAAACTGTAGTATAGAAATTTACTCTGTTTCATAAATGATATAGCCCTATGAATGCATTCACTATTTTGCTGTTGGGAAAGTTATTCAGTAGCTCTTTTTTTATTAAACCTATCAGGAAAGTGAAATTTCAGAAAGATACTTCAAAAGAAGTGCTGAAAATTGAAGACACCATTCATGTCAACTTCTACTGAAAAGAATATATTGACCTAGCATTATAAACACTTCAGAGTTTGCATAGAACCTGCTTCATAGAAAACACAGTCATTCCTGAGTGATTTGGTATGCTTCAAATACTTCGTTACTATGTTATCACAGAAAAATGCACTGGATGACAGAAAGTGGACTATTATAGTCATGTTCGTTTTGACAATGGCAAAACTGTTTTCTCCAAATCATGTTGTATGCTGTGCATGCCTGTCTTAGTTGGGATAGGTTTTCCTGGTGGATAAAGTACATAGGAGAAAACTCTAGTATAGAATCTTATTCTCTTCAAAGATTACATAGCCCTTTACTAGCATTCACCCTTAGCCTGACAGAAAATCATTTCTGTAGCTCTTATGCTATCACACTCTCCACAAAATTAGTGTTGCAGAAAGAACTTCACCAGAATGAGGAAAAGAGTACAGAGTATATGAGACTATAGTTATTTCATCTTCTACTGAAAGAAGGGCATTGATAAGTTGTTAAAGAGTGTAGATGGCTAATGATGAAAACCTGCTTAGTATGAAATATTTTCACTCCTGAGTGATTTACAGGAGGCCAAACTCTTCACTACTAAATTATCAAATTGGATACACTTAGATCCCCCAAAGTGTACTTTTAGATTCTACTAACTTAGACATTTCCAAACCTGTAGATTCCAAGTTGTGTACTACGGAATACATGCATTTCTTAGTTACGCTATGCTTGTCTCCTAGAAAGAATTCACTGGAGAAATCTGTGGTATTGAAGATAACTCTATTTCTCAGATGTCATAGTCCCATTAATGCATTCACTCATTTGTTCACCAAAAAGTGATTTAAGTAGGTCTTTCACTATCAAACCTAACACAAAAGTGATCATATGAAAACATCCCTCAATGAAAGAGAAAGACAACATGATACATGCACAGGATACAACATCCATTTCATCTTTTACTGAAATTATTATTGTGACCTAGAGTATAAACACCACAAAGGATGATTGCTTAATATCAGCTTTGAAGGAAACATGCTCATTCCCAAGTGATTCGGAAGGTTAAAAACAATTCATTACTGTTCTATCAGACAAAAATGCCCTTGATTAAACAGAGTTGACAATTAACTTCTTATTTGTTATGACATTCATAAAACTGTTTTGCCCATGTCATATTCCAATACATATGTGTGTACTAGCTCATGTGCGCTTTTTTATTTTTTAATTTTTTTCCCAATTTTTTTATTTAATTATTTTTCAACTACAGTTTTCTATTACTCCCACCCATTCCAACCCCCGTGCTTCCCCCCTCCCTCCCATTTCCAATCTTCTCAGTTGTTGTAAATGTATCCTTTATATATGTTCCTCTAAATCCCTCCCGTACTTCCCCTGAAATTCCCTCCCCTCTCCCCCCTGATGACTGTCATCCTGTTCTCTATTTCACTGTCTTTGGTTACATTTTGCTTGCTTGTTTGATTTGCTGTTTAGATTCTTGTTAAAAGTGAGATCATACGGTATTTGACCTACAACACCTGGCTTATTTCACTCAGCATAATGCTTTCGAGTTCCATCCATAATGTTGCAGAAGGTAGGAGCTCCTTCTTTCTTCCTGCAGCATAGAATTTCATTGTGTATATGTACCATACTTTTCTGATCCATTCATTTACTGACAGGCACCTAGGTTGCTTCCAAATCTTGGCTATGGCAAATTGTGCTGCTATGAATATTGGGGTGCATAGTTTCTTTAGGATTGATGTTTTAGGGTTCTTAGGATACAACCCTAGCAGTGGAATTGCTGGGTCAAAAGGCAAGTTCAATTTCAGTTTTCTGAGAAAATTCCATACTGTTTTCCATAATGGTTGCACTAGTCTGCAATCACACCAACAGTGGACCAGAGTCCCCTTTTCTGCACAACCTCTCCAATATTTGTTGCTTATTGCTTTGTTTATGATACCCATTCTCACCGGTGAAAATGGGTATCTCACTGTGCTTCTAATTTGCATCTTTCTGATAGCTAGTGATATCGAGCATCTTTTCATGTGTCCCTGGATCCTCTCTATGTCCTCCTTGGCAAAGTGTCTGTTCAACTCCTTTGCCCATTTTTTAAGTTGGTTAGTTGTCTTCTTAGAGGGAAGTCGTGTGAGTTCTTTGTATATTTTGGAGATTAAACCTTTCTCTGAGGTATCATTGGAAAATATGTTTTCCCATACAGTTGGTTGTCTTTTTATTTTCATGCTGTTTTTCTTAGCTGTGCAGAGACTTTTTATTTTGATGAGATCCCATTTGTTTATTCTTTCCTTTATATTCCTTGCTCTAGGGGACATATCAGTAAAAATGTTGCTGCGTGAAATATCTGAGATTTTCCTGCCAATGTTCTCCTCTAGGAATTTAATGGTGTCACAGCTTATATTTAAGTATTTTATCCACCCTCAATTTATTTTGGTGTATGGTGTAACTTGGTGCTCAAGTTATATTTCATTTATTGGCATAACGTACCAATGGCATATTTCAAAGATGTAGAACAAACACTTCAAAATTTATATGGAACCACAAAAGACCCTGAATAGCAGCTGCAATGTTAAGAAAGAAGAACAAAGTAGGAGGGATCACAATACCTGATATCAAACTATATTACAAGGCCACTGTAATCAAAACAGCCCGGTACTGGCATAAAAACAGGGACATAGACCAATGGAACAGAATAGAGAACCCAGAAATAAGCCCAACTCTCTATAGTCAATTAATATTCGACTAGAGGGCAGTAACATAAAATGGGGTAAAGATACCCTCTTCAACAAGTGGTGTTGGGAGAACTGGACAGCTACATGGAAAAAAATGAAACTCGAGCACCAACTTACATCATACACCAAAATAAATTCAGGGTGGATAAAAGACTTAAATATAAGCTGTGACACCATTAAAGTCCTAGAGGAGAACATTGGCAGGAAAATCTCAGATATTTCATGCAGCAACATTTTTACTGATATGTCCCCTAGAGCAAGGTATATAAAGGAAAGAATAAACAAATGGGATCTCATCAAAGTAAAAAGCTTCTGCACAGCTAAGGAAAACAGCATGAAAATAAAAAAACAACCAACTGTATGGGAAAACATATTTATTTGCCAATGATACCTCAGACAAAGGTTTAGTCTCCAAAATATACAGAGAACTCACACGAATCAACTCAAGGAAGACGAACAACCAACTTAAAAAATGGGCAAAGGACTTGAACAGACACTTCGCCAAGGAAGACATAGAGAGGATCCAGAGACACATGAAGAGATGCTCAATATCGCTTGCTATCAGAAAGATGCAAATCAAAACCACAATGAGATACCACTTAAGACCAGTCAGAATGGCTACCATAAACAAAGAAACAAACAAGTGTTGGAGAGGTTGTGGGGAAAAGGAGACTCTAGTTCACTGTTGGTGGGATTGCAGACTGGTACAACCACTATGGAAAGCAGTATGGAATTTGCTAAGAAAACTAAAAATGAATGTGCCTTTTGACCCAGCAATTCCACTGCTAGGAGTATATCCTAATAACCCTGAAACACCAATCCCAAAGAAACTATGCACCCCAATATTCATAGCAGCACAATTTACGATAGCCAAGAGTTGGAAGCAACCTAGATGCCCATCGGTAAATGACTGGATCAAAAAACTATGGTACATTTATACCATGGCATTCTATGCTGCAGAAAGGAAGAAGGAGCTCCTACCCTTTGCAACATCATGGATGGAACTGGAAAACATTATACAGAGCGAAATAAGCCAGGCGGTGAAAGACAAATACCATGTGATCTCACCTCTAACAGGAATCTAAACAACAAAACAAGCAAGCAAGCAAAATGTAACCAAAGACACTGAAATACAGAACGTGCTGACAGGGTCCAGAGGGGAGAGGGGAGAGAATCACAGGGGAAGAGGGGAAGGACTCACATGAACAAGTATAAAGGACACATGGACAATAACTGAGCTGGGGGGCGGAGATGGGAGGGAGGTGGAAAGCACTGGGGGAGCGGGGCTGGGAATACAAGAAAGAAAACTATACTTGAACAAGAGTTAAAAAAATATGCCATTGGTACTTTAATAGGTATTGCATTGAATCTGTAAATTGCTTTGCGCAGTATGGACATTTTTTTAAAATATATGTTATTGATTATACCATTACAGTTGTTCTATTCCCCCCCTTCAATTCCTTCCACCTGCACCCTCCCTCCCCCACCATTCTGCCCCCCTTAGTTTATAACCACGTGTCTCAAGTTCTTTGGATTCTATATTTCCCCCACTATTCTCACCCTCCCCCCTATCTATTTTCTACCTACCATCTATGCTATTTTCTGTGCCTTCTCCCCCCTTCTCACCCTCCCACCCCCCTGTTTCTAACCCTCCATGTGTTCTTCATTTCTATGGTTCCACTCCTGATCTAGCTGTCCTCTTGGTTTGCTTTTGTTTTAGGAGTGGTTGTTAATAGCTGTGTGTTTGCTGTCCTTTCACTGTTCATATTTTTATCTTCTTTGTTCAAATACGTTTTCCATTCGTGGCTGTTTCTTTCCCCCTTCTGGTACCCCTATAATCCGGATGTTGGAACATTTAAAGATGTCCTGGAGGTTCCTAAGCCTCTCCTCATTTTTTTGAATTCTTGTTTCTTTACTATTTTCTGGTTGGATGTTTCATTCTTCCTTCTGGTCCACTCCCTTGATTTGAGTCCCATTTTCCTTTCCATCATTATTGGTTTCCTGGACATCTCCCTTCATTTCAATTAGTTTAGCCTTCATATGTTCCTCTAATTTGTGACTTTGTTCCTCTAATTTGTGACTATAACCTACCAGTTCTGTGAGCATCCTGATAAATAGTGTCCTGAATTGTGCTTCTGAGAGGCTGGCAATTTCTCGGTTGCTTAGAGTTATTGGCTCTGGGATTTTGAGTTCTTCTTGTGCCATCTTTCGGGTTGTTCGTGCCTGTTCCATAGCAGGATCAGAGCCCTAAAATGTTCAGTAGAACAGGGCAACTAAGTCCCTGGTTTGTGACGTTGTATGTGGGGGCGGGGTCAAAGAGGGACTATGGCGTCCTGTCTGCTGCCTTCCGCCACGGCCCTCACCGGTGCCGCAGTTGCTGCCGTCACCGGGCCCAGGCGTTTCGTCCCACTGCACGCGAGTGTGCCACCGTCGTCAGCCCTCACCCCCTGGGGCCTGCGTGGTCTGTCTCACTGTGCGCGAATATGCGCCCGCTGTCTGCCCCGCACCCCAACTGGTTCCCGTCTGCCTGCGTGCCTGGATCGGGGGCCCTGTCCTGCCCGACCCTGCTCGCTGCTGGCTCCGCCCCTCTTACCTTCCCGTTGAACGGTTAGATGTAGTCGGACTTCCATATAATTCAATTTTCTGTCCTTTGGTTGTGTCTTTGTTTCTCCAAACCTTTGTTTTATTCAAACTTGGTTGTGGGAGAAGGCACAGTGTTTCCACCTATGCCTCCATCTTGGCGGAAGTCCTGGACATTTTGATGATGTTAATTCTTCCAATCCATGAACACGGTATATCTTTCCATTTGTTTGTGTCTTCCTTGATTTCTTTCTTCAGTGTTGTGTAGTTTTCTGCATACAGATATTTTACCATCTTGTTTAGATTTATTTCCAGATATTTTATTTTTGTTTTTGCTATATCGAATAGGATTTTTTTCTTGATTTCTCCTTCTGCTGATTCATTGTTAGTATACAAAAATGCCTTTGATTTCTGGATATTGACTTTGTATCCCGCTGTTTTGCCAAATTCATTTATTAGTTCGAGCAGTTTTTTGCTAGAGGCTATAGGATGTTCCATGTACAGTATCATGTCATCTGCAAACAATGACAGTTTTGTTTCCTCTTTTCCAATTTAAATGCCTTTTATTTCCTTTTCTTGCCTAATCGCCGAGGCTAACATTTCCAATACTATATTAAATGGAAGTGGAGAAAGTGGGCAACCTTGTCTTGTTCCAGATCTTAGTGGAAAAGCTTTTAGTTTTTGCCCATTGAGTATGATGTTGGCTGTAGGTCTTTGGTGTATGCCCTTTATTATATTGAGGAATACTCCCTCTATTACCACTTTGCTGAGTACCTTTATCATAAATGTCTGTTGTACCTTAGCAAAAGCTTTTCCGGAATCTATTGATATGACCATGTGGTTTTTCTCTGTGCTTTGTTTATTTGGTGTATTACATTTACTGATTTGCGGATATTGAACCATTATTGCATCCCTGGGATGAATCCCACTTGGTCATGGTGTATAATCTTTTTGATGTATTGTTGGATGTGATTTGCCAATATTTTGTTGAGGATTTTAGCATCTATGTTCATCAGTGATAATGGCCTGAAGTTTTCTTTCTTTGTTGTGTCTTTATCTGGTTTTGGAATTAGAATGATGCTGGCTTCATAAAAAGAGTTTGGGAGTTTCCAATCATTTTGGATTTTTTGGAATAGTCTGTGAAGAATAGGGGTTAGCTCTTCCTTAAATGCTTTGTAGAATTCTCCTGTGAAATCATGTGGTCCAGGGCTTTTGTGTGATGGGAGTTTTTTGATTCCTGCTTCAATTTCATTTGCTGTTATTGGTCTGTTCAGGCTTTCTACTTCTTCATTGAGTTCTGGAAGATTATATTTTTCTAGAAATTTGTCCATTTCACCTAGGTTTTTAAATTTCTTGGCATACACTTCTTCATAGTAATTCCTTACAATCCCTTCTATTTCTGTGGTATCAGTTGTAATCTCTCCTCTTTCATTTCTGATTGTGTTTATTTGGGTCCTCTCTCTTGGTTTCTTAATGAGCCTACTTAAAGGCTTGTCTATTTTGTTTATCTTTTCAAAAAACCAACTCTTGGATTCATTGATCCTTAGAATTGTGCTTTTAGTGTCTATGTCATTTAATTCTGCTCTGATCTTCGTTATTTCCTTCCTTCTATTTGTTCTGGGCTGTCTTTGTTGTTGTTCCTCGTGTTGTTGCGGGCATTGGGTTAGGTTGTTTGTTTGAAATGTTTCTATATTCTTTATGTAAGCCTGTATTGCTATGAACTCCCCTCTCAGGACTGCCTTGCCCGTGTGCCATAAGTTTTGTGTTGTTGTGAGTTACTTTTCATTTGTTTCCAGAAACTTTTTGATTTCTTCCCTAATTTCAATATTGACCCATTCGTTGTTGAATAGCTCAGCATTCAGTCTCCATGCTTTTGGGTGTTTTGGTTTTTTTCCTTTGGGGTTGGTTTCTAATTTCAGTCCCTGTGGTCAGAGAAAATGCTTGGCATGATTTCAACTTTCTTGAATTTGTTGAGGCTAATTTTGTGTCCTATCACGTGGTCTATCATTGAAAATGTCCCATGTGCATTTGAAAAGAATGTGTATTTAGCTTCTTTGAGATGAAGGACTCTATATATATCAGTCAAGTCCATTTCATCTAGGGTGTTGTTTAGTGCAGCTATATCTTTGTTGATATTTTGTTTGGAAGATCTGTCCATTTTTGACAGTGGGGTATTAAAATCCCGTACTATAATTGTGCTGCTGTCCATATCTTTCTTGAAGTCTTCTAGGATTTTTCTTATGTATTTTGGTGCTCCTATGTTGAGTGCATATTCATTTATGATGTTAATGTCTTCTTGGTGGATTCTTCCCTTGAGTATTATGAAGTGACCTTCTGGGTCTCTCTTTGTGGCCCTTTTTTTGAAGTCTATTTTGTCTGATATTAGAATTGCTACCCTGGCTTTTTTTTCTTGACCATTTGCTTGGAAAATTTGTTTCCAGCCTTTCACTTTTAGTCTGTGATGTTCTTTTGTCCTGAGGTGGGTCTCCTGTAGGCAGCATATGTGTGAGTCATGCTTTCTTACACATTCAGCTATTCTATGTCTTTTTTTGGAGTATTTTTTTTAATTTTTTAAAATATTTTATTTATTTATCTTTAGAGGGGAAGGGAAGGAGAGAGGAAGAGAAACATCAATGTATGGTTGCTTCTCGTGCATCCCCTGCTGGGAACTGGCCTCTGCTGGGAACTGGCCTGCAACCCAGGCATGTGCCCTGATTGGGAATCGAACCGTGATTGTCTAGTTCACAGGCCCGCTCTCAATCCACTGAGCTACACCAGCCAGGGCCTTTTTTTGGAGTATTTAATCCATTTACATTTAATGTTATTATTGATAGGTACTTATTCATTGCCATTTTTGTACCACAGTTCCTCTTTGTCTCTCTCTTTTCCTTCCTTTCCTTATAGCAGTCCTTTTAGTATTTCTTCTAGAGGTGGTTTGCTGGAGGCACATTATTTTAGATTTCTTTATTTTGGAAGCTCTTTATTTGGCCTTCTATCTTGATTGAGAGCCTTGCTGGGTAAAGTAGCCTTGGTTGTAGGCCTCTGGTTCTCATTACTTGAAATAATTCTTGCCATTCTTTTCTTGCTTGGAGTGTTTCCATTGAGAAGTCAGTAGCTAACCTGATTGGGGCTCCCTTGTATGTTACTTCTTTTCTCCCTTGCTGCCTTTAGGATTCTCTCTTTGTCTTAGAATTTTGCCATTTTAATGATGATGTATCTTGAAGTGGGCCTCTTTGGGTTCCTCTTGAATGGGACTCTCTGTGATTCCTGGATTCGTGTAACTTTTTCTCTCATCAAATTAGGAAAATTTTCCATCATTAGTCTTTCAAATAGCTTTTCTATCTCTTGTTCTTCTCCTCCTCCTTCTGGTATTCCTATTATTCAGATATTATTGCGTTTCATATTATCTTGCATTTCTCTTAGTCCATCTTCATTCTTTTTGAGCCTCTTTTCCCTTTCTTGCTCTTTCTGGGAGATTCTTTCTACTGTGTCCTCCAACCTGTCGATCCAATCTCCTGCCTCATAGATCCTGCTTTTCATTCCTTCTACTGTGTTTTTCAGTTCAGAAATTGTATTCTTCATTTCCTCTGGTCCTTTTCTGATAGTTTCTATTTCCTTTTTCATGTTGATATAGTTTGCGGAGAGCTCATTGTAGCTCCCCTGTAGTTTCTGGTAGCTCCCCTGCAGTTTCTGGTAGCTCATTGTGAGCTCTTTGAATTTCCTGATAACTAGTGCTTTGAATTCAATATCTGATAGCTGATTTGCCTCTCTTTCATCTGACATTATTTCTGAGACTTCCACCTTTTCTTTCATTTGGGCATTGTTTCTTTGTCTTCCCATTGCTTATGAGACTCTTATTAGCTTCAGCTTCTTAAACTGATCTGTTCTGACTCCCTCGGTTTATGGTGTGAACTTCTGTGGTAGAATTTCTGTGAAATTCAGTGGTGCAGTCTCCTGCAGGTATCTTGATGTTCTCTGCTTCCAACTACTCCTTTCTTTGTGTGTGTCTGATCAGCAGGAGGGGGAGGCAAAATGGTTTATGACAGCAGAAGAGTACTTTATGATATTTACAGTCACAGCCGGTAGAGAAGAGATAGAAGATCTTTAGGCTCTATACAGTGTTAACTGTAATCTTCAACCCAATTTGCCACTTTTAAGAAAGGATAGAGCAAAGATAAGTCTCTTGTTGGGGAGGGAAGGCTTGTGAGTTGTATCTAGAAAGCAGTGAGGTTGCAGGTGGTCAGCTTTTGAGGTTAGGTGAGAGTAAATAATAGTAAATAGACATAGCATGTGAGCAAGTAGAGTTAATCCCTACAGTAATAGAATTCAGGAACCTGTAAAGTGGGCTAAGACCCAAGAGATGTGTTGTGAAATATTTACAGTGGTATAGAAAGCAACAAACTAACAAACAAACACACACAAAAAGGGCAAGACGTGAGGAAAGAGCAATAAGTTTTGGGTGAAAGGAAGAAGGACTAAAACAGGAAAAAAGAAAGGAGAGGGACAGAGTACTGAAAGATACAGCAACAATAAAATTTAAAAATATACAATTACTGAAAGAAAAGTTTATAAAAAATAGTTTAAACAAACAAACAAAGAAAAAAACTCCTTCCTTGTTGGTTTCAAACTGTCCAATCAGTTTTTTTTTGTTTGTTTCAGCAGGACCCCTCTGTGGGCTGGGTTGTAGGCTCAGGTGCACCCCCACCCACCAGCCAGGCTATCAGACTGGGGTGCAGGCGCCCGCCCACCTGACAGGCTGCCTGGGTCCCACGGGATCTGGTACCGGTTCTTCCCAGTCCTGTGGCTGGGTGAGAAGCAAGTCAAGCTGCCTTCACAGGAGAACACCTCAGTCCACTTTCCAGTAAAAACTTCTCCAGAAAGTGTGCCTCTCAGCACAGCCCAATCCCCAACCTGACTGGTTAGGACAATGCTCCTCTCAAATTTCCTGGGCTGGCAGGCTGGTGGGCTGGAGACCACAGAGATCGCAACTGAACATGGCCCCCAGTCCTTGCCACCCTCCCTGCACACCTAGGCAGACAGGTCTCTGCCACCCAGGCCTGCCTAGATAGTGAGGGAGGGAGCCAGCTCTTCCAAGGACCCCGCAGCTGGTCCAATGCTCCACTGGGTGCTGGGCTCCCTATGAATCCTCCGTGGCACTGGCCGCAGACGGAAGCCTCTACACCCCTAACGCAGCTGCAGCGGGGGCTCTGAGGCGTTACAGGCTGGCCAAGGGCAGCCGGCCTGGCCCTGCTGCTGCCGCTTTTGTCTTTACTCACAGGTGCTGGGTTCCTGGAGAGTCCTCTGTGACAGACACCCGGATGCTGGCCGTAGACAGAAGCCTCTGGGCCCTAGAAGCTTGGGTAGCAGCAGCTCCGAGGTCTTTACGCACTGGCCAATGGCTGCTGGTCCTGCCAATGCTGCTTTTGACTTTACCCTGGGGTGCCTGGTTCCTGAGGGCAGCCGGCCCTGCCTAGGGCAGCTAGTCCTGCCGCTGTAGCTTTTGTCTTTACTCACAGGTGCTGGGCTCCTGGAGAGTCCTCTGTGGCAGACACCCCTGTCCCTGGGTGCAGGCGGAAGCCTCTGGGCCCCAACCACTGAGGCAGCCATGGCTCCGAGGTCTTTATGCGCCCGCCAATGGCTGCTGTCCCACCACCACCACCCTTGACTTTACTCAGGGTTGCTGGGCTCCTGATGAGTTCTCTGTGGCAGATGTCCTTGTCACAGGGCACAGACGGAAGGATGCTTCTGGGCTCTGACCACTCTGGCAGCCGGGGCTCCAGGGCCATTATGAGCCAGCTGAGGACTGCCATCCGCCTGGCCGCATCTGTCCTTACTCACCTCCCTGAGACCCCAACGACCTGTAGTTGTCTGGTTCGTCACTATCTCTGGTCTCTTATTTTCATAAATGCTGGGGAATTATTGGTTGGGGAATTGATTGCGCTGTTCTTCAGTAAATCTGCCAGGACTTTCTCCCAGGGGTACGAGAACTGGAGTCGCTCCATCCTACTCTGCTGCCATTTTCCTCATATGTGCTTTTTTAGAAGGAATAATAATGTGGAAGAAACTCTTTGGCTTTGGTTTATTCTACTTTAAAGATGAAAGTGATTTGTTCATCCATCCACTCATTTGAGGACAGGAAAGTGATATCACTAGTATTTTGATATCAAACCTGCCACAACAGTGATATTTCAGCAAGATACTTCAACAGAAATGCTAAAAACCAAATGGCTTACTGGGGACACCTTTCATTTTAACTTCTACTGAAATGAATACATTGACAGATCATTATAAACACTTATGCAGAGGTTGCCTAAAACCACTTCATACTATACATGCTCATTCCCAAGTGAATGGAATGGATCAAACAATTCATCACCTTCGTATCATAGCGAAATGCCCTTGGTTATAGAATGTGGACAGTTAGCTTCATATTCATTTTGACATATACAAAACTTTTTTCTACAAGTGAGTTACTACAGAGTGCATGCTTGCTCAGCTTCCCTATAATTTTTTTATTAGAAAGACTACTTAAGAAGAGACAGTACTCAGGAAGCTTATTCTTCTTTTAAGATGACAGACCCTTATGAATACATTCACTCATTTGAGTAACAAAAAGTGATTTCAATATTTCTCTTATTATCCAATGTACCACAAAAGTGATTTTTCATAATGATACTTTCACAGAATGCTCATAACACTATGTAATATTTGAGACACCACTCATTTCATCATCTACTGAATGAGTATATTAATAAGGTGTTCAACAGTGTGGATGGCTTTTGTTGAAAACCCACTCTGCAAGAAATATTTTCATTCCCAATTGATTTAGAGGAGTGGAAACTCTTAACTGCTCTATTGTCAGAATAAAAAGCACTTCGAGCTCCAAAAGGATACAGTTAGTTTCATACTCACTTAAGACATTACAATCCTTTATAATCCAAATCATGTAGTACAATATACATGAATTTCTTAGTTGGGGTATGCTTTTCTCCTAGAAAGAATACAGTGGAGAAAACTGTGGTACACAAACTTACTCTCTTTCATAGATGACATAGCCCTGTGCATGCATTAATTCTTTTGCTGTCTGAAAAGTGAATAACGAACTATTTAGTTATCAAACATACCATGAAGGTGATATTTTAGAAAGGTTCTTCAACAGAAGTGCTAAAAAGCATACAATCAGAGATACCATGGTTTTCAACTTCTACCTAAATGAGTACTTTGATTTAGTGTTGTGAACATTGTAGTTGTAGTTTGCTTGAAACTTATTTCATACAATAAACACTCATTCTCAAGTTATTTGGAAGATTTCAAACAACTCTTTACTGTTCTATCAGAAAGAAATGCTCTTGCTTATAGAAAATTGAATGTTAGTCTCATATTCCTTTTTATATTCACAAAACCATTTTTCTAAATGAGAATCCACACACTACATGCATTTCTTAGCTTCCCTATGCTTTTATACAGGACAGAATTATTTGGAGGAAACTTTATTGCAGAAGCTTTTTTTCTGCTTTATAAATGATATACTCTTCTTTATCCAGTCACTTATATGAGGACAGAAAAATTATTTCAGTAGCTCTTTTGTCATCAAACTTACCACAAAAGCGATACTTCAGAAACATACTTCACCAGAAGTGCTAAAAACAGTAAATATAACTGTAGACACCATTCATTTCATCTTCTATTGAAAGGAGTACTTTGATTGATGTGTTAACACTGCAGAAAGTGTTTACTGAAATTCAGCTTAGTATAAAACATTCTCATTCATAAGCAATTTGGGGGTTTTGAAAGAATTGATTATTGTTTTAACAGAGATAAATGCACTTGGTGACAGAAAGTGGACTGTTAGGTTTGTATTCATTTCAACACTCCCACAACTGTTCTGTCCAATGCAGCTACTAGGCTTTATATGCATGTGTTAGTTAGGCTACATTTTTCTCCTAGAAAGAATCCACTGCTCAATATTACTATAGAAACTTACTCTCCTTCAAACATCACATAGTCCCATGCATGAATTTACTCATTTTCTGGTGGAAAAGAATTTCAGTAGCTCTTTTGCAATTAAACATTTTACATAAGTGATATTTCAGAAATATACTTGAACAGAATGTTGAAAACAGTACGTGTTATCTGAAACACCGCTCATTTCATCTTCTACTGAAGTGAGTACATTGACTTGGTGTTATAATCAATGCCTACTGGTTTTGCTTAAAACCCGTTTGTATGAAATAGTCCTATTCCCAAGGGTTTTGGAGCATTTCTGACTATTCATAACAGTTTTACTAGAGTGACATGCATTTAGTACACAGAAAGTGGACTGCTAGGTTCATCTTCTTTTTGACACTCACAAAACTGTTCTACCAAATCAGGTAGGAGATGGTATATGCATTTCTTACTTGGGCTATACTTTTCTCCTAGAAAGAATACATTAGAAATCTAAACTATAGAAGCTTATTTTTCTTCAAAGATGACATAGTCCTATGCCTCCATTCACTCATTTGCTGTCGATAAAGTGATTTCAGTTGCTCTTTCCCTATGAAACTTACCACAAAAATGATCATATTTCAGAAAAATACATCATCTGAATGCTGAAAAGAGTATGTATTATATAGGGCACAACATATTTCATCTTCTACTGAAATGAGTACATTGACATGGCATGAAACAGTGTAGATGGTTTTTGCTAGAAACATGCTTTGTATGAAATATTCTCTTTGCCAAGTGATATAGAGGGAAGAAAACACTTCACTGATGCAGATAGTGGCTCGTGGGCTTCATGGAATTGTGGATGAGATTCAAGACAAATTCACATGGACTGCTGAGTCCTGTGGAGGAAAAGGGACAGCATAGCCACTCTCTCAAGAGGAGAGCACACTGACCCTTGCCTTGACAGGCTTTTATTGGGTTCAATGTGCACAGGAATATAGAATGTATATGTAGAGTTCATCAATCATTGTCAGGCAGAAATGATTAAATAATAGATAACATCCAAAGAACTCTGAGGGCTTATTCTGAGTCAGGGTCACATAGTTAAATGGCCATAGAACTTTGGGAAACAAACTCACTTCCTGCTTGGACCCTTATCATTTAAATGAGGGTATTAGCAAAGTAGGTTCATAGAATTTTATGTATTCTTTCTTAGGCTTGATTCCCCTAGGGAACCCAGCCTTTCCAGCACAGGGTGGCATCCACCTCCAGCATAGTTTCAGGCTTAAGTCGGGCAGGGGAAGTAAGGCAGCCAAGAAATTAAGAGACTTCTGGCAGACAGAATGAAAACTCAGGCTATGTCAAAGCCATGGGGTGAGGGTCCATCACCCTCTTTTTGTATAGCCCCTCAAGCCCTTCCATGTGGGCCACTTTGCCACCATGCCTGCCGTAGCTCATCCCTCTTTTGAGGAATCTTACCAGTCTTTGGCTAACCAATCATCTGCCCAGGGCCAAGGAGGGTGTAGAAAAAGGGTGCAGAGGTGGTGCCCCTACAAGGAAGATAAGCTAAGCGGCTTATGGTCCCAAGGAACTTTACTCAACCTTAGCCATGGGGGATTACAGCTTCTGAAACCAGGCAGGGCAGTTCCCAACACTTCACTACTATATTTTCTACAAAAAGCCATATACTATGTTTATAATGACATGAGAAAATATTAATTTCAGTAGAAAAAGAAATGAGTGGTGTTTCTGATAATATGTACTGTTTTCAGCACTTGTGCTGAAGTATCTTTCTTTAACATGATAATTTCATAGAAAATTATTATACTGAAAGAACTACTGAAATCAACTTTCCATGGGCAAATGAGTGAATGGATGCATAGGACCATGTCATGTTTGCAATAGAGTTAGTTCCTAAACCACAGTTTTCTGCAATATATTTTTGTAGTAGGAAATCATAGCCCAACTGAGAAATGCATGTACAGTGTACTAACTCAATTTGACTTTACGAGTATATGAATGTGAAAGTGAATATGAACATAACATTCCAATCTCAGTGCTCCAAGGACATTTACTCTGATAATACATAAACAAGGAGTTTGAACCCTGCAAATTCTCTCAGGTATCCAAATACTTTGTAAGACCCAGGTTTTCTGGTAATCTCATCTGTAGCATTTGTAACGACATGCAGTACTAGTCACTTCAGTAGAAGATGAAATGAGTGTTTTCTCAGATAATATGTACTGTTTTCAGCATTTTGGTTCAAGTATTTTTCTAAAAGATGATGGCTTCTATGGTAAGTTTGATTGCAAAAAAAGCTACCAAAACACTTTTCCACCAGCAAATGAGTGAACAGATGCATAGGACAATGTCATATTCAAAGTAGAATAAGCTTGTATAGTACACTTTTCTCCAATGTGTTCTTTCCAGCACAAAAGCATAGCTCAACTAAGCTATGAGTTTACACTTCACTACCTGACTTGAACAACACGTTTTTGTGAATGGAAAATGAATGTGAACATTCACAAAGAACAGTTTACTTCTGTTCTCCAAGTCCATTTCAGCATGATAAAACTGTAGTGAATTGTTTTAACTTCTCTAAATCACTCGTGAATGTGAATATTTTGAATGATGTGTATTTTTTAGAAATCCATCTGCACTGTTTCTAATGACATGTGGAAGGAGCCATTTAAGTATGAGATGAATACTAGAGGTGTATGAGAACATAACCACAGTTTACAGCACTTCTTTTGAAATTCCTATCTGCAGGGTTTGTCAGGTGAGGCATAGGTGCTCATTTCAGTATGTGGTGAATTTTAGTGGTGTATGATATCATAACTGCTGTTTCCAGCACTTCTGTTGAAGTATCTTACTGATACATGATTATTTCAGTGGTAACTTTGATAGTGAGAGAGCTATTGAAATCATTCTTCCATGGGCAAAGATTCTCTACCAGACCTAGAAAGAAAACAGAAAGACATTAACCTCAAAGGAATAAAATGGCTAGCTTTATGTATTATCCACCACCCCGCACCCCCACCCCACACTGCCAGACAGAGAAAGATTTATTTCAAGAATCTTCTCTATATAGCTTTTATGTGGTCCTTTTTAACTGGGTACAAATTAGACCAATCTTGACTGCAAGCTACAGATGGATTCATTATCCTTTAACTAGGATGACAACCATCCACACACTCCCCATTCCCTCTCTTGTCCAGTATTTCCTTTGCGATTGATATTCAAAATGCTTCCCCTTCATCTAGTCTGGATCACATAAAGTTAAAGATACTGCACAATGTGTCCAAATGAAAAATAAGCAGACACTGTCTTCAGACACTTGAGCAATATATATTCTTGACACTATTTACAAAAGGGGAAATAAAGACCCAGGGCACTGGAAGACCTCCATGAGTCCTCACAGAGTGGGGTTTCTGAGGGGATTGGTGCTGCTGCTCTCACATTAGGGGCAGCTACGGCTGATCAGACATGATTAGCATAAGAATTCCTGTTTAAAATAGAAGAAAAAAACATATCTTCTTAACAGTGGCAGAACTGTGGGAGTTGATCTTTGATATTTCTGATTTCAATCCACTGATGAGAAAACTGAGTCTGAACGGTTTTAGGGTTTTTCTTTAAAAAACACAAAGTACAGGATCTGGCACCAATAACAGCCCTTTTTATTATGGGAGCTTTTATCACAAAATCATGAGAATGTAATTTTGTAACAGAACAATATTCCATTCAAGCACACCACATGACTTTGTAGGTGAAATATTCAAATTAAAAATATAAATCAGTACACCCATATTATGATAGTACTAACCACACTCAAACAGGTGTCACTTCTGCCAGATGCTGTATTTTCAGGGATAGTTATTGTACCTCAGGATTTTGGTTTTGAATTCCAGGCCAAGAACCTAGGAACATGTAGAGTATTTATTTAATCATTTATTTATTTATTTTTTTGGTATTGAATGTGTATGGTTGATATTCACTAATAATTTTATAAAGATTTCAAATGTACAATTTTATCATACATTATCTGGATATATTATTATGTTCATCCTCCAAAGTGAACTCTTTTTTATGAATAATTAATTATTCTTACCCTGTTCTACTTTGCTTCACCCTTCTTTGCTGCTTTGATCACCAAATTTTTGTCCTTGTACCTGAGTTCTTTCTGCTTACAAGGCTCTTTCCAAATCCATCTCCTCTGAAAATTGTCAGACTGTCTTCAGTATCTATGACTCTATTTGTATTTTGTTTGTTTGTTTTGCAAATTAGATCATAAATATAAGTAGATTCATATGGTAGTTTTCTTTCTCTGACTTGCTTATTTTACTTAGCACAATATACACTATGCCCACCCCCATTGTTCCAAAAGTTACCTTTTCTTCATATTTATGGCTGAGAGGTATTCAATTGTGTACATACCCTCATGTACTTTTTCTTCTAAAAATTAAAACTCAAGCTGCCTAATGACCCTTCAGGAGTTCCACTTCTGGAAACACTAAATCTATCTGAAGAAAGCTGAAATACTAAATAGAAAATGTATACACACCACTGTGTTTATTGTAATGCTATTTACAATAGACAATATTTGGAAGCATTCCAAGTGCCCATCAGTATATGAGTGGATAGAAACATGAGCTCTCAATTCTAATCCAGGGTTTTACATGTCTGTTTTTGTGTAAATACTTTACCATTTCAATTATTAGAGCTTTGTAGCATGGCTTGAAACCTAGAAAAGCAGTATCTTCAGCTTTATTCTTTTCCTAAAAATGCTTGGAACATTTGGGCCTTTTTTGGTTCCATAGAAATTTGAAAATTATTTAATCCAGTCCTAAGAAAAATAACATTTGCATGTTGAGAGGGACTTCACTGAACTTGTAAACTGACTTGGGAAGTAATTTTTACTATTTGAACTTATCAATCACTTAACACAATTTTTGCTCTTATTTTTTCTTGTGTATAAACTTTTGCCATGTCTTATAAATTTTTCATTATCTTATAATTTTCATAGTACATGTTTTTTAACCTCTTTGCATACATTAATTCCTAAATTGTTAATTCTTCCTCATGCAAGTGTAATGAAATTATTTTATTATTTTCTTCTTTGGATTTTTAAAAATTATTTTATTTTCATTCAATTACAGAGATCTGCATTTTTTACCCATGACTCCCCTCCAGAACAGCCAAACACACCTCCCTCCCTTGCTTCCACCCTCTCCCTTGGTTTTATCCATGTGTCCTTTAAAATAATTCCTGGAAACCCTTCCCCTCATTATACTCTCTCACCCTCCCTCTGGTTACTGTAAGATCATTCTTAATTTCAATGTCTCTGGTTATATTTTGCTTGCTTTTTTCTTTGTTGATTATGTTCTAGTTAAAGGTGAGATCATATGTCATGTCCCTTGCCAGCTAGCTTATTTCACTTAGTATAATGACCTCCAAGTCCATCCATGCTGTCGCAAACAGTAGGAGCTCCTTCTTTCTCTCAGCTGCATAGTATTCCATTGTGTAAATGTATAGTGTTTGATCCACTCATTTACTGATGGGTACTTGGATTGCTTCCAGCACTTGGCTATTGTAAATTGTGCTGCTAAGACCATTGTAAATTGTACATAGGTTCTTTCGTATTGGTGTTTCAGGATTCTTAGGATATAATCCCAGCAGTGGAATTCCTGGGTTAAAAGGCAGTTCCATTTTTAGTTTCCTGAGGAAATTCCATACTGTTTTCCACAGTGGCTGCACTAGTTTGCTTTACCACCAACAGTGCAGTAGGGAACACTTTTCTCAACATCCTCTCCAATACTTGTTTGTTGACTTGTTTATGATGGCCCTTCTGACTAGTGTACAGTGGTATGTCATTATAGTTTTAATTTGCATCTTTCTGATGGCTAGTGATGCTGGGCATCTTTTTATATGTCTCTGGTCCATCTGTACGACCTCCTTGAAGAAGTGTTTGTTCATGTCCTTTGCCCATTTTTTTATCATTTTTAAAATTTTTTAACTTAATTCTTGTTCAAGTACAGTTTTCTGTATTATATTCCCAGCCATGCCCTCCCCAGTGCTCCCCACCTCCCTCCCATTTCCACACCCTACCTAAGTTATTGTCCATGTGTCCTTTATACTTGTTCATGTGAGTCCTTCCCCCTTTTCCCTGTGATTCTCTCCACTCTCCCCTCTGTCAGCCTGCTCTGTATTTCAGCGTCTTTGGTCATATTTTGCTTGCTTGTTTGTTTTGTTATTTAGATTCCTGTTAAAGGTGAGATCATATGGTGTTTGTCTTTCACCACCTGGCTTATTTCACTCAGCATAATGCTTTCCAGTTCCATCCATGATGTTGCAAAGGGTAGGAGCTCCTTCTTCCTTTCTGCAGCATAGAATTCCACTGTGTAAATGTACCATAGTTTTTTGATCCAGTCATTTATCGATGGGCATCTAGGTTGCTTCCAACTCTTGGCTATTGTGAATTGTGCTATGAACATCGGGGTGCATAGGTTCTTTTGTGCCCATTTTTTAATTGGGTTGTTTGTCTTCCTGGAGTGGAGTCATGTGAATTCTTTATGTATTTTGGAGATCAAACATTCCTCTGAGGTATGGTTGGCAAATATGATTTCCCATATAGTTGGTTCTCTTTTCATTTTAATGCTGTTTTCTTTGGCCATGCAGATGCTTTTTAATTTGATTATGTCCCCTTTACTTATTCTTTCCTTTATGTCCCTGGCTTTAGGGGACATATCATTGAAGATGTAGCTGCATGGAATATCTAAGATTTCCTGCCAAAGTTTCCTCTATGACTTTTATGGTGTCATGACTTATATTTAACTCTTTTACCCACTTTGAACTTATTTTTGTGTATGGTGTAAGATGGTGCTAGAGTATCATTTTTTGGCATGTAGCTGTCCAGGTCTCCCAACACCATTTGTTGAAGAGGCTATTTTTACTCTATTTTCTGCTTCCTCCCTTTTCTCAAATACGAATCAACCATAGAGAATTGGATTTATTCCTGGGCTCTCTGATCTCTTCCATTACTCTACGTGTCTATTCTTATAACAGTTATCAGGCTGTTTAGATTACAGTGGCCTTATAATACAGTTTGTTATTAGGTATTGTGATTGCTCCAACCTTGTTTTGCTTTCCAAAAATTGTGGCACCTATTCAGGGTCATTGATGGTTCCATATAAATTTTTGAAGTGTTCCTTCTATATCTGTGTTATTTTAATAGGTACTGCGTTGAATTTATAAATTACTTTGGGTAGTATGGACATTTTGATGATGTTAATTTTTCCGATCCATCAACACAATATATGTTTCCATTTGTTTGTGTCTTGCTTCATTTCTTTTTTCAGCATTGTGTAGTTTTCTGGTTACAGATGTTTTACCTCCTTGCTTAGGTTTATTCCTAGGTATTTTATTTTTCTTGTTGCTAAATCAAATGGGATTTTTTCCTGATTTCTGTTTCTGATATTTCCTTGCTGGTATACAAAAATGCCTTTGATTTCTGAATATCGACTTTTTATCCCTCTGTTCTGCCTAATTCATTTATTAATTCTAGAATTTTTAGGCGGAATCTATAGGATTTTTCCATGTACACTATCACATCATCTGCAAACAGTGACAGTTTTGTATCCTCTTCTCCAATTTGGATGACTTTTATTTCCTTTTCTTGTCTGACTTCTGTGGCTAAAACTTCCAATACTGTGTTTAATAGAAGTGGTGAAAGCAGACATCCTTGTCATGTTCTTGATCTTAGTGGAAAACCCTTTAGTTTTTTGCTCATTGAGTATGATGTTGGCTATAGGTCTCTAATATGTGACTGTTACTATGTTGAGGAATACTTCCTTTATTCTCACTTTGCTGAGTTTTTTAATCATAAAGGGTGCTGTACCTTATCAAATGTTTTTTCTGCATCTATTGATATGATGATGTGATTTTTGTTTGTTCTTTTGTTTAAGTGGTGTATTACATTTATTAATTTTTGAATATTGTACCATCCTTGCATCCATGGGTTGAATCTCATTTGGTCACAGTGTATGATTTTTTAATGTATTGGTGGATGCAGTTTGCCAATAATTTGTTGAGGATTTTAGTGTCTATGTCCATAAGCAATACTGGACTGAAGTTTTCTTTCTTTGTTGTTTCTTTATCTAGATTCGGATTTAGGATGCTGGCTTCATAAAAAAAGTTTGGGAGTTTTCTGTCTTCTTGGATTTTTTGGAACAGTCTGTGAAGAACAGGGGTTAGCTCTTCTTTAAATGCTTTGTAGAATTTTTCTGTGAAACCATTCAGTCCTGAGCTTTGGTTTGTTTGGAGTTTTTTCATTACTGCTTCAAATTTGTCAGCTATTATTTGTCTATCCAGCCTTTCTATTTATTCTTCATTCAGATTTGGAAAATTATGTTTATCTAGAAATTTGTCCATTTCACCTAGGTTTTCAAATATCTTGACATATAGTTCTTCCTAGTAATTTCTTACAATCCTTTTTATTTCTGTGGTATCTGTTGTAATCTCTCCTCTTTCATTCTGATTCTGTTTATTTGGGCCCTACTCTCTTTTTTCTTGATAAGTCTTCTTGAAAGATTTTCAATTTTGTTTATTTTTTCAAAGAACCAACTACTGATTTATTGATCCTTAGAATTACGCTTTCAGTTCCCATGTTGTTTAATTCTTTTCTGATCTTGGTTATTCATTTTCTTCTACCTGCTCTGGGCTCTCTTTGTTGTTGTTCCTCAAGTTCTTGTAGATGTAGGATTAGGTTGTTTATTTGAAATATTTCTATCTTTCTTCGTTTGAACTCTATTGTCATAAACTTCCCTCTCAGAACTGCCGTCACTGTGTCCCATAAATTTTGCATGGTTGTGAGTTCATTTTCATTTGTTTCCACAAACTTCTTGATTTGTACCCTAATCTCATTGTTGGCCCGTTCATTTTTTTAATAGCATGCTACTCAATCTCCATGAGCTTAAATGTTTTTTTTCTTGAGGTTTTTTCCAGCTCCAGTCCCTTGTGGTTAGAGAAAATGCCTGATATGATTTCCATTATCTTGAATATGTTGAGGTTTGTTTTGTGTTCTATCATGTAGTTTATCCTTGAAAATTTTCCATGTGCATTTGAAAATAATGTGAATTTTGTTTCTTTGGGATGAAACCTATATATCAGTTAAGTCCATTTCATCTAAGGCATTGTTCAATGCTGCAATATTTTTGTTGATATTTTATTTTGAAGATCTGTCCATTTTTGAAGGTGGGGTGTTCCAATCCCCTAGTATAATTGTGCGGCTGTCAATATATTTCTTGAAGTCCTCTAAGATTTTCTTTATGTGTTTGGGTGCTTCTATACTGGGTGCATATATATTGACAATGTTTATGTCTTTTTGATGGATTCTTCCCATTAGTATTATGAAATGACTTTCTGGGTCTCTTTTTTTTTCTGGGTCTCTTTTTATGTCTCTTTTTTTTGCAGTCTATTTTGTTCAATATGAGTATTGATACCGTGAATTTTTTTCCTATCCATTTGCTTGTAATATTCATTCCCATCCCTTCACTTTCAGTCTGTGTAGGTCTTTTGTCCTGAGGTGGGTCTCTTGTAGGCAGCATATGCGTGGGCATATTTTTTTTAATCCATTCAGCTATTCTACATCTTTTGATTGTGGCATTTAATCCATTTGCATTTAAGACTATTATTGATAGGTACTTATTCATTGCTATTTTTTCATACGTGTGATCCTCTCTCTCACTGTTTTTTATCTGTTCTTAAAGCACACACTTTAGCATCTCTTGCAGAGCTGGTTTGCAGAAGGCATATACTTTGAGGCTTCTTTTGCCTTGGAAGCTCCTCATTTGGTCTTCCATTTAATTGAGAGATTTGCTGGACAAACTTTCTTGGTTGCAGGCCTCTGGTTCTCATTACTTGGAATATTTCTTGCCATTTCCTTCTGGCTTGGAGCATTTCCATGGAAAACTCAGCTGCTAGTCCTATCAGGGCTCCCTTGTATGTTACTCCCCATTTTTCCCTCACTGCCTTTAAGATGCTCTCTTTGTTTTGGAATTTTAATGATGATGTTTCTTGAAGTGGGCCTCTTTGGGTTCCTCTTGATTGGGACTCTCTGTATTTCCTGGATTTGTGTGAGTTTTTCTCTCATCAAATTAGGGAAGTTTTCCATCATTACTTTTTCAAACAGGTTTTCTATCCCTTGTTGTTCTTCTTCTCCTCCTTCTGGTATCCCTATTATATGGATATAATTATGTTTCATATTGTCCTGAATTTCCCTTAACCCCTGTTTCTTCTCTTTGAGACTCTTTTCCTTTTCTTGTGCTTTCTGAGTGTTTTTTCCATCCATGTTCTCCAGTTCACTGATCTGATGATCCTCTGTTTATGTAGCCTGCTTTTTATTCCTTCTACTGTGTTCTTTAATTCAGAAACTGTATTCTACATTTCCTCTTGGTCTTTGTTGATAGTTTCAATTTCCTTTTTCATGTTGATATAGTTTGCAGTGAGTTCATCGTAGTTTACCTGTAGTTTTTGGTAATTCTCTGTGAGCTCATTGAACTTCCTTATAACCATTGCTTTGAACTCAGTATCTAAAAGCTGACTTGCCTCTATTTAATTTAGCATTCTTTCTGAGGCCTCCTTCTTCCCTTACATTTGGGGATTTTTTTTCTTCCTACTGTTTGTGAGATTCTTCTTGTTAGCTTCTGCTTCTTAAATTAATCTGTTCTGACTACCTGGGTTTATGGTGTCAACTTCTATGGTAGAGAAGACCTTTGAGTTTCAGTGTGCAGTCTCCTTGATCTCCTAAGCTCAATGGTCTTGGGCTGTCGTTTATGATACCTCTCTGTATGTCTTTAGTTTTTGGTTGTTGTTGGGTCTTTCTTTGGTGGGTCCTTTCCTCCAGCTGGCTAACTGAGGGTCGCTACTTCCACCACTCCTTTTATTCTGTTTGTAGGTGTGGACATGTTCAGCTGAAGCTGGTCTTTTGTACCAGGTTTTGAGGCTTCTCACTCATTCCTGTTGAGTTGTTTGTTCTGGGTAATTTCTCCATGATTTAGTTGTATTTCCAGATACTTCCTGGGTGGAGGATACTTTGGCTTCCACTCAGTCTTTAACCTTCTTCTGTTTTTATCTGTTGGTGCTTCCTTTGTTGTTAGGTTACCTCTTCCAGCCAGTATACTGGTATTCACAGCTCCCACCTACTTTTTCTTGTGACCAATTGGAGGAGGAATGCAAAATGGTTTAAGTCAGTGGGAATGTATTCTATGACATTTAAAGTACCAACCCATAAAGAAGAGATAGGAGATCCTTTAAATATGTATACTGTTAACCATGATATTTCACACAACTAGCCACTTTTTAGGAAGGGTGGGAAAAAGATAAGACTCTTGTTGGTGGGGAAGCATTGTGAGTTGGATCTAGAAAGCAGTGGGCTTGTGGGAAGTCAGATTATGAGGTAAAGTGAGTGTAAAGGATAGAAAATAGGTGTAGTGTGGGAGAGGATAGAGTTAACCACAACAATAATAAAGTTCCAGAAACAATGAAGTGAGCTAAGATCTGGGAGGGGTGGTGTGTAACATTTAAAACTGTATGGAACAGCAATTATTTATAATAGTAATGGAGTGACCATCATATGACAGAATCTCTTTGATATGAATAACAAGAATAGAAAGTACAGGACCTAGAGTAGTGTGCTACTGGAATACAAGTGAAGAGGACAGAAAATTAAAAATACACTATGAAAGAGAGAACAAGGGAAACCAGTCAAACCATGCAATTTAACAAACCAAGTGAAGAAGACTAAACCAAAAGAAGAGAAATACAAAAATACTAATGAAATAAAAGATGTACAAATAATAAAAACAGTAATAATACAAATATACAATAACTTGCAAGTTCTCTGGAGTAGCAAAGTGAAATCTGTCTCACTGTCTCAGTTGTTGGGATGATCCCTCTTTGGATCTAACTCTAGTCCTTTCACAGCTCCAGGTTTCATTGTCTCACTTGTGGGAATAAAAATAATGAAGAAAGGAAGCAATGAAAAATAGAGAGAAAGGAAGGAAGAAGGAATAATAAAAAGAAAGAAGGAAAGAAAGGAATAAGGAAATAAAGAAAAGAAGAAGAAGAAGAAGAAGAAGAAGAAGAAGAAGAAGAAGAAGAAGAAGAAGAAGAAAGAAGACGAAGAAAGAAGAAGAAGAAGCAGCCCCCTGCTGACTTTAAACAAACCAAGGCAGTTCTACTGGTCTTCCAGGCTGCATCAGCCTGAGAGAGGATTAGTTTCACTTTTCTTCCTTTCTGTGGTTTTGCAGGGATGGTGGCCAGGTCTGACCCACACTCTTCACAGTTACCAAGCCTCAAGCCCAGTCCCTCCGTTTGCTGCTGGGCCCCCAGTGCCCTCCTGTGCCTGGCCTACACATTCAGTCCACTGAGTGAGCTGTCCTTGAGGTGCACCAATTAGGGTCAACTTACACACCACCTTCTCATTCTTTGCTCTTAGATTCTAGGGACTTTCAGTGTCTTCAGGGAAGTTCAGCCCCCGCACTGAGTTAAGTCTTTCTGGGGATTGCTGACTCCCTTATCCTTGCTGGTCTCCTCTGCAGTGGCATCTCCACCATCCTCTTAGTGAGCCAGTAAGATCTACAAGGTGGAGGCATCCCCATGGCTGCTGTGATCGATGCATCACACACCTCCTCTGCTGCCACGCCCGGGGTGGTGGGGTTGAGTGCCAGGTGCCTCTGGTGGGTGAGGTCAGGTGGGTTCTGTCCCCAGGGCTGTAGGCATGAATGCTTGGCCTCCACTGCTGAGACAGGATAGGTAGCCACTGGGCCAAGGGGTCAGGGTGTATGCTGACCCCAGGGCTGTGGGCATTAGCACTTATCTTCTGCTGCTGGGGTGGAATTTGCAGCTGCTGGGGCATGGGTTCTGGTATGCTCCATTCACAGAGCTTCACGTGTGAACACACAGCCTCTCCTGCTGGTACTGTTGCAGCAGCAAGATGGCATTATCAGGTATGTGACAACCCTGGGGCTGAACACTGGGCATAAGCACTCCACCACTCCTACTATAGCTGAAGAGCAGTCACCAGGCAATGGTGGTGGGCTTCCACCAGCCTCAGCTGCTTTGATGGCAACCATGGTGGGGTGGGGGTGGCTGGGCCAGCCGTCCACCACTGGGGTTGCAGGCAGTTTTTGGTGTCCTCCAACACTGCAGCCAGGAGTAGGTAGGGACACGGTCATGGTCCTGGCAGCAGAGGTGGGACTACAGCTGAGGCTGCTGATGCTGCATGGGTGCAGAAAGGGGAAGCAAGTGTGGCTGCTGTGGGAGAATTCCCCAAAGAGCAGGTGAGTGCCTATTTTCTTTTCTTTTTAAAATATTTCTTCTGTTCAAGCCTCCTGCTCCAAACAAGTATCTGGCCTCTCCCACAGCCCAACTCTCCAACCAAACTGGGGACTGATTGAGCCAGGGTCCATCATAGGCCAACTCTTCCCAGCCAGTGTCCACAGTCTCAGTGGATGCACACTGCTCCTGTGTGTTTCCTCCTTCATCCTTATTCTCTCTAGTGATTTCAAGCATCCAGGTCCATCCTGGTGCTGCTCAAACCTTGTTTGGCAGGGGTATGAGCCATTGACCTGAATCTCTTCCAAGAATCCTGCGGCAGACCCAGTGGGTGCCAGGCCTGGTACTGTAGCTGCCCCAGTCCCAGGGACCTTATTGTCCTGAAGCATTCTCATAACTGATTCTTTAATGTCCTCTACAGTTTTGGCCTCCAAACTTGATACATGCTGATACCACTGGCAATTTACTCTATGCCTCAGAAGATCAGATAGGTGTTCCACTGGTGTGCAGGGGGAAATGGACTCTGCTTCCACCTATGTTGCCACCATCTTCTCCTGATGGTTATTATTGTATACAAGCATGACAGATAGGTAGATATTACAATTTATTTTATTATTTTACTGAATTCTATTTCTAAATATTTTATTTCTTTATTTTTAGAGGGGAAGAGATGGAGAGAGGGAGAAAAACGTCAATATGTGGTTGCCATTTGTGTACCCCCTACTGAGGTCCTGGCTTGCAACTCAGACATGTACCTTGACTGGTAAGTGAACCAGGTTCACTGGTAGGTGAACACTGGTAGGTGAACACTTTGGTTCACTGGCTGGCACTCAATCCACTGAGCCACACCAGTGAGGGCTACTGAATTCTTTCAATAATTATATTCATTTTTCATTATCAAAGGTTTTCTCTTTATAATAAAATGTCTGTCAAAAATGATTATTTTGTCCATATTTTTGTTGTCTTTAAATTATTTTTCTTGTTTGATAGCTATGGCCAGAAAAATACAGCACTGTATTGAATAATGGTGGTGAAAGTGAGCTTCCTTTTCCTGTCCTTTTTTAAAAATAATTTTTAATTTAATTCTTGTTCAAGTACAGCTTTCTGTCTTATATTCCCAAACCTGCCCATCCCCCACCCCATGCTCCCCGCCTCCCTCCCATTTTCACACCCCACCCTCAGTTATTGTCCATGTGTCCTTTGTACTTGTTCATGTGAGTCCATATCCTTTTCCCCTATGATTCTCTCCCTTCTCCCCTCTGAACCCTGTCAGCCTGTTCTGTATTTGAGTGTCATTGGTCATATTTTGCTTACTTGTTTGTTTTGTTAAGATTCCTGTTAGAGGTGAGATCACATGGTATTTGTCTTTCATCACCTGGCTTATTTCGCTCAGTATAATGCTTTCCAGTTCCATCCATGATGTTGCAAAGCGTAGTAGTTCCTTCTTCCTTTCTGCAGCATAGAATTCCATGGTATAAATGTACCATAGTTTTTTGATCCAGTCATTTACCGATGGGCATCTAGGTTGCTTCCAACTCTTGGCTATTGTGAATTGTGCTGCTATGAACATTGGGGTGCATACGTTCTTTTGGATTGGTGTTTCAGGGTTCTTAGGATATACTGATAAGAGTGGAATTGCTGGGCCAAAAGGCACGTTCATTTTTAGTTTTCTTAGCAAATTCCATACTGCTTTCCATAGTGGTTGTACCAGTCTGCAATCCCACCAACAGTGAACTAGGGTCCCCTTTTCCCCACAACCTCTCCAGCACTTGTTGTTTGTTTCTTTGTTTATGATAGCCATTCTGACTGGTGTAAAGTGATATCTCATTGTGGTTTTAATTTGCATCTCTCTGATAACTAGCGATATCAAGAATCTTTTCATGTGTCTCTGGATCCTCTGCATGTCCTCCTTGGAGAAGTATCTGTTCAAGTCCTTTGTCCAGTTTTTAATTGGGTTGCTCATCTTCTTTGAGTGGAGACGTGTGAGTTCTTTGTATATTTTGGAGATTAAACCTTTGTCTGAGGTATCATTGGGAAATATTTTCCCAAGCTGTTGCTTCTCTTTCTATCTTGATACTGTTTTCCTTACCCATGCAGAAGCTTTTAATTTTGATGAGATCCCATGTGTTTATTCTTTCCTTTATGTCCCTTGCTCTAGGGGACGTATCATTAAAAATATTGCTGCGTGGAATATCTGAGATTTTCTTGCCAATGCTCTCCTCTAGGGCTTTAATGGTTTCACAGCTTATATTTAAGTCTTTCATCCAACTTGAATTTATTTTGGTGTATGGTGTAAGTTGGTGCTCAAGTTTCATGTTTTTGCATGTAGCTGTCCAGTTTTCCCAACACCATTTGTTGAAAAGGCTGTCTTTACTCCATTTTATGTTATTGCACCCTTTGTCGAACATTAATTGACTGTAGAGAGTTCGGTTTATTGCTGGGCTCTCTGTTCTATTCCATTGGTCTATGTGCCTGTATTTATGCCAGTATCAGGCTGTTTTGATTACAGTGGCCTTGTAATACAGTTTGATATCAGGTATTGTGATTCCCTCCTACTTTGTTCTTCTTTCTCAAAATTGCAGCTGCTATTTGGGGTCTTTTATGGTTCCATATAAATTTTTGAAGTGTTTGTTCTATGTCTGTGAAATATGCCATTGGTACTTTAATAGGTATTGCATTGAATCTGTAAATTGCTTTGGGTAGTATGGACATTTTGATGATGTGAATTCTTCCAATCCATGAACATGGTATATGTTTCCATTTGTTTGTGTCTTCCTTGATTTTTTTCTTCACTGTTGTGTAGTTTTCTGCATACAGGTCTTTTACCTCCTTCCGTAGGTTTATTCCCAGATATTTTATTTTTGTTTTTGCTATATCGAATGGGATTTTTTCCCTGATTTCTACTTCTGCTGCTTCATTGTTGGTATACAAAAACGTGTTTGCTTTCTGGATATTGACTTTGTATCCTGCTGTTTTGCCAAATTTATTTATTAGTTCGAGCAGTTTTTTGCTTGAGGCTATAGGGTTTTCCATGTACACTATCATGTCATCTGCCAACAATGACAGTTTTGTTTCCTCCTTTCCAATTTGAATGCCTTTTATTTCCTTTTCTTGTCTGATCGCTGTGGCTAGAACTTCTAATACTATATTGAATAGAAGTGGTGAAAGTGTACAATCTTGTCTTGTTCCTGATCTTAGTGAAAAAGCTTTTAGTTTTTGTCCATTGAGTATGATGTTGGCTGTAGGTTTTTCATATATGGCCTTTATTATGTTTAGCAATGCTCCCTCTATTCCGACTTTTTCTGAGTACCTTTATCATAAATGGGTGTTGAAGCTTATCAAAAGCTTTTTCCGCATGTATTGATATGATCATGTGGTTTTTGTCTTTGCTTTCTTTATGTGGTGTATTACATTTATTGATTTGCATATATTGAACCACCTTTGCATCTCTGGGATGAATCCCACTTGGTCGTGGTGTATGATCTTTTTGATGTATTGTTGGATGCGATTTGCCAATATTTTGTTGAGGATTTTAGCGTCTATGTTCATCAGTGATATTGGCCTGTAATTTTCTTTCTTTGTTGTGTCTCTGTCTGGCTTTGGAATTAGGGTGATGCTGGTTTCATAAAAAGAGATGGAGAGTTTTCCCTCCTTTTGGATTTTTTTGGAATAGTCTGTGAAGAATAGGGGTTAGCTCTTCCTTAAAAGCTTTGTAGAATTCTCCTGTGAAACCATCTGGTCCAGGGCTTTTGTGTGATGGGAGTTTTTTGATTACTGCTTCAATTTCATTTGCTGTTATTGGCCTGTTCAGGTTTTCTGCTTGTTTTTCATTGAGTTTTGGAAGATTATATTTTTCTAGAAATTTGTCCATTTCACCTAGGTTTTCAAACTTCTTGGCATACAGTTCCACATACTATTTTCTTACAATCCTTTCTATTTCTGTGGTATCAGTTGTAATCTCTCCTCTTTCATTTCTGATTGTATTTATTTGGGTCCTCTCCTTTTTTTGATGAGCCTACTTAAAGGTTTGTCTACTTTGTTTATCTTTTCAAAAAACCAACTCCTAGATTCATTGATCCTTAGAATTGTGCTTTTAGTCTCTATATCATTTAATTCTGCTGTGATCTTGGTTATTTCCTTCCTTCTACTTGCTCTGGGCTGTCTCTGTTGTTGTTCCTTGAGTTCTTGCAGGCATTGGGTTAGGTTGTTTGTTTGAAATGTTTCTATATTCTTTATGTAAGCCCGTATTGCTATGAACTTCCCTCTCAGGACTGCCTTCACTGTGTTCCATAAGTTTTGTGTTGTTGTGAGTTAATTTTCATTTGTTTCCAGAAGCTTTTTGATTTCTTTCATAATTTCATTCTTGACCCATTCGTTGTTTAATAGCCTACCATTCAATCTCCATGCTTTTGGGTGTTTGGGTTTTTTTCTCTTTGTGGTTGATTTCCAATTTCAGTCCCTTGTGATCAGAGAAGATGCTTGGTATGATTTCTGTTTTCCTGAAGTTGTTGAGACTTGTTTTGTGTCCTATCATGTGATCTATCTTTGAAAATGTTCCATGTGCACTTGAAAAGAATGTGTATTTAGCTTCTTTGGGATGGGGGGCTCTATATATATCAATTAGGTCCATTTCTTCTAGAGTGTCATTTAATGCTGCTATATCTTTGTTGATATTTTGTTTGCAAGATCTGTCCATTTTTGACAGTGGGGTGGGAAAATCCCCTACTATAATTGTGTTGCTGTCAATATCTTTCTTGAGGTCCTCTGGGATTTTCTTTATATATTTGGGTGCTCCTGTGTTGGGTGCATATATATTTATGATGTTAATGTCTTCTTGGTGGATTCTTTCATTGAGTATTATGAAGTGACCTTCTGGGTATCTCTTTATAGCCTTTTTTTGATGTCTGTTTTGTCTGATATGAGAATTGCTACCCCGGCTTTTTTTTCATGTCCATATGCTTGGAAAATTTGTTTCCATCCTTTCACTTTCAGTCTGTGGTGGTCTTTTGACCTGAGGTGGGTCTCTTGTAGGCAGCATATGTGTGGATCATGCTTTCTTAACCATTCACCTATTCTATGTCTCTTAATTGGTGTATTTAATCCATTTCCATTTAAGGTTATTATTGAAGGGTACTTATTGATTGCCATTTTTGTACCACAGTTCCTCTCTGTCTCTCTCTTTTCCTTCCTTTCCTTAAAGCAGTCCTTTTAGTAATTCTTGTAGAGCTGGTTTCGTTGAGGCATATTCTTTTAGACTTGTTTTGTCTTGGAAGCTGTTTATTTGGCCTTTTATCTTGATTGAGAGCCTTGCTGGATAAAGTAGCCTTGGTTGTAGGCCTCTGTTTCTCATTACTTGGAATATTTCCTGGCATTCTCTTCTTGCTTGGAATGTTTCTGTTGAGAAGTCAGTAGCCAACCTTATTGGGACCCCCCCTTGTATGTTACTTCCTTTTTCTCCCTTGCTGCCTTTAGGATTCTCTCTTTGTCTTGGAGGTTTGCCATTTTAATGATGATGTGTCTTGCAGTAGGCCTCTTTGGGTTCCACCTGCCTGGGACTCTCTGCAATTCCTGGATTCGTGTGACTTTCTCTCTCCTCAACTTAGGAAATTTTTCGTTATTACTCCTTCAAGTAGGTTTTGTATCCCTTGTTCTTCTTCTTCTCCTTCTGGTATTCCTATTATTCAGGTATTATTACGTTTCATATTGTCTTGCATTTCTCTTAGACTCTCCTCATTTTTTTCTGATTCTGTTTTCCATTACCTCGTCCGTCTGGGAGATTCTTTCCACCCTGTCTTCGAGCTCGCTTATACGGTCTTCCACCTCATCAATACCTCTTCATACCTTCTACTGTGTTCTTCAGTTCAGAAATTGTATTTTTCATTTCCTCTTGGCCTTTGCTGATGGTTTCTATTTCCTTTTTCATGTTGGTATAGTTTGCCGAGAGTTCATTGTAGCTCCCCTGTAGTTTCTGATATCTTGTTGTAAGCTCTTTGAATTTCCTTATAACCAGTGCTTTGAATTCAATATCTGATAGTTGACTTGCCTCTATTTCATCTAACAATCTTTCTGAGACTTCCTCCTATTCCTTCATTTGGGAATTGTTTCTTTCTCTTCCCATTGTTTGTGATGCTGGTCTTGTTGGCCTCAGCTTCTTAGATTGATATGTTCTGGTTCCCAGAGTTTATGGTGTGATCTTCTGTGGTAGGATACCTGTGAAATTCAGTGGTGCAGTCTCCTGTAGGTATCTTGGTGTTCTCTGCTCCCACTCCTCCTCTGGTTTTTGTCCAGCTAGTCGAACCTTTTCTTCTGGTCTCACTAACTGCAGCAGCCTGAGGGGCTGTTAGTGTGGCTCTTCTCGCACCTCGGTACGCTAAACTGGTCTTGCCAGTACCCCCCCAAGATCCAGACTGGCGCCACTCTCCCTCGCCCTACTGAGAGCGGATTTTCTCCCAGGCTTTCCAGCCACGGTCTGGTATGAGGGTGTGCGCTCCCAGCCAGGCTTTCCTGTTCTCGTAGGCTTGGGTGCGGACCTTTCCCTGTGTTGTGGCTGAACACACAGGGCAACTCACAATTCTCTCAAACAAACAGCAACAGCCTGATTCCCAGTGCCTCCCAGTCTGCGCCAGCTGAGCAGGGATGGAGCTGGTCTGTGCCAGGTGAGTAGGGATGGAGCTCGCAACTGACTCACTTCTAGAGGCCCTGCCAGCAGCCCGAGACTCCCTGAGACTGTTCAAGGGTCGGCACAGGCCCCGAGAAGCAGGGAATGATCTGGGAACTCTCAGTTCTCCCAAGCCAGCAACCTGACTCCACGGGTTATCAGAGCTTTCTGGTTTGCTTCCAAATGCTCACTCCTCTCTCTGCCACTACTGGCAGACTGATCTCTTATGGTGTTTTCCAATCTGCGTCCTGCCAGATGCGGGGTTGCGGGGGAGGTGCCAATGACCAGTTCTCTCCCAGAGTCGGTGTTGCCCACCCTCGGCTCTCAGAGACCCTGCGGCCAGCCAGGGCCCTGGCATGGCCTGGAGGGGGGCCTGCCCCCACCTCTGCGCTGCTCCCTCATACCTTGTTGATCTGCGGTTGTCTCCTCTCCTCATCCTCTGGTCATTCAGTGTCCGCTACACTCTCTAGAGTCCTGCCATCTTATATGCTGTGTCCCAGTTGGGCATCTGCTGTGCTCCTCCGCAGATCAGCCAGGCCCTTCTCCAGTGCGTGGAGAGAAGCGAAATCCTTTGTCCTACTCCACCGCCATCTTCCTCTCTCTCCCTTTTTCCTGTCCTTGATCATAGAATTCATTAATGATTCTTTTATTTTTGGTGTTAGTTGTAGTTTTTCCTTTTTAATTCCTAATATTATTCATTCATGTTCTTCTTCCTTTGAGATGTTGAATCTTATGGTTTGTCAGTGCACTTATTTTTGAAACAACCACCCTTCATAGATATTGGGTTTTCCTCACTTTTAAATTTCATTACTTTCTGCACTGATTTATAGTGTTGTTTTCTTCTTATTTCTTTTTAATTTGTTTGCTTTTCTTCTTTGCTTACTGGAAATTTTAAATTATTTTGCTGAGATTTTTTTTTTACTCTTCTCACAGTCATGTACAAATGCAAAGTTTATTTTACAACTATTTATGATATATCTCTAGTTTACTAGGATTATTTTCCTTTTCATTTGTATCAAGGAGTGTTTTTGTTTTTAAAAAATTTTTCTTTTCTCTGATGTATTGATTGTTTAGAAGCATAATGTATATTTTTCTCATAATTTTTGTTGTTTTTTGTTTATCTACAATTGAATTTTAGTTACCACTGTTTCAGAAAACAATATCAATATAATTTCAAGTGTTTTGAATTTTTGAGCCTTGTTTTGTCACTTTGTAAATTATATTTTTTGAAAATATACCATGTGCACTAGGAAAAATGTCAAAGTGCAGTTTTTCAATAAAGTGTTCTAAAAATATGTTAAAGCAAAATGATTTAACAAGGCAGTTAAGGCCAGTACCTCCTTATTAATTTTTAAAACACAATATTTTAAAATAAAAGTATACTTTCCACATTTATCATTGCTCTGTAGCACTCACATTACTGATAAATAATTCAAAAGTCAAGTTGCTACTTTCAAGCCACATCACCTATTTGTGGCAATTCCGGATTTCACCTGAAACTGTTTCTTATCAATTCATATCATCATAAATTTTAGAAAGAAAATTCAATGAGAGGTGAGAGAAAGTTAAAATATGGGGAGCTTTTATCATGTATTCTCACCAGGTTTTCAGAACTGACTTTGTGCAGTAGAACTTCTACACAGTCTGGCCTCATGCCGTCTGTATGGCATAGGTTGGTAATGGTGAATTTGAGGGGAAAGGGCACCAGGACAGGGCAGGCATTTTATTGGATAATAATAGGAGGCCCACACTTTCAGACAGGATTGGGTTACATTTAAATTTCTGCCAGGTCTTCCTCACCAACAATTCAAATTCTTTTCCCCCCAAACAAGGTTTTGGAAATATGAGGCTTTTCTGCTAGACAGAAATGTTACACACATTTCAATGTCCTATGATTTGTCATTCTGGCCATCATTTATACAATGTTTCCACATGCAGAGATGATTATAAAAATAACATCTACAACTAAATAGAAAATTGACTTCAAATAATTTCTAATGTGACTGTCTGACCCTCTGACTAAAATTTAATTTTAGGCTTGAGTCTGCATCCTTTATTGATTTATGCTACATGTTAGAGAAAGTTACACAGGTAGCAGGTGTTTTCAATACTAGGTACATAAATGAACTCCATCCAAAATTACTCCAAGTACTCTGAGTGTGCCTGGTGTTTCTCTGCTGCTGCCAGAGATCTGTAATCTGTCACACCAAAAACAAAACCTGGGACCAGATATTCAGAACCATGAACTTTGGACAAATTTATTTCCATAAGCTTCTCCAAAATCACAATAACCATAGGCCAGTGACAAAGAAGGCTTGTCATAGGGGAGGGAAAATTCACAAGATGAACGGACACAGTGGGTCAAGCAGTATATTTTACAGTGAGGCCCAGAGAAGCACCAGTCATGTCTAATTCAATTAAATTTATACAATCTATTCAAGGTTTATTTTCTACCATCTACTTGTTTAGAGAATCCAAATGAATCTCAGAGAGACTAGGGGATATTTCAAAGACAGAAGCTGGAGGTGGGCTGTGTCACCTTGTGCTGAGGAGCAAAACAGTACTCACTTAGTAACCAGTCTCTACAAGATATTTTGGATGGTGTTGAATGCCAGAGAAGTGAACAGGTAGGTAGTCATGAAAACGGTTCTGCATGAGAACATGGTATTGTGGACACTACAGAAAATTCTGGTTTTAGGTTTTCTGAAAGTCTTTCCAAATGCAAGCCTCAGCAAAAGCAAGTTGATGTGCTCTCAACACTAAGGGAAATAACATAGAACTTGAAGTTAAGGAACACCTCCAGAAGCCACTGAAAGAACCAATATGTGGTGCTCACCCTGAAATATTCAGTGTTTGAGGGACACGAGAAGGCCTGAGCTAAAGAAATAGTCTGATTTAGAAAACTCCAATTTGGTATTAGTTAGTTGGGTATATTTTTCAATTATTTCCTTCAAAGCATTATGTTACCTGAGGAAAACATACCTACTTGTGACAATGTCATTACCCCTCTTTGATGGTAACTAATTTCTTGCATCCAGCCCGATGTTGAATTTATCATTCTTTTACATTTAAACTACTGTTGTGTTCAGGTTCAATTCTATCTCAGTGGTTCTTATGATGTGCATTTTTCTCAATGACACTTTGAGCCATTAGTCAGATATTTAAAATCAAAACCGATGTACTTTTTCCTGAGTCATCTCAGATTCAGAACCCTTTAGAGCGTTCTCAGTGCTGGCCTATAGGACCATGAACAGCCAATGGATGTGTATGCTTCTCTCTTCTTTTTTCTATAATCAGGTTGTTTGACTTGCATTTTCTCAAAAACAGAAGGGGAACTGAGGTTTGGTAGCATGTGGAAAAATCCATCACCTACTTATTTTAGAGAAAGCCTGTGATGGGAAATTTTGAAGCCATACAAAGGAAGAAAACACTGATAAATTCACAAAGTTGGGTGACTGTACATGTAGTAAACCTTGTGCTACATGATATGAGCTCAGTCACCAAAGATAACAGAATATGATCCCATTGCTATGCCATAGCAAGAAGAGTGAAACTCTAGAGCAAGACAGCAGATTGGGTGGTCTGGAGCTGGGACTGGAAGAGTGGTGGTGTTGGTGATGTTGGTGTGGTGTAAGGTTAGGTAGGATGGGTTAGGATGGTGTCAAAGGGGAGACAAGTTGGAGGGAGAACAAGAACACCACAGAAGCTATGTACTTAACGACACTGTAAATGGGTATTATTCTGTGTGCTTTGCTGTTTTTGCTTTAAATGTTTTCTCTCTCTGGAACCCAAGAAAAAATAACCAGTAGAGTTAACTCAAGGATCAGCCACTGCACTGCCACTGGAATTTTGCAGTAAATAAAAATGAAGGTGGGGGTGGAGTGGTAAGTAATCACATATTTACATTTCTGCAGGTACCAGGCATCAATATTCTGAAAGTGATGTGGCCTCATATCACATGTATATGAAGAAAATTTATATTTGAGATACTTCTATGTGTCATTTCTAAATGATATGAATAAATGAAAACAATGGCAATAGCTGTTATGAATACCTACCATGGACTTCTACACTGCCTTCAACTTTCCATTGTACAATCTGTGCACCCATTTCCCTTTATTTCCTATACCCTTTTCTTGCTTGCTTCCATCAGACCTGCACATCTCCTGTCACTCTCAGCCCAGCCACGTGGTCGACCTTTTTCCTCTGGAAGTTATAAAAGTGACCACCAGTCCAGTTGGGACTGACTACTGGGTTCCATGCAGAGCCCTCCAGGTAGGCTACATGGGCAGCTAGGTCTCTGCTAGTACCATGGTAGCATAAGGGGACTTTGGAAACTTTATTCACTCTCTTCCTCTCTCCTCCTTACTCTGTTTCTTCTTCTTGTACTCTAGGGAAGGGAAATGTTGAATTACAGTATTGTACATCTGCAAGTAACAGGCTGTTGTACACCAGCCATATTTGCAAAAAAAAATGAAAAGTATTATGTAGCATTTATGTCTCTGCTTTCCACCCCCCTCCACTTGGAGAAAGCTTAATCATCCTATGTGCAGTATTTTTAAATGAGCATGTTGGCAAATATGGGACTTACCAGTCAGCTTTTCAACCCAGTTTCTGTGTCCTCCAGTCTAAGTCCAAGCCCGGTCAACTGGTCAACTTCAGCACCCAAGTAAACAGTCATCCAGGCAGCCAGAGATGTACCTTGTAAAGATGAAAGCCATTGGTCGGTGGTGCTGGATGCCTGCTCTGCTGGTCACCTAGGAAGGATGTGGACATAGGAAGAAGCAGAGGAGACAGCAGGCATGACAATGGCAGTGTCCAGCCTTCCTCACACACAGGACAGCTCACTGCACTTCTTGAATTGGGGACTTTGGAGAAAACAACATAGAAAAATTGAGTCCATTGTCTGGGACCCAAGCTCACTCATGTCCAAACAAATTCACCCTACAAATGCCTCCATGGAGACCCCATGGCTGGCTTCAACTCTGGAACTTGACTTAGCAAGAAAGTCTGCTTTGGTGGCTAGCACCCCGGGCAACACACACACGAGCCAGGTAGACAGCAATCGGAATCCAGGTAGGTAGAGGGTGGCCTGTCTCTTCACATCTTCAGATCAGGAGTTAGAAAAATTTCAGAGGCACTGCCAAGGAAGGGAAACAACCCAGGAGCAAAGGTGGCCAGGTGAGTGCCACCCTGTCCATCCTCCCCATACACCCAGAGCTGGTAGGCACCTCTGGAGCAGACTCTATACATCAACATCTGCTGTTGACAGGCAGCATCACCATTTGGACTTTGGGTCCCAGTGAGAGAAGGGGCAGCATGAGAAACTGCAGGTCAACCCTTCCAGGTGTCCTTGGAGATATGGGGAGCCACTCTCTCAATAGTCCTCCAGGTTCAATCTCCAGAACACAGGCTGAGCACTGATACCCTGTATCACCTGCACAAATGCCCCAGTCCCACTGGTGCACTGGAAGTCATCCTCCACTACCACCACTGCTAAATGACCTCCTTCAGGGCTCTGGAGGAAAGAAACACAAGCAGCCAACAGGTGGTGCCCAAGAAGAGGCTTGAATGTCAGCAAGACTGAACAGGTTGGCCCTTCTTGCAGTCTGATCTCATCCCCAAACAACTGTGATCCAGTCTTTGAGCCCTTGGATGGTGGGGAGTGGATGGTGGGGAGTCCACCTGGGAGTTCCCGACTGGCATGTTGTGACCGTAGCAGAGAAAGGAGGATGAAAGGAGGACGTGGAAAATAATTGGCTCTCCAGAGGCAGCAGTCAGAACAGGGGGCCAACCAGGCATCACAGATTTGAAATATTCCCCTGACATCTGATGCATGCAGGCCCCAGTTTCCCAGTGGGACTGCTATTCCTGGGCTCTCCAGGAGGACCAAGGTAAATTTTTATGCCTGGGGACTCTAAAACCTAAGCAAGGTGACTATTCACAGGACAACAGCAGAAGAACCACTTTCTGGTTTTTTCTTTTACTTTTTCCTCTTTTAAATATTAAATTTATTTGGGTTGCATTGATTAATAAAACCATACAGTTTTTAAAGGAAATAATAAAGCAGAATAAAGAATCCTTCTGTGGAACTCCTAAAAACTAAAAATCCCTACAGATTTTTAAGTCTGCATCTCAAAGAAACCACATCTAGCACTCATTACACAAGTTATAAGGTTTCTTTTCCTTCTGATTTATCCCACATTTTTCCTTTGTTGTCTTTGGTTTCCCCCATCCCACGATAGATCTACCACATCCAGAACAGGTAGTAGGTCTTTCCAAGGCATAGAAATGATACTGGAACAACAACAACAACAACAAAAGAAATGATACTGGAAGCCAAATAGGCAAAGGACCATAAACCAGGCCACATAAAAGTTTAAGAAAAATCTGCCCTGGCTGGTGTGGCTTGAGCCAGGTGGATTGAGCACCAGCTTGCAAAGGGTCACTGGTTCAGTTCCCAGTCAGGACACTTGCCCAGGTTGTGGGTCAGGTCCCCAGTATGGGGGCAGGTGGGAGAGGCATCCCCACATTGATGTTCCCCTCCCTCTTTTTCTCTCTCCCTTCCCCATCTCTAAAAATAAATTCTTTCTTAAAAAGTTTAAGAGAAATCTGTTTCTTCATATATCACAACAAAGCTCAAACAAAGCAAATGGATGAATGTTGGCAACATTGGTGCAATGTCAGTTGGTTGTGGGTTTCAGCATTACTTACCATAACAACGACATTACTTACCATAACAACGACATGACAATGACATGTGTGGATTATGTGGGTTTGAAATAAGGTAAATAAGTGTTGAAATGTTCTATGAAACTTAAAAACCAATTCATCTGGCCCTGTCTAGGTAGCTCAGTTGATTACAGCATCATCCCTATACATTAAGGCTGCAGGTTTTCTATGTCCCTTATGCCCACAGTCAGGGCATACAAAAATTGAACAAAGAATGCCTAAATAAGGGGAACAACTCTCCCCTTTCTCACTCTCCTTCTACATTTCTCACTCAAAACCATTAAATTCAGAAAATAAAGGTTTTTTTAGTGTATATATGAAGCAAGGAATCTGCTTCAAACTACACAGCAGCTAAAATGAAGCATATGGCCAGTGGTCTAGTCCTACTAGGCCTAGGGTGACAAACTTCCAATTCTTGCTGCTACATCACACTGCCTCTCATGCACTGTGAGACTGGAGAGAGTGTATGAGGGCATTGTCCCAGTGGCTTTGGGTGTAAAGCAATGAGAAGGTACTAGGACCACATTTTGGGGGAATCCTTGCATAACTCTTCCCTACCACTGTGCTTTGATCCCCAACCTCACATGTTCTGTCTGTCCCCCAGGATCACTTCCTTGTATGGCATGATGGTGTGCACCAAGTTAAGAGTCAGATGGGAATTTGACATTATTACCCTGTCTGGGAACAGAATCCACCAAAGAAATGGGAACAGGTGGATGTATAAGAGATCACCAGAGTCTTTGATGAGAAATCACTTAGAGTCTCTCAGAGAAATGTGATGTCTCTGGGGAAGGTAGGAAGGCCAGCAAACTTTGCCCTACCTCATGCTTTACCCTCTATTCCCTCAGTGCAGATTTGTCTATGATCACATCAAAATGGTTGGGAAATAAAAATAATGGAATTTGCCATTATATCTTATAAGGTTTTTATATCCCTTTCTTTAATTTATAAAAGACATAGAGAATCAAAATGCAGCAATGCAATTTAAAGGATAGAAAAAGGAGCTTAGGACTTCTGCCAAGATGGAGGCATAAGTAGAAATACTGTGCCTTCTCCCACAACCAAGTTTGAATACAACAAAGGTTTAGTAAACAAAGACACAGCCAAAGAACAGAAAAATTGAACTATACGGAAGTCCGACAACAACGAACCGTTCAACCGGATCAGTAAGAGTGGTGGAGCCAGCAGTGGAGTAGGGCCAGGCAGGAAAGATCCCCCGACCCCAGGTGCCCAGGCAGCTGGGGTAGCATGGAGTAGCATCAGGTGGACCCAGTGAGGGCACAGGGCAGCAGGCTGACCAAGGTCACACATTTGTGCACAGATAAACCAGCAGAGGAGTGAGCAGTGAGACGGACCGCACAGGCCCCAGCAGCAGACCCAGTGAGGGTGTAAGGTGGTGGGCTGACAGAGGTCGCACATTCACACGCAGTGGGATGACCATGCAGGCCTGGTGGCGGGAGACAGCAGAGGGCACCGCCAATGCTCCCCTTTGACCCCACTCCCACATACAGCGTCATAACCCAGTAACTGAGTTGCCCCGCCCTAGTGAACACCTAGGGTTCCGCTCCTCATATGGAACAGGCACAAACAGTCAAAAATATGGCTCAAGAAGAACTCAAAGCCCCAGAGCCAATAACTCTAAGCGAAAAAGAAATAGTGAACCTCTCAGATGCACAGTTCAAAACACTGGTGATCAGGATGCTCACAGAGCTGGTTGATTATAGTCACAAATTAGAGGAACATATGAAGGCTAAACTAATTGAAATGAAGGGAAATGCACAGGAAACCAACAGTGATGGAAAGAAAACTGGGACTCAAATCAAGGGAGTGGACCAGAAGGAAGGAAGAAATGACCAAACAGAAAAGAGTGAAGTAATAAGAATTCAAAAAAAATGAGGAGAGGCTTAGGAACCTCCAGGACATCTTTAAACATTCCAACATCCGAATATTAGGGGTACCAGAGGGGAAAAGAAACAGGCACGAGTGGAAAACTTATTTGAACAAATAATAAAGGAGAATTTCCCCAGTCTGGAAAAGGAAATAGACTTCCAGGAAATCCAAGAAGCTCAGAGAGTCCCAAAGAAGTTGGACCCAAGAAGGAACACACCAAGGCACATCATAATTACACTAGCCAAGATTAAAATGAAGGAGAGAATCCTAGAAGAAGCAAGAGATAAGGGGACAGTCACCTACAAAGGAGTCCCCATCAGACTGTCAGTGGATTTCTCAAAAGAGACCTTACAGGCAAGAAGGGGCTGGAAAGAAGTATTCCAAATCATGAAATCCAAAGACCTACATCCAAGATTGCTCTATCCAGCAAAACTTTCATTTAGAATGGAAGGACAGATAAAGTGCTTCTCAGAAAAGATCAAATTCAAGGAGTTCATCATCACCAAGCCCTTATTATATGAAATGTTAAAGGGACTTGTCTAAGAAAAAGAAGATAAAAATATGAACAGTGAAAGGACAGCAAACTCACAGTTATTAACAACCACACCTAAAACAAAAGCAAACTAAGAGGACAGCTAGATCAGGAGCTGGACCATAGAAATGAAGAACACATGGAGGGTTAGCAACAGGGGAGTGGGAGGAGGAGAAGGGGGGAGAAGATACGGAAAATAAGTAGCATAGATGATAGGTAAAAAAACAGATGGGGGAGGGCAAGAATAGTAGGGAAAATATAGAATCTAAAGAACTTGAGACATGTGGTCATAAACTAAAGGAGGGAAATGGTGGGAGGGAATAGAACTGTAATGGTATAATCAATAAAATATATTAAAAATAAAAAATAAAAATAAAATAAAAATAAATTTTTGTAAAAGGACCTTAATAGACCCTTGTGCAAATAGGGCATAAAAGATTAATAAACTATGAAAAGATTCTCAATGTTTCTAATCATTACAGACATGCAAATTAAAAGCTATTATAGTAAAAAGTGAAATGCCAGCTGTTTCGTGGTTGTTCTCTTTCTAGGCAATAAAACTTACACAGTAATTCACATAGTAAATTGTTAGTAAAAGCCTTTTCTTTTAAAGATTATGTTTACTTACCTTCAGAGAGAGGAGAGCGGGGAAGAAAAAAAGGAAGAGTAACATAAATGTGTGAGAGAAACATTGATATTTTGCCTATTAGGAGCTCCCAAAAGAGGACCTGTCATGTAACCCAAGTATGTGCCAGCTACCATTTGGTTCACAGGCTGATGTTCAAACCTCTGAGCCACACCAGGCAAGGCAAAAAAATTTTTGTAAATATCTATAATATCAAGTGTTTTAAAGTGGCAGTTGAGGTCATTATTTATAATTAGTTCATTAACATGTATAAATTAAAATTACTGCTTTTAAAAATTTCACTCCATGTTTACTATCCTAATGACATTTTGAGTCAAGTCCATTTTAATATCAGTATTTCAGATAAAGAAACAAAAGGATATATTTTGTACATTAAAATGACCACCTATCTCTGGCAGTTCCAAAATTTTAAACTTGGAACTATGTACGCTTTTAGCTCTTCATATCCTTTATAAGTTTAGAAAAAAACTCAAAGAGATTTTTGATAAACCTGGAAAAAGAAATGACCTTTCTTGCTAGTGGTTCTACCCAGGTTTGTACAATTGACTCTGGAACTCGACTTTACAGGGTCTGGCCGAATGTCTTTTTATGGCACAAAACAATGATGGTGAAAGCAATGGTGATGGACACCAGAGAGGGGCCAGCACCTCCAGTGAGCACAAATTGAAGAAAACACAAATTAGGATGAACTTCGAACAATTCCAGGATTCTGCCACGCACAAACTAGTGGTCTTGAATTAATCCTATGTTCTCTAGAAATATATGGTTTTTCTTCTGGACACAAAAGTCACTCTGCTTTTATATGGTTCTGTGATCAATCCCGATCACTCTTCTAGTCACCATTTGAAAAATTCCACCTGATACAGCAAAGCTATGAACATCGCATAAGTAAACTATGGCAAAGAGATTTCAGGTTATGTCTTATACAAAGTCTGTCTCTCCTACTAAAACTGAAGTCAACATATTTTGTTCTGCCTCCTTCACTGGTGTTGCAAGTTGTCTCAGAATGTGTCTGCATTAGTGGTGTATAATATAGAGTTTTATGAATGGAGTGTATTCAAAATCATATGAAAAATCTGAATGGGTCTTGGTATTTTTGCCACCTGCCTAAATGCCTAATCTGGCCACAGAAAAATACACCAGGACCCCACACGTGGCATTACACTCTTGAGGGTTGCTTTTCACTTTTTAAAACTCATAATGGCCACATGTCACTGAGAAAAAAGACAAGTGATTTTTATGATATGTTGAAATTCACAAAACACAACCACAGCTGGGCCAGCTGCATATGCTCCAGGAAAAAGCATGCACGAAGAAGCACCTGCCATGACTGAGCCATTTAATCCATCTAAAATTACCGAAAGTATATTTTATACAACCCATTTTCAGAGATGCAAACTGACTTGCATACAAATGAGGGGATACTCCCATGACACTAACTAGATGCTGGAAGAGTCACCTTGAGCAAATGGGATGACCTAGTGCCCACTTTCTTGAAAACCAGGTCCAGAATGTGTTGTTTGGTATTATGCCAGTTAAGTCAGTACGTATGTAGTCATGTAAAAGATGGTTGTACATAGGAAGGCTGGTATCATAAAACACTTTTTCTCAATGAATTCATTCAGAAATGGACTGTGGGTAGAAAGTTAGGCTTATGAAATATTTAATATATTATAGCTATAGCCTGATTCCAAACTGAATAGGTTGTAGCTGTCAAAATGTCACTATCTCTCTCTGATGTTAGCTACTTTATTGCAAACAAACTGACTGTGAATTCACCATTCTTTTAAATGGAAACTGCCCTTGTGTTCTAGTCCTCAAATGTGTTATTCCATTGGTCATTGATGAGTACTTGTTTTAATGATACTTTGAGGCACCTGTATACTGGTTTACCAGCAAATCAGATTCCTTCCATCCTGAGATATCATAGAGATTCTTTGTTGGAATATATTATTTCTCTTCCTGAAATCATCAATTATTTGCCACTTTTAGAAATTTGGAATCTCCCTAATAGGAGAATCAAAATTCAATTTAAAGTAAATAAAAAAGTCATCAGTATCTTCCTTTGAGATCAAGGAGGTTCCCATTGTGTGTGTTGTTCCTGCACACTGTCTCCAGATTGGGAAGGAATGGCATTCTGCAGATATTTCCCTCATTTTCATGATTGATGAAGGTTCAAAGCTGACACCAAAGGTGGTTCATCCAGACTTTAGGAAGTTTGTAGTTCTGGCCTGTAAGCCTTTGAGGGACAATTTGAAATCTTGAGGCCTCCCTTTTCTTTGTTTAATACTCTCTAAGCCATTAGTTTTTATTATGGTACTCTTTATCTATTTATTTTTAGTTTTATTATATTCATTTATTTATTGTTGTTCAAGTAGAGTTGTCTCCTATTCTTATTTCTATAATCAGGTTGTCGGTTTGTTTCACTGAGACAATGCTCTTAATACAGACTACCCATAAAGGGGTACCAGTTGCTCCTCAGCTAACAAAATGCCTTGAGAACAATAATTGAATAATTTTCCTCACTATTAAGCCCAAATGATACATTTATAGCTTATAGATTTTTCATTTTGTGAACACCTTTGCCTGCAAAAACATCTCTGAAGTGCTGAGTGTTTCTGAGTGAACTCCAGAAGGTTATTTTTCTGCTTGTTAAATATAATGTGGCTGACATCATGTACCTTTTTCTATCATTTATTGTGAGGATGACATCAGTTTGTTCCTGGATGTGGCTTGCACATAGAAGGATTTGCAAAAGGCATAGTGCTTGCAGTATCCATAGTGTCAATGCTACTAAACTTCACATGTAGGATCATCATTTACATGACTACACACCTTTTTTCCTTTCTGACATTCAACAGCACGCAAAACATCCTGGACCAGTTTTTCAATAGGTCAGCACTGGCCAACTCCATGTCACATGGTAACTCTCCCATTTCTAGGTTGTGTCTTGGAGCTAACCCCTCATCTCTCTGAGTCTCAGTTTGCTTCTGTGAAAGATGTTAGGATATATATTTCATATAAATTTAGATGGATATATTGGATCAGCTATGGCTATTACTTACCTAGTACTTGGTTTTACAGAATATATTGCTGAACTTTCTGTGCTTGTTGATCTTTATAAATTTCCCCTCACTCATAAAAAGGTCTTGTGCCTCCATCTTTACTTGCCCGTGGCCATCCAAAGTTAGAAACAAACACCCGGAAAGCAAATTACCAACAAGTTTCATATGCCATTTATTTAGTCTGGATTTTTGGTTTTGGTGTGGCCTGTTAAGGGATTCCTGGGGCATGAGAAAATCCCCAGGCCCACTCAGATATTTGGTGTCATTTTGAATGCAGGTCACACATTCAACTCTGTATCAAATATACCTCATTCAAACAGGCCCACCCTGAAACACTTATCATAACTCAGTAAAAAAAAAAAAGCAGACACAACATTTGATCTTCAGTTTTAGTCACAGGATCAGGAAGACAAAATACCCATCACTTGATGTTTCCTACAAATATGTCATATGTGGTATTTTCTTGGAGACATTTTGTATCTGCAGGCATTTTCCATATATGGACTTGAGTGAAGGATCACAATAAAATAGATATAAGTTAGTGGTCTTTGAGTCCAGGGAAAGCACCTCTTGTTTTTACAGCATGTTCTAGGGAGGAAAGAATGGCATTATGGGTGAGAAGGGCCTGGAAGTACCCTGGATTTGGTCCAACCCCTTTCTAAACTTGTTGCCACTTTATTATTTTTCACACTTCAACTGCTGGCCATGTTCCAATGCCTTTGCATGATCAATTGTACCATCTTCATTCTGAGCCATATAGACAACCTGTGGCTAGACTCTGTGAACTCAGACCCACAGAGTCACCTGTAAAAATATGGCTAAGAACCCCTTGCTAGAGCCACCTAACTCTCTTTTCTATCCATCTTGCTAATTTATTTAAACTTCCTTACTATGTGATTACTAAATATGAATAGCTATGGAAACAGACAGTTCCTGGACTAAAATAAAGAAGTCCTGGAAAAAATAACGGTGGAGTAGGATGGAGGGACTCCAGTTCTTGTACCCCTGGGAGAAAATCGTGGCAGATCTACTGAGGAACAGCACAATCAATTCCCCAACCAACAATTCCCCAGCATTTATGAAAATGAGAGACCAGAGGTAGTGACGGACCAGACAGCTACAGGTTGGTGGCGTCTCAGGGACGTGAGTAAGGATGGAGGCAGCGGGGCCGGCAGCCCTTGGCTGGCACCTAAGGGCCTTGGAGCTGCTGCTGCCATAGTGGTCAGGGCTCATCTGCCCTAAAAGTGGACTGAGGCTTCTGTCTACACCCAGCGACAGGGGCATCTGCCATAAAGGACTCATTGAGAGCCTGGCACCTGTGAGTAAAGACAAAAGTGGCAGTGGCAGTGGCAGCAGCAGGGCCAGCGGCCCTTGGCCAGCGCCTACGGCCTTGGAGCCGCTGCTGCCGCCATGGTAGAGGTGCAGAGGCTTCTGTCTGCGGCCAGCATCGGGGGCATCTGCCACAGAAGACTCATCAGGAACCCAGCACCCAGCCAGCAGAGCCTTGGGCCCGCTACGGGGTCCTTGGACGAGAGCTGGCTCCCTCCCGCCCCATCAAGGCAGCACCGGCTGGGCAGCACCGGGCAGAGACCTGTCTGCCTAGGTTTGCAGGGAACGTGGCAAAAACAGGGGACCATGTTCAATTGTGAACTCTTTGGTTGCCAGCCCACCAGCTTGCCAGCCCACCAGCCCGGGAGATTTGAGAGAAGCATTGTCATAATGGGTCCGGTTGGGGATTGGGCTGGGCTCAGAGGCAGGCTTTCTGGAGAAGTTTTTATTTGAAAGTGGACTGAAGTGTTCTCCTGCAAAGGCATCTTGCTTTGCTTCTCAGCCAGCCACAGGACTGGGAAGGACCAGTACCAGATCCCAAGGGATACAGGCAGCCTGTAATTGGGTGGGCACCAGCACCCCAGTCTGGTAGCCTGGCTGGCACGTGGGTGTGCACGTGCGCCTACAACCCAGCCCACAGAGAGGTCCTGCTGAAAGGAGAAAAACCGGATTGGACAGTTTGAAACCAACAAGGGAGAGTATGATGGGTTTTTTTAAACTTTTTTAAACCTTTTTTCAGTAATCATATATTTTTTAATTTTATTATTCCTTTATCTTTCAATACTTTGTTCCTCTCCTTTCTTTTTTTCTGATTTAGTCCTTCCTTTCATCCCAAACTTATCGCTCTCCCCCCTTCTCCTGCCTTTTTTTTTACTTATGTTTGTTTGTTGCTTTCTATACCACTGTAAATACTTTACAACACATCTCTGGGGTCTTAGTCCACTTTACAGTTTCCTGATTTCTATTACTGTAGTGATTAACTCTACTTGCTCACATGCTACACGTATTTACTATATCTTACTCTTACCTTACCTCAAAATATGACCACCCCCAAACTCACTGCTTTTTAGATCCAACTCACAAGCCTTCCCTTCCCAACAAGAGACTTCTGTCCATCCTTTCTTAAAAGTGGCAAGTTGGGTTGAAGATTATGGTTAATATTACACATAGCCTAAAGATCCTCTATCTCTTCTCTACCAGCTGTGATTATAAATATCATAAAGTACTCGCCTGCTGTCATAAACCATTTTGCCTACCCCTCCAACCAATCACACACACCAAAGAAAGGAGTAGGTGGAAGCAGAGAATATCAAGATACCTGCAAGAGACTGCAGCACTGAATCTTACAGGTATTCTACCACAGAAGTTCACACCATAAACCCAAGGTGTCAGAACAGATCAATCTAAGATGCTAAGGCTAATAAGAAGAGTCTCACTAACAATGGGAAGACAAAGAAACAATGCCCAAATGAAAGAAAAGGCGGAAGTCTCAGAAAGAACATTAGATGAAATAGAGGCAAGTCACCTATCAGATATTGAATTCAAAGCACTGGTTACCAGGAAGTTCAAAGAGCTCACAATGAGCTACCACAAAAGTAGAGGGGAGCAACAATGACCTCACCGGAAACTATACCAACATGAAAAAGGAAACAGAAACTATCAGAAAAGGACAAGAGGAAATGAAGAATACAATTTCTGAACTGAAGAATACAGTACAAGGAATGAAAAGCAGGACCGATGAGGCAGAATATTGGATCAGCAAGTTGGAAGACAAAGTAGAAAGAAACTCCTAGAAAGAGCAAGAAAAGTAAAAGAGGCTCAGAAAGAATGAAGATGGACTAAGAGAAATGCAAGAAAATATGAAACATAATAATAACTGAATAATAGGAATACTAGAAGGAGAAGAACAAGAACAAGGGATAGAAAACCTATTTGAAACAGTAATGATGGAAAACACCCCTAATTTGATGAGAGAAAAAGTCACACATATCCAGGAATCACAGACAGTCCAAATCAACAGGAACCCAAAGAGGCTCACTTCAAGACAAATCATCATTAAAATAGCAAAATTCCAAGACAAAGAGAGAATCCTAAAGGCAGCCAGGGAGAAAAAGGAAGTAACATACAAGGGAGCCCAATAAGGTGAGCTACTGACTTCTCAATGGAAACACTCCAAGAAAGAAGAAAATGGCAAGAAATATTCCAAGTAATGAGAAGACCCCTACAACCAAGGCTACTTTACCCAAGGTTCTCAATCAAGATAGAAGGCCTAATAAAGAGCTTCCAAGACAAAAAAAGTCTAAAAGCATATGCTCCCACCAAACCAGCTCTACAAGAAAAACTAAAAGGACTGCGACTTCCGCCAAGATGGAGGCATAGGTGGAAACACTGTGCCTTCTCCCACAACCAAGTTTGGATACAACAAAAGTTTTGGAGAACTAAGACACACCCAGAGACCAGAAAACCGAATTATATGGAAGTCCGACAGCTATGAACCATTCAACGGGGACGGTAAGAGAGGCAGAGCCAGCAGGGGAGCAGGGTCAGGAAGGACAGACTTAGGAGTGCAGGCAGCCTGGACCTAGTCGGGGTGCGGGGCAGACTGACCAAGGTCGCACATTCGCACGCAGTGAGACAGACCACGCAGGCCCCAGGGGGCGAACCCAGTGGTGGAGGGCTGACAGCGGTGGCACAGTCCCGTGCAGTGGAGCGGGGCGCATGGCCCTGGTGACGGTGCTGGCTGCGGTGCTAGTGGGGGTCGCGGAGGTGGCCGCCAGAGGGAAGCCGTTGTCCCTCTTTGACCCCGTCCCCACATACAACATCACAACCCAGGGACTTAGTTGCCCTGCTCTGGTGAAAACCTAGGGCTCCATTCCTGCTACTTAACAGGCACAAACAGCCCAAAAGATGGTGCAAGAACTCAAAGTCCCAGAGCCAATAACTCTAAGCGACCAACAGATTGCCAGCCTCTCAGAAGCCCAATTTAAAACACTATTTATCAGGATGCTTACAGAATTGGTAGAGTACAGTCACAAATTAGAGGAACTTAGTCACAAATTAGAGGAACATATGAAGGCTAAACTAATTGAAATGAAGGGAGATGTCCAGGAAACCAATAGTGATGGAAAGGAAAATGGGACTCAAATCAAGGGAGTGGACCAGAAGGAAGAATGAAACATCCAACCAGAAAATAGTAAAGAAACAAGAATTCAAAAAAATGAGGAGAGGCTTAGGAACCTCCAGGACATCTTTAAACGTTCCAACATCCGAATTATAGGGGTACCAGAAGGGGGAAAGAAACAGCCACGAGTGGAAAATGTATTTGAACAAATAATAAAGGAGAACTTCCCCAGTCTGGCAAAGGAAATAGACTTCCAGGAAATCCAGGAAGCTCAGAGAGTCCCAAAGAAGTTGGACCCAAGAAGGAACACACCAAGGCACATCATAATTACATTAGCCAAGACCAAAATGAAGGAGAGAATCCTAGAAGCAGCAAGGGATAAGGGGACAGTCACCTACAAAGGAGTACCCATCAGACTGTCAGCGGATTTCTCAAAAGAGACCTTACAGGCAAGAAGGGGCTGGAAAGAAGTATTCCAAGTCATGAAATCCAAAGACCTACAGCCAAGATTGCTTTATCCAGCAAAACTTTCATTTAGAATGGAAGGACAGATAAAGTGCTTCTCAGATAAGGTCAAGTTCAGGAGTTCATCATCACCAAGCCCTTATTATATGAAATGCTAAGGCGACTTATATAAGAAAGAGATGATGAAAAATATGAACAGTGAAAGGACAGCAAACACACAGTTATTAACAACCACACCTAAAACGAAAGCAAACCAAGAGGACAGCTAGATCAGGTGTGGAACCATAGAAATGAAGAACACATGGAGGGTTAGCAACAGGGGAGTGGGAGGAGGAGAAGGGGGGAGAAGGCACAGAAAATAGCATAGATGGTAGGTAGAAAATAGATAGGGGGAGGGCGAGAATAGTGGGAGAAATATAGAATCTAAAGAAGTTGAGACATGTGGTTATAAACTAAGGGGGGAGAAAGGTGGGGGAGGGAGGGTGCGGGTGGAGGGGAATGGAGGGGGGAATAGAACAACTGTAATGGTATAATCAATAAACTATATTAAAAAAAAAAAGAAAAACTAAAAGGACTGCTTTAAGGAAAGGAAGAAAAAGAGAGATACAGAGAAAAACTTAGGTACAAAAATGGCAATGAATAAGTATCTATCGATTATAAGATTAAACCTAAATAGATTAAATGCTCCAAACAAAAACATAGACATAGAATAGCTGAATGGATAAGAAAGCATGACTCACACATATTCTGCTGACAGGAGACCCATCTCAGGGCAAAAGACCATCACAGATTAAAAGAAAAAGGCTGGAAACAAATTTTCCAAGCAAAGAGACAAGGAAAAAAAGCCGGGGTAGCAATTCTCATATCAGACAAAATAGATTTCAAAATTAGGACCATAAAGAAAAACCCAGAAGGTCACTTCATAATACTGAAGGGAAGAATCCACCAAGAAGACATTAATATCATAAATATATATGCACCCAACATAGGAACACCCAAAAATATAAGAAAAATGTTAGAGGACTTCAAGAAAGATATTAACACCCCACTGTCAAAAATGGACAGATCTTCCAAACAAAATACAAACAAAGATACAGCGGCATTAAACAACACCCTAGATGAAATGGACTTAACTGATATATATAGAGCTCTACATCCCAAAGAAGCTAAATACACATTCTTTTCAAATGAACAAGAAATATATTCAAACATAGACCACATGATAGGATACAAAATGAGCCTCAAAAATTACATAAAAGTGAAATCATACCAAACATTTTCTCTGACCACAAGGGACTGAAATTAAAATCCAACCCCAGAGAAAAAAACCAAAATACCCCAAATCATGGAGACTGAATAGTATGCTATTAAGCAAAGAATGGGTCAAGATTCAAATTACGAAAGAAATCAAAAAGTTTCTGGAAACAAATGAAAATTAACTCACAACAACCCAAAACTTATGGAACACAGTGAAGGCAGTCCTGAGGGGGAAGTTCATACCAACACAGGCTTACCTAAAGAATACAGAAACATTTCAAACAAACAACCTAACCCTATGCCTGCAAGAACTTGAGGAACAACAACAAAGACAGCCCAGAACAAGTAGAAGGAAGGAAATAACCAAGATCAGAGCAGAATTAAATGACATAGAGAATAAAAGCACAATTTTAAGGATCAATGAATCTAGGAGTTGTTTTTTTGAAAAGATAAACAAAATAGACAAGCCTTTAAGTAGGCTCATTAAGAAAACAAGAGAGAGGACACAAAAAAACACAATAAGAAATAAAAGAGGAGAAATTACAAATGATACCACAGAAATAGAAGGGATTGTAAGAAATTGCTATGAATACCTGTATGTCAAAAAATTTGAAAACCTAGGTGAAATGGACAAATTGCTAGAAAAATATAACCTTCCAAAATCTCCCATCACACAAAAGCCCTGGACCAGATGGTTTCACAGGATAATTTCTACAAAGCATTTAAGGAAGAGCTAACCCCTATTCTTCACAGACTATTCCAAAAAATCCAAAATGATGGGAAACTCCCAAACTCTTTTTATGAAGACAGCATCATCCTAATTCCAAAATGAGATAGAGACACAACAAAGAAAGAAAACTTCAGGCCAATATCGCTGATGAACACAGACGCTAAAAGTCTCAATAAAATATTGGCAAATTGCATCCAACAATACATCGAAAAGATTATACACCATGACCAAGTGGGATTCATCCCAGGGATGCAAGGACGGTTCAATATTCGTAAATCAGTAAATGTAATACACCACTTAAACAAAAGCAAAGACAAAAAACACATGACCACACCAATAGATGCGGAAAAAGCCTTTGATAAGGTACAACACCCATTTATGATCAAGTTACTCAGAAAAATGGGAATAGAGGGAGCATTCCTCAACATAATAACAGCCATATATGAGAGAACTACAGCCAACATCATACTCAATGGACAAAAACTAAAATCTATTCCACTAAGATCAGGAACAAGACAAGGTTGTCCACTTTCACCACTTCTATTTAATATAGTATTGGAAGTTTTAGCCTCAGCAATCAGGCAAGAAAAGGAAATAAAAGGCATTCAAATCAGAAAGGAGGAAAAAAAACTGTCATTGTTTGCAGATAACAAGATAGTGTACATGGAAAATCCTATAGACTCTACCAAAAAACTGCTCGAACTAGTAAGTGAATTTGGTAAAACAGCGGGATACAAAGTCAATATCCAGAAATCAAAGGCATTTTTGTATACTAACAATGAATCAGCAGAAGCAGAAATCAAGAAAAAAATCCCATTTGATATACCAAAAACAAAAATAAAATATCTGGGAATAAATCTAACCAAGGAGGTAAAAGACCTGTATGCAGAAAACTACACAACATTGAGGAAAGAAATCAAGGAAGACACAAACAAATGGAAAGATATACCGTGTTCATGGATTGGAAGAATTAACATCATCAAAATGTCCATACTACCCAAAGCCATTTACAGATTTAATGCAATACCTATTAAAATACCAATGGCATATTTCACAGACATAGAACAAACACTTCAAAGATTTATATGGAACTGTAAGCGATCCCAAATAGCAGCTGCAATGTTCAGAAAGAAGAACAAAGTAGGGGGTATAACAATACCTGATATCAAACTGTATTACAAGGCCACTGTAATCAAAACAGCCTGATACTGGCATAAAAACAGGCACATAGAGCAATGGAACAGAATAGAGAACCTAGAAATAAACCCAACTCTCTACAGTCAATTAATATTCAACAAAGGGGGCAGTAACATAAAATGGGGTAAAGATAGCCTCTTCAACAAGTGGTGTTGGGAGAACTGGACAGCTACATGCAAAAAACGGAAACTCGAGCACCAACTTACATCATACACCAAAATAAATTCAAGGTGGATAAAAGACTTAAATATAAGTTGTGACACCATTAAAGTCCTAGAAGAGAACATTGGCAGGAACATATCAGATATTTCACGCAGCAACATTCTAACTGATATGTCCCCTAGAACAAGGAATATAAAGGAAAGAATAAACAAATGGGATCTCATCAAAATAAAAAGCTTCTGCACGGCTAAGGAAAACAGCATGAAAATAAAAAGACAACCAACTATATGGGAAAACATATTTGCTAATGACACCTGCGACAAGGGTTTAATCTCCAAAATATACAAAGAACTCACACAACTTCCCTCTAAGAAGACAACTAACCCAATTAAAAAATGGGGAAAGGGCTTGAACAGACATTTCTGGAAGGAGGACATACAGAGGATCCAGAGACACATGAAGAGATGCTCAATATTGCTTGCTATCAGAGAGATGCAAATTAAAACCACAATGAGATACCACTTTACACCGGACAGAATGGCTATCATAAACAAAGCAATAAACAACAAATGTTGGAGAGGGTGTGGGGAAAAGGGGTCTCTAGTCCACTATTGGTGGGATTGCAGACTGGTACAATATTATGGAAAACAGTATGGAATTTTCTCAGAAAACTAAAATTGGACTTGCCTTTTGACCCAGCAATTCCACTGCTGGGATTGTATCCTAAGAACTCTAAAACACCAATCCCAAAGAACCTATGCACCCCAATGTTCATAGCAGCACAATTTACAATAGCCAAGATTTGGAAGCAACCTAGGTGCCCATCAGTAAATGAATGGATCAAAAAACTATGGTACATATATGTAATAGAATTCTATGCAGCAGAAAGAAAGAAGCTCCTACCTTTTGCAACAGCATGGATAGAGCTAGAAAGCATTACGCTGAGTGAAATAAGCCAGGGGTTGAAGGACAAATACCATATGATCTCACCTTTAACAGGAAGCTAAACAACAAAACAATCAAGCAAAATATAACCAGAGACACTGAAATAGAGAACAGGCTGATAGTGACCAGAGGGGAGAGTGGAGGGAATTCCAGGAGAAATAGGGGAGGGATTTAGAGGAACAAATATAAAGGATACATGGACAACAACTAAGAAGGGTGGAAATGGGAGGGATGGGAGGGGTATGGGAAGGTGGGTTGGGATGGGAGTAATAGACAGAAAACTGTACCTAAAAATAATTAAATAAAAATTTTAAAATAGAAAGCAGAAAATTTTTTTTTTAAAATGGGGAAAGGAGTTGAACAGACACTTCTCCAAGGAGGACATACAGAGGATCCAGAGACACATGAAAAGATGCTCAGTATCGCTATCTATCAGAGAGATGCAAATTAAAACCACAATGAGTTACCACTTTACTGGTCAGAATGACTATCATAAACAAAGAAATAAACAACAAATATTGGAGAGGTTGTGGGGAAAAGGGGACTGTAGTTCACTGTTGGTGGGATTGCAGACTGGTACAACCATTATGAAAAATAGTACGGAATTTTCTCAGAAAAGCAAAATTGGACCTTCCTTTTGACCCAGCAATTCCACTGCTGGGATTGTATTCTAAGAACCCTGAAATACTGATCCAAAAGAACCTATGTACCCCAATATTCATAGCAGCACAATTTATCATAGCCAAGTGTTGGAAGCAACCTAGATGCCCATTGGTAAATGACTGGATCAAAAAGTATGGTACATTTACACAATGGAATTCTATGCAGCAGAATGGAAGAAGGAGCTCCTACCCTTTGTAACAGCATGGATGTAACTGGAAAGCATTATGCTGAGTGAAATAAGCCAGGTTTTGAAGTATAAATACTATATGACCTCACCTTCAACATGAAGCTAAAGAACAAAACAAACAAGCGAGCAAAATATAACCAGAGACACTGAAATAGAGAACAGGGGGACAGCAACCAGAGGGGAGAGGGGAGGGAATTTCAGGGGAAATAGGGGAGGGATTTAGCTGAACAAATATAAAGGATACATGGACAACAGCTAAGAAGGGTGGAAATGGGAGGGAGGGGAGGAGTACGGGAAGGCGGGTTGGGATGGGAGTAATAGACAGAAAACTGTACTTGAAAAATAATTAAATAAATTTTTAAAAATCACCTTTAAAAAAAAGAAGTCCTGTTAATTATGTTTTCAATTTGAAATAGCTAAAAGGCTTTTTACGTTTTTCATCTGTAATGCTGGAGTAAAAAAGCATTTATTTCAAGAGCTGCTTTTGAGAATTAAATGTGGTATGAGATGGTTAAAGAAGAATAATCTTATTTTAAAACACTGCATTTTATACTATTTAAAACTGAAAATCGGACTAACTTCAAAACAGGTATCCTTGATAGATATTTGTAGATCATTGCAGTTAAAACTGCAGAGTACATGTGTTTTCTCTATTTCACGTGGAAAACTCTCCACGACAGATCCTGTACTGAGAGAAAAAACAACCCTTCATAAATTAAAAAGTTTGAAGTTATATTAATTTTATTTTCCTTTTCTTTAAAAAAATATTTTATTTATTTACTTTTACAGAGAGCACCAAAAAAGGAGAAAGCAAGGGAGAGAAACATCAGTGTGTGGTTGCGTCTCATGCACCCACAACTGAGGACCTGGCCTGCAACCCAGGCATGTGCCCTAACAGGGTATGCAACTGGTGACCTTTTCATTCACAGGCTGGGGCTCAATCTACTGAGCCATACCAGCCAGGGCTATGGTAACTATATTGTCTGACCATAATGGTAAAAAACTGGAAATCAAATATAGGAAACAAAAGAAAAACAAGCAATACATTTGGAAATTAATCAACATACTGCCAAACACTCAAGTATAAAGGACACATGGACAAAAACTAAGTCAGGGGGCAGGGAAATGGAAGGGAGGAGGGCGCCACTGGTGGGGGTGGGCTGGGATGGGAGTGAAAAAAAGAAAACTGTACTTGAACGATAATTAAATAAAGTAAAAAATAAATAAAACAGAGGCACTGGCTGGTGTGGCTCAGTGGATTTAGTGCCAGCCTGTGAACCAAAGTGTTGTTCATTCAATTCCCAATCAGGGCACATGCCTGTGTTATAGGCCAGGTCCCCACTAGAGGGCGTATGAGAGGCAACCACCCATGGAGGTTTCTCTCCCTTTCTTTCTCCCTAATGTCCCCAGTCTAAAAAAAATAAATAAAATATTAAAAGAAATAGTGACCAGAGCGGGGAGGTGAGGGAATTTCAGGGGAAAAGGGGAAGGATTTACAGGAACGAGTATAAAGGAGACATGGACAACAACTAAGGGGGGTGGAAATGGGAGGGAGGTGGAGAGCACTGGGGGGGTGGGCTGGGATGGGAGTAAAAGACAGAAAACTACTTGAAGAACAATTAAATAAAAAGAAGAAACAAAAAAAACCCACAACTACACTGAGAGAAATATAAATTCATATATGGTCTTAGAAATCTGCATTTATGGAAAGCTTTTATAAGAACAGACTATAACTATACAGTTCTATCTAAAGGCTAGAAAAAAGACTAAATAAATTTGAAAAGGCTCTAATAAGACCCATCAGGCAGTAAAAAGACAAAACAAAAAGAAATAAAAGCAGAAAAAAAGAGAAACAATCAATACTACAAAAACACAAAGAATTTTTAAAGAATACCATCAACAATTATATACAACACATTTGACCATCTAATAAAATGGGAAAAAATTTAAATCATACTCCCTCTGAAGGCTAAATCATGACAATTCACATGGTCTGAAAAAACCAATTACTACAAATACATTTGAATCAGTAACTAAAACTCTCAAAAAGAAAAGCCCAAGCCCACAGAGATTTGTGGGAGAATGCTAACAAATATGAAAGCAATAATTAGTACATATCCTTGACAAATTTATCTTATGAGACCAGCATTACTTTGATACCAAAACTAATGCAAGAAACTGGAAAAAAATGAGAGAGACTTACAGGCCTATATTTTTGATAAATGTACACACTGAAATTGTCAAGAAAATTGTATCAAACAAAGTTGAATGATATAGTAATAAGAGTACACACCTTCATCAAGTGTGAATTACACCAGCAATGCAAGAATGGCTCAACATCCAGAAACCAATTATGGGATTCACCACTTCAAAAAATTTATTTGAATATTTAAGAGATACAGAAAAAGAAATAGAATACTATATTCATTATTAATAAAAATATATCACAGAAGGCTTCTACAAGGACACATTCTCAGCTTGATAAAGAGTATATGTGACCAGCTCATGATTAACTATATACTCAATTGTGAAATAATGAAAGTGATCTCTTGAAAAATCAAAACATGTGAAGAATATCCACTTTCATTTCTATTATTTGAAATAGCATTGGAATAATTACACTACCAATTACAAGGGAAAATAAATAAAACACACTTAAATAGAAACAAATGTCATCTTCATATTTAGTTAACAAAAATGAACACAATGTAAACAACATCACCAATAACTACAGAGAGAATGACAATGTGAAGCTCCTGCAAGAACTCAGAGTTCTTCAGGGACACATGAATAAAGATAGGGTGCCCAAACTGAAACAATTTCTGACCTTTAAATGTGCTATCATAATAGTTGATCAAGAAGAATTATATGATCATTCCTTTCAAGGTGTTTTTTATCAGTTTATCAGTTTTATCAGTTTAAATTTATTTTGTATATGATGTAATAATGTAGACAAATTTTATTGAATGCATTATTTTGTTCTTTTAAGACCAGTTTTAGGAAATTCTTCAGTGTATATTTTTATCCTCTCTCTCACAGATTACTTGTTCATGTAAGAGGGTTTAATTCTGAATTGTCTATACTCTCCATTGATTTAGGCATCTGATTTATGCTGCTATCTTTCTGTCTTGATAGTTTAATATAGTATTAAAGTATTATTATACCTTATTATATAATTATTATATACAATTACACATATATAAATTATATATATGATTTATATTACATATTTATTAAAGTAGTATTATACTTTAATTGAACAGTTTGAGAACATGGAGAGTGAATCTCCAACATTGTTTTTTCTTCTCCAAATATATTTAGCTATTTAAAGTATTTGTGGTTCCATATAAATATTAATGGTTTTGTTTTTATTCTGAGCAGTAGTTTGATGAGGTGTGAATTTAACTAATAGCTTTGGAAAGTATTGCAGTGATAACAATTTAATATTCCCATTGAGTAGGAATGATTTATCTTTCCATTTTTTGTGTTCTTTTCACTTTCTCTCTTCAATGTCCTTTAATTTTGAGAGCACAGGTACTTTACCTCTTTGTTTATTCCAATTCATGGGCATTTATTTCTCTTCCACACAACTGTAAATGGGACTACATTCTTTACTTTTTCTTTCATTATTTATTAGTGCTATTAATCTGATAGATTTCTGTACATTCAGTTTGCATTTCATTCTTAATGAATTATTTTATTAATTCTATTAATTTTGTTCAATTCTTTAAGAAACTGTGGATGGGTGGCTAGATGGCAGAGGAATGAATGGAAGCCACACTAAACTTCTCCCAGGACTAACCAGGAATTACAAGTAAATTGTGGAGAAATTACCCACAACAAACAACTGAACTATATAGAGAGAGAAGTCTTAGTACCTTGGACAGATAGAAGTACCATTTTTAGCACAATCTGTCTATTAGGGAGTACGGTGGAGACTCAAGAGGCATGGCTGGGTGCCTACAGGCAACAATACCTGAGGGATAATTAAGCAGCATACTAGAATCCCCTGAGAAGAGTGGGGTCTAAACCCAAAGCTGGGATCCCCAGTCTAGAACACTAGAGCCAAAAAGTATACAGATAGCAATGAGCAGCAAAAAGGGGCAGAGTTTGGTCTGCCAGAGATGGATAGCTGGACATGCAAAGAGCCACTTAAAAAGTCAATGCACAGATTTTCATTTGCTATCATTCACCTGAAGTTCCAGCAAAGATGGGAACAGATTGCCATGCAGATGTCTGAGGAAAGACTGATGATGGAAACTTCCGGGAGAATGTAGAGAGAGAAGACACAGGGAACCTGGTGCTGAGTCAGCTCCAAAATCCCAACAGCCAACATGCTCAGGCTGTCTACTCCCCTCTGAGTGGCAGCAGCCTAAAGGAAAAAACAGCCCAGCCTCCAGAGAGACTTTGCCCTGTCTCTCCGATGCTTAAGCCTGACTATGAAGTACAGAGAGATTAAATTAACAACTAAAGGAGACAGCCACAGATGTAAATCCATGGCAAAGGGTAAAGGCAGAGTGAACTAGAGACTCTTAAGGAAAGAGTGGAGATGCAGGAATGGAGGAGAGAACTGAGAGACCAGCTGCTGGGATCCCAGTGCTGAGTCATCTCCCTTACTGCAACAGCCATCCTATTCAAGCAGACCTCTCCTTTCTAAGAAGCAGCAACCTGAGGGGAGGAAACAGCACCAACTCCTGGAGAAATTCTGCCCCACCCTATGGGACTTAAACCTGACTGCTGAATGCAATGTAACTAACAATTGAAACAGAAAAACCATAGCCAGCAGAACTCTGGCAGTCACACAGCAGGCAGCTTAAGGTGAGACAGGGTCACTTGCCACTACAGGCAGATCAAGAAAGAAAAAAATAATGCTAAATACTAAAGTCTACTGAGACATAGTTGACTCTGGTCTTCTTCATGACTAGTGATATTTTATTTCTTTCATAGCTCTACAATGTTCATTGCTTATCCAGCAAGTTTGTGCATAACAAGCCACTGGAATTTGTATTATAGTTTATTTCTCTTCTTTCTTAAAATAGCCTTAATCTCATTACATCCTTGTTAATACTTGTTCATTTGCCATTGATACTGAGATGGTGGAAGGAGATATTTTTGTGGAGGTGGGTTTGTTCCCTGGGCAAAAGCAATTTATAGACTCAACACAATCCTTACTAAAGCACCAATGACAAATTTCACAGGCATAGAACAAATATTTACAAAATTTATATGGAACCATAAATAACCCTGAATGGCCACAGCAATTTTGAGAATGAAGTACAAAGTAGGAGAGATCACAACACTCAATATGAAAGTGTATTACATGGTCACTATAATCAAAACACTCTGGTGGGCATAAAAACAAACACATAAACTAATGGAACAGATTAGAAAATGGGAAATAAACCCAAGCCTCTGGTCAATTAATGACAATTGACAATTAATGTCAATTAATTAATGACAATTAATTGACAATTAATTGGTCAATTAATATTTGACAGAGTGGAAAGAAGCACAAAATGGACTAAAAAGAGTGTCTTTGACAAATGGTGTTAGGAGAGCTGTAAAGCTACATGAATAAAATTGAAACACGATCACCAACTTACAACATCCACAAAAATAAATTCAAGGTCTTGGATAGAAGACCTAAATGTAAGTCACGGCACCATAAAAGTCCTAGATGAATACATAAGCTGGAAAATCTCAGATATTTCACACAGCCATATTTTCACCATTATATCCCCTAGAGCCAGGAAAGAATACACAGATGGGATCTCATCAAAATAAAAAGCTTCTCTATAACTAAAGTAAGCATTAAAATGAAAAAGAACCAACTACACGGGAAAACATATTACCAATAATAGCTGGGACAAGGATTTCATCTGAAAAAATATAAGGAACTTATATGATTCAATGACAGGAAGACATACAGCCTAATTAAAAAATGGGCAAAGGACTTGAAGAGATACTTCTCAAGAAGGGCATACAGAGGGTCCAGTGACATATGAGAAGATGACTAGCATCCTAGCTTTCAGAGAGATGCAAATTAAAACCACAATGAAATACCATTTCGCATTGGCTAGAATGGCCATCATAAACAAAGCAACAAACAACAAGTGTTTGTTGGGAACAAGAAAAATAGTCTCAGCCCCAAGGAGCCTGTGTCCCTAGCAAACATCCTGTAAGTTGATTGCCATCTGTTTAGTTTCAAAATTTTCCTTTCAGTTGAGTCAGACCCCACCCTGGTCCTGTGCGCGGGCTCTGTGAGCCAACAGCTAACTGCCACATCTGCTTCTGTGCAACGCTTGCTTGCTTGCCCCTATATAAGGACTTGGCTATAAGTGCTAGGCAAGACTCTCGCTTGCAGCCCCTGCGGGCACTGTGTCTCTGGACACTTTGAGAGTTCGCCCCTGGGCAGGTTAAACTTGGCCAGTAAAACATCTTTGAAATGGACTTCCGCCAAGATGGAGGCATAGGTGGAAACACTGTGCCTTCTCCCACAACCAAGTTTGAATACAACAACGGTTTGGAGACCAAAGACACAGCAAAAAACAGAAAACAGACAACCACTAACCGTTCAACGGGACGGTAAGAGGGGCGGAGCCAGCAGCGAGCAGGGTCGGGCAGGACAGATCCCCCGACCTAGGCGTGAAGGCAGCCTGGAACCAGTTGGGGTGCGGGCAGACTGATCGAGGTCGCACATTCACGCACAGTGAGACGGACCACGCAGGCCCAAGGGGGCGAGGGCTGACGCGGTGGCACACTCGCGTGCAGAGGGACAAAACGCTTGGGCCCGGTAACAGTGGCAGCTGCAGCACCTGTGGGGGCCGCGGCAGCAGGTGGCAGACAGGACGGCCTAGTTCCTCGTTGACCCCGCCCCCACATACAACGTCACAACCCAGCGACTTAGTTGCCCTGCTCTGGTGAACACTTTAGGGCTCCGATCCTGCTCCGGAACAGGCACGAACAGCCCGAAAGATGTCACAAGAAGAACTCAAAGCCCCAGAGCCGATTACTCTCAGCAACTGAGAAATTGCCAGCCTCTCAGAAGCACAATTCAAGACACTGTTTATCAGGATGCCAGCAGAACTGGTTGATTATAGTCACAAATTAGAGGAACAAAGTCACAAATTAGAGGAACATATGAAGGCTAAACTAATTGACATGAAGGAAGATGCACAGGAAACCAATAGTGATGGAAAGGAAACTGGGACTCAAATCAATGGAATGGACCAGAAGGCAGAACAAAACATCCGACCAGAAAGGAATGAACAAATGAGAATTCAAAAAAATCAGGAGAGGCTTAGGAACCTCCAGGACATCTTTAAACGTTCCAACATCTGGATTATAGGGGTACCAGAAAGGGGAAAGAAACAGCCACAAGTGGAAAACTTATCTGAACAAATAATAAAGGAGAACTTCCCCAGTCTGGCAAAGGAAATAGAATTCCAGGAAGCCCAAGAAGCTCAGAGAGTCCCATAGAAGTTGGATCCAAGAAGAAACACACCAAGGCACATCATAATTACACTAGCCAAGATTAAAATGAAGGAGAGAATCCTAGAAGCATCAAGGGATAAGGGGACAGTCACCTACAAAGGAGTTCCCATCAGACTGTCAGTAGATTTCTCAAAAGAGACCTTACAGGCAAGAAGGGGCTGGAAAGAAGTATTCCAAGTCATGAAATCCAAAGACCTACAGCCAAGATTGCTTTATCCAGCAAAACTTTCATTTAGAATGGAAGGATAGATAAAGTACTTCTCAGATAAGATCAAATTCCAGGAGTTCATCATCACCAAGCTCTTATTATATGAAATGCTAAAGGGACTTATATAAGAAAAAAGAAGATGAAAAATATGAACAGTGAAAGGACAGCAAACTCACAGTTATTAACAACCACACCTAAAACAAAAGCAAACCAAGAGGACAGCTAGATCATGAGTGGAACCATAGAAATGAAGAACACATGGAGGGTTAGCAACAGGGGAGTGGGAGGAGGAGAAGTGGGGAGAAGGCACAGAAAATAGCATAGAGGGTAAGTGGAAAATAGATAGGGGGAAGGCAAGAATATTGGGGGAAATATAGAATCTAAAGAACCTGAGACAAGTGGTTATAAACTAAGGGGGGGGGAATGCTGGGGGAGGGAGTGTGCAGGTGGAGGGGAATGAAGAGGGGAATAGAACAACTGTAATGGTATAATCAATAAAATATATTTAAAAAAAAAACATCTTTAAACCCTGAAAGTCTCCGACATTTGTTCTCGAGGCTGGTGGATGCAACATGTTGAAGAGGATGTCGAGAAAAAGAAACCCTAGTGCACCATGGTGGGAATGCAGGCTGGTACAGCCACTGAGGAAAACAGTGTGGAATTTCCTCAGAAAAATAAAAATGGAACTGCCTTTTGACCCGGAAATTCCACTTCTGGGATTATATCTGAAGAACTTTGAAGTATCAATTCAAGAGAACCTATGCACCCCAATGTTTATTGCAGCACAATTCATAATAGCCAGGTGCTGGAAGCTACCCAAGAGCCCATCAGTAAGTGAAAGGATCAAAAAACTATGGTACCTTCCTGGGGGAAGATGGCGATGGAGTAGTACAAAGCCAATTCCACTTCCCCCTACACATGGGAGAAAAACCTGGCTGATCTATGGAGGAACAGAGCAAACAGCCAACCGAACCCCAGAATATATGAAAATAAGAGACCAGAAATTGTAGCAGACACTAAAAAACCAGACGGTAAGGAGACAGCTGCAGGACAATAAGGTCCCAGGGACCAGTGCAGAGACAGGGATGCTGGCAGCCTAGGCCGGCACCAGGGCTACCATAGATTCTTTGGGAGCCACAGGCCTGTGGCAGGGTCCTTGGGAGAGAACTGGGTCATCTACTGCCTCCCTCCCCAGCCAAGCAGGGTTTGAGCAACACCTGGAGAGACCTGGTTCCTTGAAGTTGCAGAGAGGGGAATAAGGACAAAGTGGTAAACACACAAGGGCTGTGATCACTGGCAGAGTCTGTGGACACCAGCTTGGAAGACTTGAGAGTTGTAGTGTCAGGCTCTGACCCCAATAGTCACTGGTCTGGCTGGAGAATTGGGATGTAGTAAGTGGCATGCTTTAGTAGGAGGTATTTCTCAAAAAGTAAAACTGTTTGGGGAATTCTCCTGCAATAGCTGCTTGGCCTACTCCCCACCGAGCGAGGTGATAGGCCCTGTGTTCCCCCATAGAACTGGGAAGGGTTCCCAACCAAACACGCGGGACCCAGGCAGCCTGGCGAGTGCTCCAGCAACCCATCCCATGGTGATGACCCTGGGGAAAGAGTGCTCTGAGGAAGACCTGGATCCCCTGAGTGGGGTGCTGGGGAGAGGCACAAGATTAGCTCATGGGAGAGCGCTCACAAGACTGGCTGAGTACACGTCATGAAGGAAGAAAGACCACACCAATCGCCCCTCAGCCTGCTGCAGACAGAAAGGCCAGAAAAACCGGTTTGGCCAGTTTGAAACCAACAAGAGGTGGTTGTTTTTTGTTTTGTTTTGTTTAAGTAATCTTTTCTTTTTTATTATTGTTTTATCTTTCAATACCTTTTTCCTCTTCATCCTTCTTTCCTGTTCTATTCCTTCTTCCTTTCTTTCCAAACTTATCTCTTCTGCCTCCCTTCTCCTGACTTTTTCTCTTACCCACAAGTGAGACAAACAATTTGGAACTGCGAAAGGACCAGAGTTGGACCCAGAGAGGGGACATCCCAACAATAGAGACAGAGAGACAAATTTCACTTTGCTATAGCAGAGAAACTACAACTTACTGCATATTTGTATTATTTTTCACTATTCTTACATCTTTTATTTCAATAGTATCTTTATATTACTCCTATCTCTGTATAATCTTCTTTGCCTTGACTGGTTACATTGTATCATTTGACATGTTTCCCCTGTTCTCTCTTCCACAGTGTATTGCTAATTTACTACCCTTCACATCACTTGTGTTCCTTTAGCACACTACTCAAAGTTCAACACCCCATATTCATGTTATCCAGATCACATAGATTCTGTCATATGATTGTTGTTCTAATATTATTGTAAATAATAGCTGTTCCGTACAATTGTAACTACTTCACAACACCCCTCCCAGATCTTAGCCCATTTCACAGTTTCCTGAACTCTATTACTGTAGTGGTTAACTCTATTCTCTCATACACTACACCTATTTACTATCCTTTACTCTCATCTTACCTCAGAATCTGACCTCTCACAACCTCACTGCTTTCTAGATCCAACTCACAAGTCTTCCCTCCCGAACAAGACTCTTATCTTCTGTCCATCCTTTCTTAAAAGTTGCTAGTTGAGTTGAAGGTTATGGTTAACACTATACATAGCCAAAAGATCTCCTACCTCTTCTCCACTGACTGCTGCTGTAAACATCATAGAATACTCTCCTGCTGTCAAAACCATTTTGTCTTTCCTCCAATTGATCACACACACACAAAAAAACAGTAAGTACAAGCGGTGAACACCAGGATGTATACCCACTGGAAGAGGAAACCCAACAACAAAGGAACCACCAACAGATAACAACAGAGGAGGGGGAAGGAGGGAGTGGAAACCACACAAACTTCAATCCAAGACCTATCTGGAAATACAACCAAATAGTGGAGAAACTACCTAGTACAAACAACTGAACAGGAGCAAAAGACAACCCTCAAAACCTTGTACACACAGAAGAACTAGCTTCAACACAACCTGCCCTCACCAGCACAAATTACAACAAGTGGTGGACAGAAGGACCATCAGTTAACCAGCTGGTGAAAACGACCCACAAAAGAAAGACCCCAAACAATAAAAACCCAAAGACGAACACAGAGCCAACTTAAATGACAGCCCAAGACTAGTAAGCTTGGGAAATCAAGGACACTACACCACTAAATCTCACAGGTATTATACCACAAAATACACAACATATACCCAGAAAGCCAGAACAATTTTTTTAAGGAGCTGAAGTTAACAAGAAGAGCCTCACAAACAATGGGAAGACACTGAAACAATCCCCAAACAAAAGTAAGGGAGGAAGTCTCAGAAAGAATGCTAGATGAAATAGAGGCAAGTCAACTATCAGATATTGAATTCAAAGCTCTGGTTATCAGGAAGTTTAAAGAGTCCACGATGAGCTACCAGAAACTACAGGGGAACTATAATGAACTCACTGCAAACTATATCAACATGAAAAAGGAAATAGAAACTATCAGAAAAGGGCAAGAGGAAATAAAGAATACAGTTTCTGAACTGAAGAATACAGTAGAAGGAATCAAAAGCAGGATCGATGAAGCAGATCAGATCAGTGAGTTGGAGGACAAAGTAGAAAAAAATTCCCAGAAAGAGCAAGAAAAGGAAAATAGGCTCAAAAAGAATGAAGAGGGATTAAGAGAAATGCAAGACAATATGAAATGTAATAATATCCGAATAATAGGGATACCAGAAGGAAGAGAAAAAGAATAAGGGGTAGAAAACCTATCTGAAAAAGTAATGATGGAAAATGTCCCTAATTTGATGAGAGAGAAAGTCACACATATCCAGGAATCATAGACAGTCCCAACCAAGAGTAACCCAAAGAGGCCCACTTTGAGACACATCCGAATTAAAATGGCAAAATCCCAGGACAAAGAGAGGGTCATAAAGGCAGAAAGGGAGAAATAGGAAGTAAAATACAAGGGAGCCCAAATAAGGTCAGCTGCTGACTTCTCAATCGAAATGCTCCAAGCTGGAAAAGAATGGCAAGAAATATTACAAGTAATGAGAACCAGAGGACTCCAACCAAGGCTACTTTACCCAGTAAGGCTCTCAATCAAGATAGAAGGCCAAAGAAAGAGCTTCCAAGACAAAAGAAGTCTAAAACAATACATCTTCACCAAACCAGCTCTGCAAGAGAGGCTATAAGGACTGCTTTAAGGAAAGAAAGGAAATGAGAGACAAAGAGAAGCATAGGTATAAAATGACAATGAATAAGTACCTATCAATAATAACCTTAAATGTAAATGAATTAAATGCTCCAACCAAAAGACATAGAATAGCTGAATGGATAAGAAAGCATGACCCACACATATGCTGGCTACAAGAGAACCACCTCAGGACAAAATACCTGCACAGACTAAAAGTGAAGGGCTGAAAACCAATTTTCCAAGCAAATGGATGGGGTAAAAGAAGCTGGGGTAGCAATATTTATATCAGAGAAAATTGATTTTAAAAAAGCCATAAAGAGACACCCAGAAAGTCACTTCAAAATACTCAAGGGAAGAATCCACCAAGAAGATATGATCATTGTAAACATATATGCACCAAACATAGGAGCACACAAAGGTATAAAGAAAATCTTAGAGGGCTTCAAGAAAGATATTGACAGCAACACAATTGTACTAGGGCATTTTAACACGCTACTGTCAAAAATGGACAGATATTCCAAATAAAATATTAACAAAGATATTGTGGCTAAGAACAATGCCCTAAATGAAATGGACTTAACTAATATATATAGAGCCCTCCATCTCAAATAAGCTAAATACACATTCTTTCAAATGCACATGGAATATTTTCAAAGATAGACTACATGATAGCACACAAAACGAGCCTCAACAAATTCAAGAAAATTGAAATCATACCACGTATTTTCTCCATCTACAAGGGACTGAAATGGAAACCAACCCCAAAGGAAAAAACCCAAAACACTCAAAATCATGGAAACTGAATAGCATGCTATTAAACAACAAATGAGTCAAGAATAAAATTGGGAAGAATAAAAAACTTTCTGGAAACAAATGAAAATGAATTCACGACCACCCAAACCCTATGGAATACAGCAAAGGCAGTCCAGAGAGGGAAGTTCATAGCAATACAGGCTTACCTAAAAAATACAGAAACATTTCAAACCAACAACCTAAACCTAAACCTACAGGAACTTGAGGAACAACAACAAAGACAGCCCAGAGCAAGTAGAAGAAGGGAAACAACCAAGATCAGAGCAGAATTAAATGACATACAGACTAAAAGCACAATTGTAAGGGTCAATGAATCCAGGAGGTGGTTTTTTGAAAAGATAAACAAAATCAGCAAGACTTTAAGCAGGCTCATCAACAAAAAAAGAGAGAGGACCCAAATAAACACAATAAGAAATGAAAGAAGAGAGATTACAACTGACACCACAAAAATAGGAAGGATTGTAAGAAATTACTATGAAGAACTGTATGACAAGAAATTTGAAAACCTAGGTGAAATGGACAAATTTGTAGAAAAATATAATCTTCCAAAACTCAATGAACAAGAAGCAGAAATCCTGGACAAACCAATAACAGCAGATGAAACTGCAGCAGTAATCAAAAGCTCCTGTCACACAAAATCCGTGTACTAGATGGTTTCACAGGAGAATTCTACAAAGCATGTAAGGAAGAGCTAATCCCTATTCTTCACAGACTATTTCAAAAAATCCAAAGTGATGGATGACTCTCAAACTATTTTTATGAAGCCAGCATCATCCTAATATCAAAACCAGATAAAGACACAACAAAGAAAGAAAACTTCAGGACAATATAAGTGATGAACGTAGACGCTAAAATCCTCAACAAAATATTGGCAAACCACATCCAACAATTAATTATAAAGATCATACATCTAGATCAAGTGGGGTTCATCCCAGGGATGCAAGGATGTTAAAATATTTGCAAATCAGTAAATGCAATACATCACAAAAACAAAAACAAAAATCACATGATCATATCAATAGATACAGAAAAAGCTTTGAATAAGGTACAATGCCCATTTATGAGAAAAACACTCAGCAAAGTGGGAATAGAGGGAGCATTCCTCAATATAATAAAGGCCATATATGAGAGACCTACAGCCAACATCATACTCAATGGGGAAAAACTAAAATCTTTTCCATTAAGATCAGGAACAAGACAAAGTTATCCACTTTCACCACTTCTATTCAATATAGTATTGGAAGTTTTAGCCACAGTGATTAGACAAGAAAAATAAAATGCATCCAAATTGGAAAGGAGGAAAAAAAACTGTCACTGTTTGCAGATGACATGATAGTGTACATGGAAAATCCTATAAACTCTACCTACCCCAAAACTTCTGAACCTAATAAATGAATTTAGCAAAACATCAGGATACAAAGTTAATATCTAGAAATCAAAGGCATTTTTGTATACTAACAGTGAATCAGCAGAAGGAAAAATCAAGATAAAACAATCCCATTTGATAAGGTAAAAAAGAAAAATAAAATATGTGGGAATAAACTTAACCAAGGAGGTTAAATACCTGTATGCAGAAACTATACAACACTGAAGACAGAAATCAAGGAAGACACAAACAAATGGAAACATATACCATGTTCATGGATTGAAAGAATTAACATCATCAAAATGTCCATACTACCCAAAGCAATTTACAGATTCAATGCAAAACCTATTCAAGTGCCAATGGCATATGTCACAGACATAGAACAATCACTTATGAACAATCACAATCAGAAACTTATGTGGAACCATAAAATACCCGAAATAGCACCTGCAATGTTGAGAAAGAAGAACAAAATCAGAGGGATCACAATACCTGATACGAAACTGTATTACAAGGCCACTGTAATCAAAACAGCCTGGTTCTGGCATAAAAACAGGTACATAGACCAATGGAACAGAGCAGAAAGCCCAGAAATAAACCGAAGTCTCTACAGGCAATTAATATTTGACAAAGGGGGCAGTAACATAAAATGGACTAAAAATAGCCTCTTCAACAAATGGTGTTGGGAGAACTGGACAGCTACGTGCAAAAAAATGAAACTCTAGCACCAATTTACACCATACACCAAAATAAATTCAAGGTGGATAAAAGACTTAAATATAAGCTGTGACACCATTAAAGTCCTAGAGGAGAACATTGGCAGGGAAATATCAGATATTTCATGAATCAACATGTTTACTGATATGTTCCCTAGAGAAAGGGACATAAAGGAAAGAATAATCAAATGGAATCTCATCTAAACAAAAAGCTTCTGCACAGCTAAAGAAAGCAGTATTAAAATCAAAAGAGAACCATCTGTATTGGAAAACATATGTGCCAATGATACCTCAGACAAGGGTTTAATTTTTAAAACACACAAAGAACTTACACGACTCCATTCTAAGAAGGCAAGCAACCCAATTAAACACTGGGAAAAGGAGCCCACGTTCTTGGAGATTTCTTCTGGCCAGACCTCTTGCTAAGCTGGAAGAAAAACAGAGATGAATAAAACATGCTCTTTTTCCTTGAGCATCTTACAGTCTATTGGGAAAGACAAAGGAATAAGGAAATATGAACAGAGGAAACCAGGAAAATGGCGGCAGAGTAGGAGGGAGCAACTCCAGTTCTGATACACCTGGGAGAAAATCCTGGCAGATTTACAGAAGAACAGCCCAATCAATTCCCCAACCAACAATTCCCCAGCATTTATAAAATAAGAGACCAGAGATAGTGACGAACCAAACAGCTAGAGGTCGTTGGGGTCTCAGGGACATGAGTAAGGATGGAGGCAGCCAAGTCGGCGGCAGCCATTAGCTGGCGTGTAAAGACCTCGGAGCCTCGGCTGCCGCAGCGGTCGGAGCCCAGAGGCTTCCTTCCGTCTGTGCCCAGCGACAGGGGCGTCTGCCATGGAGAACTCATCGGGAGCCCGGCAACCCTGAGTAAAGTCATGGGCAGCAGCAGCGGTGGCGGTGGCAGTGGGAAGACAGCCATTGGCGGGCGCATAAAGACCTTGGAGCCTTGGCTGCCTTAGCGGTCGGGGCCCAGAGGCTTCCACCTGCGCCCAGCGACAGGGGTGTCTGACACAGAGGACTCACCCGGGCACCTGTGAGTAAAGACAAAAGCAGCAGCGGCAGGGCCGGCTGCCCTTGGGAGCCAGGCACCCAAGACTAAAGTCAAAGGCTGCAGCGGTGGGACCAGCAGCCATTGGCTGGCGGGTAAAGACCTCAGAGCTGCTGCTTCCGCAGCTTCCACGACCCAGAGGCTTCTGTCTACGCCCAGCGTTGGGGCGTCTGCCACAGAGGACTCAGCGGGAGCCCAGCAACTGAGTCAAGACAAAAGCGGCAGCGGCAGGACCGGCTGCCCTCGGCCAGCCCAAAACGCCTAGGAACCGCCGCTGCCGTTGTGTTTGGGGTGTAGAGGCTTCCGTCTGTGGCCAGTGCCACAGAGGACTCACAGGGAGCCCAGCACCCAGTGGACCATTGGGCCGGCTGAGTGGTCCTTGGAAGAGCTGGCTCCCTTCCTCACCATCTAGGCGGGGCTGGGTGGCAGAGACCTGTCTGCCTAGGTGTGCAGGGAGGGTGGCAAGGACAGGGGGCCATGTTCAGCTGTGATCTCTGTGGTTGCCAGCCCACCAGCCTGCCAGCCCAGGAAATTTGAGAGGAGCATTGTCCTAACCAGTCAGGTTGGGGATTGGGCTGAGCTGAGAGGCACACTTTCTGGAGAAGTTTTTTTTTTTCCTCCATTTTTTTTATTTAATTATTTTTCAAGTACAGTTTTCTGTCTACTACTCCCATCCCAACTCACCCCCCATGCTCCCCCCTTCCTCCCATTTCCACCCTTCTCACTTGTTGTCCATGCATCCTTTATATAGGTTCCTCTAAATCCCTCTGGAGAAGTTTTTACTGGAAAGTGGACTGAGGTGTTCTCCTGTGAAGGCAGCTTGACTTGCTTCTCACCCAGCCACAGGACTGGGAAGAACCGGTACCAGATCCCGTGGGACCCAGGCAGCCTGTCCAGTGGGCGGGCGCCCGCACCCCAGTCTGATAGCCTGGCTGATGGGCGGGTGTGTGACTGGGCCTACAACCCAGCCCACAGAGGGGTCCCGCTGAAACCAGAAAAAACTGATTGGACAGTTTGAAACCAACAAGGAAGGAGGTTTTTTTTTGTGTGTTTTTTTTGTTTTGTTTTGTTTTTTAACTTTTATTTTTAATTTTTCTTCAGTAATAGTATATATTTTTTAATTTTATTGTTGCTGTATCTTTCAGTACTCTGTTCCTCTCCTTTCTTTTTTTTTGTTTTAGTCTTTCTTCATTTCACCCCAAACTTATTGCTTTTTCCTCACTTCTCTTGCCTTTTTTGTGTGTTTGTTTGTTTGTTTGTTGCTTTCTATACTACTGTAAATACTTCACAACACATCTCTCGGGTCTTAGCCCACTTTACAGGTTCCTGAATTCTATTACTGTAGTGATTAACTCTACTTGCTCACACGCTACGTCTATTTACTATTCTTTAATCTCACCTTACCTCAAAATCTGACCACCTGCAACCTCACTGCTTTCTAGATACAACTCACAAGCCTTCCCTCCCCAACAACAGACTTATCTTTGGTCTATCCTTTCCTAGAGGTGGAAAATTGGGTTGAAGATTACAGTTAACACTATATAGAGCCTAAATATCTTCTATCTCTTCTCTACCAGCTGTGACTGTAAATATCATAAAGTACTCTCCTGCTGTCATAAACCATTTTGCCTCCCCCTCCTGCTGATCAGACACACACAAAGAAAGGAGTAGTTGGAAGCAGAGAACATCAAGATACCTGCAGGAGACTGCACCACTGAATTTCACAGAAATTCTACCACAGAAGTTCACACCATAAACCGAGGGAGTCAGAACAGATCAATTTAAGAAGCTGGCTGAAGCTAACAAGAAGAGTCTCATAAGCAATGGGAAGACAAAGAAACAATGCCCAAATGAAAGAAAAGGTGGAAGCCTCAGAAATAATGTCAGATGAAAGAGAGGCAAATCAGCTATCAGATATTGAATTCAAAGCACTAGTTATCAGGAAATTCAAAGAGCTCACAATGAGCTACCAGAAACTGCAGGGGAGCTACCAGAAACTACAGGGGAGCTACAATGAGCTCTCCGCAAACTATATCAACATGAAAAAGGAAATAGAAACTATCAGAAAAGGACCAGAGGAAATGAAGAATACAATTTCTGAACTGAAAAACACAGTAGAAGGAATGAAAAGCAGGATCTATGAGGCAGGAGATTGGATCGACAGGTTGGAGGACACAGTAGAAAGAATCTCCCAGAAAGAGCAAGAAAGGGAAAAGAGGCTCAAAAAGAATGAAGAGGGACTAAGAGAAATGCAAGATAACATGAAACGTAATAATATCTGAATAATAGGAATACCAGAAGGAGAAGAAGAAGAACAGGAGATACAAAACCTATTTGAAAGAGTAATGATGGAAAATTTTCCTAATTTGATGAGAGAAAAAGTTACACGAATCCAGGAATCACAGACAGTGCAAATCAACAGGAACCCAAAGAGGCCCACTTCAAGACACATCATCATTAAAAATGGCAAAATTTCAAGACAAAGAGAGAATCCTAAAGGCAGCAAGGGAGAAAAAGGAAGTAACATACAAGGGAGCCCCAATAAGGTTAGCTACTGACTTCTCAATGGAAACACTCCAAGCAAGAAGAGAATGGTGAGAAATATTTCAAGTAATGAGAACCAGAGGCCTACAACCAAGGCTACTTTTACCCAGCAAGGCTCTCAATCAAGATAGAAGGCCAAATGAAGAGCTTCCAAGACAAAAGAAGTCTAAAAGAATATGCCTCAACGAAACCAGCTCTACAAGAAATACTAAAAGGACTGCTTTAAGGAAAGGAAGGAAAAGAGAGAGACAGAGAGGAACTGTGGTACAAAAATGGAAATCAATAAGTACCTATCAATAATAACCTTAAATGTAAATGGATTAAATGCTCTAATCAAAAGACATAGAATAGCTGAACGGATAAGGAAGCATGACCCACTCATTTGCTGCACACAAGAGACCCACCTGAGGACAAAAGACCAACACAGCATAAACGTGAAGCGCTGGAAACAAATTTTTCAAGCATTGGCCTGGGGGAAAAAAGCCAGGGTAGCAATACTCATATCAAAATAAATAGACTTCAAAAAAAGGGGCCATAAAAAAAGACCCAGAAGGTCACTTCATATTATTCAAGGGAAGAATCCACCAAGAAGACATAAACATTGTAAATATATATGCACCCAACATAGGAGCACCCAAAGATATAAAGAAAATCTCAGAGGACTACAAGAAAGATATTGACAGCAACACAATTGCAGTTGTGGATTTCAACACCCTACTGTCAAAAATGGACAGGTCTTCCAAACAAAATATCAACAAAGATATTGTGGCATTGAAAAACATCCTAGATGAAATGGACTTAACTGATACATAGAGAGCCCTTCATCCCAAAGAAGCTAAATACACATTCTTTTCAAATGCACATGGAACATTTTCAAATATAGACCACATGATAGGTCAGAAAACAAGCCTGAACAAATTTAAGAATATTGAAATTATCTTGAGCATTTTCTCCAATCCAAGGGACTGAAATTGGATACCAACCCCAAAGGACAAACCCCCAAACACCCAAAATCATGAAGACTGAATGGTATGCTATTAAACAAAGAATGGGTCAAGAATGAAATTAGGGGAGAAATGAAAAAGTTTCTGGAAACAAATGAAAATTAACTCATGACAACCCAAAACTTATGGGACATGGTGAAGGTGGTCCTGAGAGGGAAGTTCATAGCAATACAGGCTTACATAAAAAAGATAGAAACATTTCAAACCAACAACCTGACACTACACCTACAACACCTTGAGGAACAACAACGAAGACAGGCCAGAGCAAGTAGAAGGAAGGAAATAACCAAGATCAGAGCAGAATTAAATGCCATACAGACTAAAAGCACAATTCTAAAAATCAATGAATCCAGGAGATGGTTTTTTGAAAAGATAAACAAAATAGACAAGGCTTTAAGCAAGCTCATCAAGAAGAGAGAGAACCAAAATAAATAAAATCAGAAATGAAAGAGGAGAGGTTACAAAGTAACCTCTGTAACCCCACCGAAGTACAAAGTATTGTAAGAAATTACTATGAAGAACCATATGCCAAGAAATATGAAAACTTAGGTGAAATGGACAAATTTCCAGAAAAATATAATCTCTCAAAACTTAATGACGAAGAAGAAGAAAGCCTGAATAGACCAATAACAGCACATGAAATTGAAGCAGTAATCAAAAAAGTCCCATGACACAAAAGCCCTGGACCAGATGGTTTTACAGGAGAATTCTACAAATCATTTAAGGAAGAGCTAATCCCTATTTTTCACAGACTATTCCAAAAAATCCAAAATGATGGGAAACTCCCAAACTGTTTCTATGAAGCCAGCATCATCCTAATTCCAAAACCAGATAGAGACACAACAAAGAAAGAAAACTTCAGGCCAATATCGCTGATGAACATAGATGCTAAAATCCTCAACAAAATATTGGCAAACTGCATCCAACAATACATTAAAAAGATCATTCACCATGACCAAGTGGGATTCATCCCAGGGATGCAAGGATGGTTCAATATTCAGAAGTCAGTAAATGTAATACATCATATAAACAAAATCAAGCACAAAAATCACATGATCATATCAATAGATGTGGAAAAAGCTTTTGATAAGGTACAACACCCATTTATAATAAAAACATTCAGCAAAGTGGGAATAGAGGGAGCATTCCTCAATATAATGAAGGTTGTATATGAGAGACCTAAAGCCAACATCATACTCAATGGGGAAAAACTAAAATCTTTTCCACTAAGATCAGGAACAAGACAAGGTTGTCCACTTTCACCACTTCTATGCACTGTAATATTGGAAGTTTTAGCCACACTGATCAGACAAGAAAAGGAAATAAAAGGCATCCAAATCGGAAAGGAGGAAACAAAACTGTCACTGTTTGAAGATGACATGGTAGTGTACATGGAAAATCCTATAGACTCTACCAAAAAACTGCTCAAACTAATAAATGAATTTGGCAAAACAGCAGGTTACAAAGTCAATATCCAGAAATCAAAGGCATTTTTGTATACCAACAATGAAAAAGCAGAAGCAGAAATCAAGAAAAAATCCGATTCGATATAGCAAAAAGAGAAATAAAATATCTCGGAATAAACTCACCAAGGATTTAAAAGACCTGTATGCAGAAAACTACACAACATTGAAGAAAGAAATCAAGCAAGACACAAACAAATGGAAACATATACCGTGTTCATGGATTGGAAGATTTAACATCATCAAAATGTCCATACTACCCAAAGCAATTTACAGATTCAATGCAATACCTATTAAAGTACCAATGACATACTTCACAGACATAGAAGAAACACTTCAAAGATTTATATGGAACCATAAATGACCCCAAATAGCAGATGCAATTTTGAGAAAGAAGAACGAAGTAGGAGTAATCACAATACCTGATATCAAACTGTATTACAAGGCCACTGTAATCAAAACAGCCTGGTACTTGCATAAAAACAGGCAGATGGACCAATGGAACAGAACAGAGAGCTCAGAATTAAACCCAAGTCTCTACAAACAATTAATAGTTGACAAAGGGGGCAATAACATGAAATTGGGTAAAGATAGCCTCTTCAACAAATGGTGTTGGAAGAACTGGACAGCTACATGAAAAACATGAAACTTGAGCACCAGCTTACACCAAAATAAATTCAAGGTGGATAAGAGAGTTAAATATAAGCAGTGACACCATTAAAGTCCTAGAGGAGAAAATTGGCAAGTAAATCTCAGATATTCCACGCAGCAACTTTTTTACTGATATGTCCCTTAGAGTAAGGGACATAAAAGAAAAAATAAAGAAATGGGGTCTCATCAAAATAAAAAGCTTTTTCATGGCTAAAGAAAACATTATTAAAATCAAAAGAGAACCAACTGTATTGGAAAACATATTTGCCAATGATACCTCAGACACGGGTTTAATCTTTAAAATACACAAAGAACCTACATGACTCCACTCTAAGAAGGCAGGCAATCCAATTAAAAAGTGGACAAAGCACTTGAACAGACATTTCTCCATGGAGGACATGCAGAGGATCCAGAGACACATGAAAAGATGCTCAATATCACTAGTTATCAGAGAGATGCAAATTAAAACCACAATGAGATACCACCTTACACCGGTTAGAATGGCCATCATAAACAAAGCAACAAACAAGTAGTTTTGGAGAGGATGTGGAAAAGATGGGACCCTAATCCATTGTTGGTCGGATTGCAGACTGGTACAACCAGTATAGAAAACAGTATGGAATTTTCTAAGAAAACTAAAATTGGATCTGCCTTTTGACCCAGCAATTCTACTGCTGGGATTGTATCCTAAGAACCCTAAAATACCAATCCCAAAGAACATGTGCACCCTAATGTTCATAGCAGCACAATTTACAATAGCCAAGAGCTGGAAGCAACCTAGGTGCCCTTCAGTAAATGAATGGATAAAAAAACTATGGCAAATATACACAATGGAATTCTATGCAGCATAAAGAAAGAAGGAGCTACTACCCTTTGCAACAGCATGGATGGATCTCGAAAGCATTATGCTGAGTGAATAAGCCAGGTGGTGAAAGACAAATACGATATGATCTCACCTTTAACAGGAAGCTAGCAACCAAACAAACAAGCAAGCAAAATAAAAACAAAGACACTGGAATAGAGAACAGGGGTACAGTGACCAGAGGGGAGAGGGGAGGGAATTTCAGGGGGGAAAGAGGAAGGATTCACATGAACTAGTAAAAAGGACAAATGGACAACAACTAAGAAGGGTGGAAATGGAAGGAAGGTGGGGAGCACTGGTAGGGTGGGCTGGGATGGGAGTAAAAGGTAGAAAATTGTACTTGAACAATAATTAAAATTAAAAAAGACTGTATTTGGGGATAGCTATTTTACCTCAGGTTTTGGTTTTTGAATTGCAGGACAAAAACCAAAGAAACACATGGAGCAGTTTTTATTTATGTATTGTGTATATAATTTATAGAGGTGATGTGGAATAATGAAGCAATATAGGTTTCAAGTGTGCAATTTTATTAGATATTATTGGTCTACATTTTTGTGTTTTCATTATCCACAGTTAAGTCTTTATCTAGTTCTCTCATACTTATTTTTCCCTATTCTACCATCTTTGCTTTGTTTATCATCATAAAATTCTCCTTCTCCATGAGGTTTTTTCTTTGTATTTTTTCATTTTTTATAAAGAGCTTTGAAATCCATCTGTTCTGCCATCTGTCAGTCTCTGTTTAATTTTTATATTTATAAATGAATCCATGTGGTCTTTTTCTTTCACTATCTTATTTTGATTAGTACAATACATTCTACACCCATCAATGCCACTACCAAAGATTTTTTGTATATATGGTTAAGGAATATTGAACTGTGCATTTTTTTCATATACTACCTTTTAAAAAGATTTTTAGTTACTTGTTCTTAGAGAGGGAGAAGGGAGAGAAAGAGGAGAGAAACATCAATGTGTGGCTGCCTCTCATATGCCCCAAACAGGTTTGTGGTTGGTAACCCAAATATGTGCAAATACTAGGAATCAAAACAACAACCATTTGGGTTGTAGGCTGGTGCTCAATCCACTGAGCCTCACAATCCAGGGCCTCATGCACTATTTTGAAATGTAAATTACTGCAGAAACCACAGAAAAATCTAGGTAATTTCTTCAAAGTTAAAAAAATTAAATTGCCTAACAACCCAGAATTCCCACTTCTGGAATTGTATCTGAAGAAACTCAAACACTAACTAAAGAATATATACACCCCAGATACAGAGAGATCTGATTAAGATAACTCAGATCACTGGGGAAGTAAAGAGGGGCTATAGAAGGAGTTTACATAGACAATCATAGGCAGTCTAGGATACAATTGTCCAAGAAGCTGAAGGCTTCCATAGCCAGTGAGAAAAAAAAAAGCACGCTGGCTCTCTCTAAATGGGACGCCATGCAGCTCCCTGAAACTCTCTGGCTCCTGAGGTGGGTCTCTCTTGTGTTTTCAGGCTGTTTATCCGGGAGGAGGCCAGGATGATTGTGCTGCAGCTACCTGAATTTCCCAATGGATCAAATTTTCTATGGGTAGGAACTTGGGGCAAAGCCTGGGGTCAGGCTGTTCTGGCAGTGGGTGGCAGGTTTATTTTTCAAGTGTTCTGTAGGGAAAGGCTCTGAGGCAGAAGCCTGCCATTCTTCCAGAATTGTGTACTTTTGTTTATTATGTTGTTTTTATTTTGTAAGCTAACCCTAAAGACAACTATTGAAACAGGGAAAAGCTAGGATAACTCAGGTGTTAGAGTTTAGTCTTAATTGATGGGCTTAAGTGATTAAAGTTGTGACATGATAGGATTCAGTATCTGCTTTTGAAAAGAGGCTTTTCTCTGTGAATTTTTTGCCTCTGGAGAAGGGCAGTGGGCAGCAAAACACAAAGTGCTGTTCCGTAACATCCCTATTAATTACAATGTGATTTACACTAGCAAATATTTGTAGGCAGACATAGGGCCCATCAATATATGAATAGAAAAAAAGCCTCAGGAATTCTTTGCCAATTATGCCCCTTCACCTATTTTGTTTACAATTTGGGGAAACACAGAAAACACAATTTGTGGTAATAGCAATTATGTTTGAATTTTCCTTTTTAAAAATATATAGCTGGTTCTAGTTTCCTACAATTCTGTCCATTATTACCTTAGTAATATTTTTAAAACTCAGTTCTTTAAAATAATACTATTTTATCTACTCATTTTATTCCACACTTAACTCTCAAAACAGCCCTCTGAGATAGTTGCTTTCTAAAACCACATTATTAGAGAAGAAATGGGCAAAATGCAACTTCTGTTCTCTGCAGCACTTTCCAGATTCTAAAGTGAAAGTTTTGCCACATTATCCCTGAAAATCTTTTTAAAACTGCAGTGGAAAAACTAAAAAAAAAGAAGAAGAAAAAAAAACCAAAGAGTGCAGAAGATGTGGGAAAACAGGAATATTCTTCTCAGGGATCTCATAATGTTTTTGTACAACAGTGTTTGTGCAGTAGAACTGCAGAGACTCTGGCCTCACGAACTGGTTGGCTCAGGCTAGTAATGAAGAATTGGCTTGTGAAGGGCACAAGAACAAAGCCACCAGCTGCAGGGAAAAGAATAAAAGCACCCCACACCATACAATAGGCTTGACAGAATCCAGACTTTGGCTAGGACATCCTCACTCACAATGCAAGGGTTTTCTTTCCAACACATGCTCTGTGTTAACATGAGGCCCTTTTTCTAAAGTCAAAGATTAATCACATAATTAAATGTTCCTGTGATCCATCATTATGGGCTGTATTGCGAACATGACTCCAGATGCATAGAAGGCTCCAAACATACCATCTGTGCTACATGAAGAAGAGAACCATATGATGCCCATTTTCTCTAAATTTCTACTAAAACTGAAGTTCCAGAATTGTGTGCAATTTTTTCATGAGTTATACTGTTACAGAAAGTGCCGACAGCTAGCAAAAGGAATCATGTGTGTGTGTGTGTGTGTGTGTGTGTGTGTGTGTGTGTGTGTAGTTGAATAAATACACTCCATCCAACATTATACCAAATATCTGAGGTAGTCTGGGGCTTCTCTGTAGCCCCCAGAACCACAGTAGTTCCAGCAGTATATTATGCACCATGAAGCACCAGGTATGCACTGGCCATAGCTGATACAATTAATCCCACTAAAAATTACACACATTTTATTTAACCCTCCTTCAGAGAAGCAAATTGAAGCTCAAAGGGATGATGACTATTCCCTAGATAGAAGCTAAAAGTAGACACGGTCACCTTGTTCTGTGGAGAAAGCCAGTAATTACCTCATGAAAATCTGGTCCATGATATACTGTGTGGTATTAAATGCTAGATAGTTGGACAGCTAGGTAAGTCATGTACATGGTTATTCTACATTGAATAGTTAATACCACCAATACATGGGACACCTCTTTCTAATGCCTCCTGGATAGCCCTCAAGGTGCAAATTTCATTCACAAATAAGCTGATAATATCTTCATGCTAAGTAAAAAGAAAAGAGACATAATGCTGGCAACATTCCTAGGAACCACCAAAAGGATCATGGTGTGAACATCGCCCAGGAACACTGGGTTATTTACAGACATGGGTGGAAGAATAGAGATTTTTAGCATAAAAATATTCTGAGCTATAAATGTATACTTTCTGTTTACTGGCTTGAAAAATGCATACAATTATTTCCTTCAGGACATTTTATTAGGTGACGAACAACAGCTCTTCCTCTAGGAACAGTCTGTTTTAAGAGCATGGTCCCAGTGTGTCTGCAAGAAGCAACCTGAGTAGAGTAGAACACAGAAGCAACCTGAGTAGAGTAGAACACAGAAGCGTATGGATTTGAAAGGCTGCTCAAACTCCTTCAGGTCAGAACCAAGAACACTCTAAAACACATATCTCCCCATTCCCTTGAAGCTACTGAGGCTTGATCTGCCCCTGACATGAAGCAAAATGATCTACAAAATGTCATATTTTCCAATTTGGAAACAGAGAAAAAAGACATTATTATAACTTTTAAAATTTCAAGTAAGGATGTTGATTGTTCTTCCTTTTGCGGTAAGTCAAGTTTTCATACCTTCATTATGAACATTTTAGATTTAGCAAAGAGGTAATTGGACAATTTATTTAGTGGGATAGTCCATTATAGGGATAGAATCTTGAATCAATAACACAGAAATAGACAAGCTTTTATGTGGACAATGAACATCTGATAAATCCATATACTATCAATGAAACAAGGTGCTATGAAGGAGTACTGAGGGAGTATAAACAAACTGACACCAGGTAGGTTTAAAATATAAGAATAATTATGCCTGCCTTATGGGTCAGGTCCCTACAAGGGGTTGCATGAAAGGCAACCACTCACTGATGTTTCTCTTCCTCTCTTTCTCCCTCCATTCCCTTCTAAAAATAAAGAAATAAAACCTTAAAAAAAAACTAAAAGAACTCAGAATAAGATGCACCTTCTGGCCAAGATGGAGGTGTAGGTAGAAACCCTTTGCTTCCTTGCACAGCCAAAAGTAGGATCACAACCAATCTAAAATCAATAAACAACCAAAGTGTCAGAAAATATTATTGCATGGAACTCCAACAGCCAAGGAATCAAAGAGTCAACCAGACCTACCAGATGAGTAAGATGGGCAGACAGAGAGAACACGTGGTGAGGCTTCTGAATGCATGTGTGGGGCGGGCTGACAAAAACCACAGTGCTGCAGCAGACCACGTGGGAGGGGCTAAATGAACGGAAAACTGAGACTCGGAGATGACTCTGGAGTATGGTGGTGTGTGCTATGGTGGGAGAAACTCGAGGTCTCACATGAGTGTTCTTTGGAAAGTGGGCTAGAGCTGAGCAGGCAGCCAGCATTTTTCCCTCTCTGGCTCCTCTCCCACAGGGTGGAGGAGCAAAGAGGAGTAGCCTCACTGGAGAAGAGTCACAGCAGGGCATTGGCTATAGTACCGGGACAGGTGAGGTGGTGGCTGGTGGAGCTGGTGGTCCCACATTTGCTTGTGGATGGATGAACCTGGAGGAACACCTGGACAGTAAGACATATCACACAACCCAGGGATCCAGCTTGGGAAAATGAAGCTACAAAACCTCTGACTTATAAAACCTGTGGGGGTTGTGGTGCCAGGAGAATTTCTCAGATTCACAGGAGAGTCCATTGGAAATACCTACAGGATGTTGGAATGTACACAAAACCACCCATGCAGGAATCAGCACCAGAATGGCCCAATTTGTTTGTGGGTTGCAAAGGAAGTGAGAGAAAGCAGCCAAAAGTCAGGCAAGCATCACTGGTTCCTCTCAGACCCCTCCCAACAATGGGCCCCACCACGTAGTGATGTTGAATAACCAGAACAAAGTAAAGAAACAAAATTCAAAAAAATGAGAAGAGGCTTAGGAATCTCCAGGACATCTTTAAATGTTCTAACATCCGAATCATAGAGATGCCAGAAGGAGAAGAGAAAGACCAAGAACTTGAAAACTTATTTGAACAAATAATGAAGGAGAACTTCCCAAATCTGGCAAAGGAAATAGACTTTCAGGAAGTCCAGGAAGCTCAGAGAGTTCCAAAGAAGTTGAACCCAAGGAGGAACAGAACAAGGCACATGATAATGTATCTCTCAAATAATCATGTGATTCTTGTTTTTCATTTTTGATGTAATGAATCATATTGATTGTTTGCTGGATGTTGAGGCATTCTTTTAATTTATTTTTTAATTTATTTAATTATTTTTCAAGTACACTTTATTATTACTCCCATCTCATCCAACCCATCATGCTCCCCCCTTCTAATTTCCACCCTTCTTAGTTGTTGTCCATGTATCCTTTATATTTGATCCTCCAAATCCCTTCCCTATTTCCCCTGAAATTCTCTCCCCTCTCCCCACTGGTCATGGTCCCCCTGTTCTCTATTTCAGTGTCTTTGGTTATATTTTGCTTGCTTGTTTGTTTGTTGTTTAGCTTCCTGTTAAAGGTGAGATCATATGGTATTTGTCCTTCAACACCTGGCTTATTTCACTCAGCATGACGCTTTCTAGCTCCATCCATGCTGTTGCAAAAGGTAGGAGTTCCTTTTTCTTTCTGCTGCATAGATTCCATTGTGTAAATGTACTATAGTTTTTTGATCCAGTCATTGACTGGTGGGCATCTAGGTTGCTTCCAACCCTTGGCTATTGTGAATTGTGCTGCTATGAACATCGCGGTGCATAGGTTCTTTTCGATTGGTGTTTCAGTGTTCTTAGGTTATACTCCTAACAGTGGAATTGCTGGGTCAAAAGGCATGTTCATTTTTAATTTTCTTAGAAAATTCCATACTGTTCTCCATAGTGGTTGTACCAGTCTGCAATCCCACCAACAGTGGACTAGAGTCTCTTTAACCCCTCTCCAAAATTTGTTGTTTATTGCTTTGTTAATGATACCCATTCTCACGGGTGTAAAGTGGTATCTCATTGTGGTTTTAATTTGCATCTCTCTGATAGCAAGTGATATTGAGCATCTTTTCATGTGTCTCTGGATACTCTGTATGTCCTCCTTGGACAAGTGTCTGCTCAAGTCCTTGCTCCATTTTTTAATTGGGTTACTTGTCTTCTTAGAGTGAAGTAATGTGAGTTCTTTGTATATTTTGGAGATTAAACTTTTGTCTGAGGTATCATTGGCAAATACATTTTCCCATACAGTTGGTTGTCTTTCGATTTTAATGTTGTTTTCTTTAGTAATGCAGAAGCCTTTTATTTTGATGAGATCCCATTTGTTTATTCTTTCCTTTATATTCCTAGCTCTAGGAGAAATATCAGTAAAAATGTTGCTGGGTGAAATATCTGAGATTTTCCTGCCAATGTTCTCCTCTAGGACTTTAATGGTGTCCTGGCTTATATTTAAGTCTTTATTCACCTTGAATTTATTTTCGTGTATGGTGTAAGCTGGTGCTCAAGTTTCTTTTTTTTTTTTTTTTTTTTTTCATGTAGCTGTCCAGTTCTCCCAACACCATTTGTTGAAGAGGTTATCTTTACCCCATTTTATGTTATTGCCCCCTTTGTCGAATATTAATTGACTGTAGAGAGTTGGGTTTAATTCTGAGCTCTCTGTTCTGTTCCATTGGTCTATGTGCCTTTTTTTATGACAGTACCAGGCTGTTTTGATTACAGTGGCCTTGTAATACAGTTTGATATCAAGTATTGTGATCCCTCCTACTTTGTTCTTCTTTCTCAAAATTGCAGCTGGTATTTGGGGTCTTTTATGGTTCCATATAAATTTTTGAAGTGTTTGTTCTATGTCTGTGATACTTTAATAGGTATTGCATTGAATCTGTAAATTGCTTTGGGTAGTATGGACATTTTGATGATGTTAAATCTTCCAATCCATGAACACGGTATATCTTTCCATTTGTTTGTGTCTTCCTTGATTTCTTTCTTCAGTGTTGTGTAGTTGTCTGCATACAGGTCTTTTATCCCCTTGGTTACATTTATTCCCAGATATTTTATTTTTGTTTTTGCTGTATCGAATGGGATTTTTTCTTGATTTCTGCTTCTGCTGATTCATTGTTAGTATACAAAAATGCCTTTGATTTCTGGATATTGACTTTGTAACCCACCATTTTGCCAGATTCATTTATTAGTTCGAGCAGTTTTTTGGTAGAGTCTATACGATTTTCCATGTACACTAACATGTCATCTGCAAACAATGCCAGTTTTGTTTCCTCCTTTTTGATTTGAATGCCTTTTATTTCCTTTTCTTGCCTGATCGCTGAGCCTAAAACTTCCAATACTATATTAAATACAAGTGGTGAAAGTGGACAACCTTGTCTTGTTCCTGATCTTAGTGGAAAAAATTTTATTTTTTTCCCATTGAGTATGATGTTAGCTGTAGGTCTCTCATGTATAGCCTTTATTATATTGAGGAATGCTCCCTCTATTCCCACTTTGCTGAGTGTTTTTATTATAAATGGGTGTTGTAGCTTATCAGAAGCTTTTTCCACGTCTATTGATATGATCATGTGGTTTTTGTCCTTGCTTTTGTTTATGTGATGCATTACATTTACTGATTTGCGGATATTGAACCATCCTTGCATCCCTGGGATGAATCCCACTTGGTCATGTTGTGTCATCTTTTTGATGTATTGTTGGATGCAGTTTGCCAATATTTTGTTGAGGATTTTAGCATCTATGTTCATCAGCGATATTGGCCTGAAGTTTTCTTTCTTTGTTGTGTCTCTATCTGGTTTTGGAATTAGGATGATGCTGGCTTCATAGAAACAGTTTGGGAGTTTCCCATCATTTTGGATTTTTTGGAATAGTCTGTGAAAAATAGGGATTAGCTCTTCCTTAAATGATTTGTAGAATTCTCCTGTAAAACCATCTGGTCCAGGGCTTTTATGTGATGGGACTTTTTTGATTACTGCTTCAATTTCATGTGCTGTTATTGGTCTGTTCAGGCTTTCTACTTCCTCTTCATTGAGCTTTGGAAGATTATATTTTTCTAGAAATTTGTCCATTTCACCTGGGTTTTCAAATTTCTTGGCATATAGTTCTTCATAGTAATTTCTTACAATCCCTTCTATTTCTGTGGTATCAGTTGTAATTTCTCCTCTTTCATTTCTGATTGTGTTTATTTGTGTCCTCTCTCTTCTTTTCCTAATGAGCCTACTTAAAGGCCTGTCTATTTTGTTTATCTTTTCAAAAAAACAACTGCTAGATTCATTGATCTTTAGAATTCTGGTTTTAGTCTCTGTGTCATTTAATTACGCTCTGACCTTGGGTATTTCCTTCCTTCTACTTGCTCTGGGCTGTCTTTGTTGTTGTTCCTCAAGTTCTTGCAGGCATAGGGTTAAGTTGTTTGTTTGAAATAATCTATCTTCTTTAGGTAAGCCTGTATTGCTATGAACTTCCCTCTCAGGACTGCCTTCACCGCGTCCCATTAATTTTGGGTTATTGTGAGTTGATTTTCATTGGTTTCCAGAAACTTTTTGATTTCTTTCCTAATTTCAATCTTGACTCATTCGTTGTTTAATAGCATACCATTCAGTCTCCGTGATTTTGGGTGTTTGGGGTTTTTTCTCTTTGTGGTTGGTTTCTAATTTCAGTCCCTTGTGGTCAGAGAAAATGCTTGGTGTGATTTCAACTTTCTTGAATTTGTTCAGGCTTGTTTTGTGTCCCATTATGTGGCCTATCTTTGAAAATGTTCCATGTGCATTTGGAAAGAATGTGTATTTAGCTTCTTTGGGATGAAGGGCTCTATATATATCAGTTAAGTCCATTTCATCTAGGGCATTGTTCAATGCCACAATATCTCTGTTGATATTTTGTTTGGAAGATCTGTCAATTTTTGACAGTGGGGTATTAAAATCCCCTACTATAATTGTGTTGCTGTCAATATCTTTCTTGAAATCCTCTAAGATTTTCTTTATATATTTGGGTGCTCCTATGTTGGGTGCATATATATATTTATGATGATAATATCTTCTTGGTGGATTCTTCCCTTGAGTATTATGAAGTGACCTTCTGGGTCTCTGTTTATGGCCCTTTTTTTGAAGTCTATTTTGTCTGATATGAATACTGCTTACCCCAGGTTTTTTATTTCCTGTCCATTTGCTTGGAAAATTGGTTACCAGCCCCTCACCTTTAGTTCATGTCAGTCTTTGTCCTGAGGTGGGTCTCTTGTAGGGAGCATATATGTGGGTCATGCTTTCTTATCCATTCAGCTATTCTATGTCCTTTGATTAGAGCATTTAATCCATTTACATTTAAGGTTATTATTGATAGGTACTTATTGATTTCCATTTTTGTACTTGTGTTCCTCTCTGCCTCTCTCTTTTCCTTCCTTTCCTTAAAGCAGTCCTTATAGCATCTCTTGCAGAGCTGGTTTGGTGGAGCTGTATTCTTTTAGACTTCTTTTGTCCTGGAAGCTCTCTATTTGGCCTTCTTTCTTGATTGAGAGCTTTGCTGGGTAGAGTAGCCTTGGTTGTAGGCCTCTGGTTCTCATACTTGGAATATTTCTTGCCATTCTCTTCTTGCTTGGAGTGTTTCCATTGAGAAGTGAGCAGCTGACCTTATTTGGGCTCCCTTGTATGTTACTTCCTTTTTCTCCCTTGCTGCCTTTAAGATTCTCTCCTTATCTTGGAATTTTGCCATTTTTAATGATGATGTGTCTTGAAGTGGGCCTCTTTGAGTTCCTCTTGATTGGGACTCTCTGTGATTCCTGGATCTGTGTGACTTTTTCTCCCATCAAATTAGGGACATTTTGCATCATTACGTTTTCAAGTAGATTTTTCTATCCCTTACTCTCCTTCTTCTTCTGGTATCCCTATTGTATGCATACTATTATGTTTCATATTGTCTTGCATTTCTCTCAATCCTTCTTCATTCTTTCTGAGCCTCTTTTCCTTTTCTTGGTCTTTGTGGTGATTTTTTTTACTTTGTCCTCCAACTCAATGATCCAATCTTCTGCTTCATTGATCCTGCTTTTGATTCCTTGCTCTGTGTTCTTCTGCTCTGAAATAGTATTCTTCATTTCCTCTTGGCCCTTGCTGGTAGTTTCTATTTCCTTTTTTATGTTGATATAGTTTGCTGTGAGTTCATTGTAGTTTCCCTATAGGTTCTGGTAGCTTATTGTGAGCTCTTGAACTTCCTGATAATCAGTGCTTTGAATTCAATATCCGATGGTTGACTTGACTCTATTTCATCTAACATTCTTTCTGAGGCTTCCTCCTTTCATTTCGTTTCGGGATTGTATCTTTTCTTCCCATTTTTTTTGTGAGACTCTTCTTGTTAGCTTCAGATTCTTAAATTAATTTGTCCTTGCTTCCTGGGTTTATGGTGTGAACTTCTGTGGTATAAAATCAGTGAGATTTTGTTGTGTAGTCTCCTTGATCTCCCAAGCTCACTTGTCTTGGCTATCATTTAAGTTGGCTCTGTGTTTGTCTTTGAGTTTTGGTTGTTTTGGGTCTTTCTTTTGTGGGTCCTTCCCACCAGCTGGTTAACTGATGGTCCCTGTGTCCACCATCTGTTTTAATTTGTTGTACTGGGGAAGGCAGGTTGTGTTTAAGCTAGTTCTTCCATGTGTAAAGGTTTTGAGGATTCTCTTTTGCTCTTGTTCAGTTGTTTGTACTGAGTAAGTTTCTCCACTATCTAGTTGTACTTCCAGATAGGTCTTAGATTGAGGTTTGTGTGGTTTCTACTCCCTCCTTCACCTTCTTCTGTTATCTGGTGGTGGTTCCTTTGTTGTTGGGTTTCCGCTTCCAGTGGATATTCTGGTGTTCTTTGCTTCCATCTGGTCTTTTTTTGTGTGTGATGTGATCAGTTGGAGAGGGAGGCAAAATGGTTTATGATAGCAGGAGAGTGTTCTGTGATATAATAGTAGCAGCTGGTAGAGAAGAGAAAAATATGGAACACTTCAAGAATTCACATGTCATTCTTGTGCAGGGGCCATGCTAATATTCTCTGTATCATTCCAATTTTAGTATATATGCTGCCAAAGTGAGCACTCAACTCTGTATTTATATACCTCATTCAAATAAGCCAGCTATGAAACACTTGTGGTAACTCAGTAAAAAACACAAAACTCCGACACTAGCCCTGGCTGGTGTAGCTCAGTGGATTGAGAGTGGCCTCTAAACCAAAGGGTCGCTAGTTCGATTCCCAGTCAGGGCATATGCCTGGGTTGTTGGCTAGGTCCCAGTGGCGGGGGGGTGGGGCACATGACAGGCAACCACTGGATGTTTCTGTCCCTCTCTTTCTCCTTCCCTTACCCTCTGCCTAAAAATAAATAAATTAAAATCTTAAACAAACAAACAATCATACAAAATACAACATTACCATCAATCTTCAGTTTTGTTCAGAGAATCCAGCAGTCCAATTATGCATTACTTTATGCCTCCTCTACATACATCATATGTGGTATTTTCTTAGCATTCCTTGTATCTGGAGGTATTTCCAAATGTGGAGTTGAGTGAGGGATCACAAGACTATTAATAGATATAGGTTAGTGATCTTTGAGCCCAGAGAAAGTGCCTCTCATTTTTAAAATACATGTCCTGAGTAGGAGATTGTGGCATTGTGGGTGAGAAGGGCCTGTAATTTGGACCATGGATTTGGTCCAAATCCTTTCTAAACTTGTTGCCACTTTGTTATGTTTTCACCCTTCAGCTGCTGGCCTTTTACTTATGGCTTTGCATGACCATGTGTATTATCTTCATCCTGTGACATGCAGACAAACTGTGGCTAGACTTTGTGAACTTCAGACCAACAGAGTCAGTTGTAAAATTATTGCTAAGAGCCCCTTGCTAGAGCCATCTAATTCTCTTTTTCATCTGTCTTGCTACTCTAATTAAACTCCCTTACTCTATTATTACATGATATAGATGGCTGGGGAAACAGACAGTTCTTGGATGAAAAATTAGAAATGCTATTAATGGTGTTGTGAATTTAAAGTAGCTAAAATGACTTTTACTTTCCTTGTTTGTAATGTTGAGGTTAAAAAAACATTCATTACAAGCATTCCTTTTTAGGATTAAATGTGATAAGAGATGATTAAAGAAGAATAATCTTATATTAAAAGATGGTGTTTAGACAAGTAAAAAATTAAAGTTAGACTAACTGCTAAATAGGTATCCTTGATAGATATTTATAGACCATTGCATTGAAAACTGTAGGGTAACATATTTTCTCTCTATTTCACATGGAAAACTTTTTTTTTTCTCACTGAGCTGGTAATTTATTGACCCTCCCCCAAGATATTTTTTATTGATCTTCACTCGCCCATTTAATCCTTTTCTGCTGGACGCTCCCCACCGGAAGCCCCCACGGGTTGCGATGGACAGATAGATTAAGACACACCTCCTCCCCTGTGGCGGTTTCCAGCCCACAGGCCCCGCTCATCTTGTGACCCGGCGCGCTCTGAACTTGGCGAGGTGGCCCTGCAGAGTTCACTCTGATGTCACGGTCCGGCCTGCAGGGGTCACATCACATGGAAAACTTTTGAAGGCAGATCTTGTACTAAGAAAAAAACAGCCCTCAATAAACTAAAAATTTTTAACTTATATTAATTATATTTTCTTTTCATTATTATAAAAAGATGTTATTCATTTGTTTTTAGAGAGAACACAAATAAAGGAGAAAGTTGAGGGAGAGAAACATCAGTGTGTGGTTCCCTCTCATACACCCCCAGCTGGGTATCTGGCTTGCAACCAAGGCATGTACTCTGATAGGGAGTCCAAACGGTGACACTTTCTTTCACAGTGTGGTGCTCAATCAACTAAGCCACACCAATCAGGCTTTGTTAACCATATTTTATGATCACAATGTTAAGAAACTGGGAATCAAATATAGGAAAGGAAACGCAAACAAGCAATGCATTTGGAAATTAATCAACATACTACTAAACACTCAATAAATCAAAAATTAAAACAAACGGCCCTGGCTTGTTTGTCACAGCGGATTTAGCACTGGCCTGTGAACCAAAGTGTGGCTAGTTTGATTCCCAAATGGGGTACATGCCTGGGTTGCAGGGCAGGTCCCCAGTAGGGGGTATGTGAGAGCCAATGACCCATTCATGCTTCTCTCCCTCTTTTTCTCTCTCCCTTGCCCCAGTATAAAATAAATAAATAAATAAATAAATAAAATCTTTAAATAATTAAAAGAAAATAAAATATGCTCTTAGGGAATCTGCATTTATGAAAAGCTCTTATAAGAGGAGACTATAACTATATGATTCTAACTAAAGAGAAGAAAAATTTCAATAAAATATTTGAATTTCTAAATACTTCAAGAAAGAATTTTTAAAAAGAAAGTTAAAGTGAAAATAAAAGAAAGGTCAGTGCCATAATAAAGAAAGTAGAGAAATAATGTAAAGACTAATAAAACTAATGGCTCCTTCTCTGAAATGGTAACTAAGTTTGACAGCCCTCAATAAGACCCATGAAGCCCTGGCTGGTGCAGCTCAGTGGATTGAGCACAGGCCTGCAAGCCAGAGGATCATGGTTTGATTCCCAGTCAGGGCACATGCTTGGGTTGCAGGTCTGTTCCCTGCAGGCCAACTCCCAGCAGGGGATGCATGAAAGGCAACCATACATTGATGTTTCTCTTCCTCTCTCTTTTCCCTCTAAAGATAAATAAATAAAATCTTTTAAAAAAGACCCATGAAGCAGTAAAGAGAGGAAACAAAAAATAAATAAAGCCAAAAAACTACAAAAACACAAGGAATTTCTAAAGAATAACATCAACAATTAAATGCAACAAATTGACGATCTAATATAATGAAAAAAGTTTAAATCATACTCTTTTTGAATACTAAATAATGGGAAATCACACTGTTTGAAAAACCAATTACCAGCAATACAATTTGAATCGGTAACTAAAAACACCCTAAAAGAAAAACTCTGGCCCTGAGAGATTGACAGGGGAATTCTAACAAATATTAAAACAATGATTAGTACACATTCTTGTCAATTAATCCATATATTATAAAGTTCACTTACAAATTGACTGTATTAGGCCAGCATTACTTTGATACCCAAACTAATGCAAGAAACTGCAAAGAGAGAGAAAAAGGGAAAGAGACAGAGAGATAGACAGAGAGAGAGAGACTGAGACTTACAGGCTTGCATTCTTGAAAAATGTACACAATGAAATTCTCAACATTGTACATAAACAAATTGAATGATAAAGAGTATACATCCTGATCAAGTATGAATTATACCAGCAATGCAAGAATGGCTCAACTCCAGGAAACAATGATGTGAATCACCACTTTTAAAAAAATCATACAAATATTCGAGATACAGAAAAATAAATGGGAGGACTTCCACCAAGATGGAGGCATAGGTGGAAACACTGTGCCTTCTCCCACAACCAAGTTTGAATACAACAAAGGTTTTGTCAACAAAGATGCAGCCAAAGAAAGGAAAATTGAACTATATGGAAGTCTGACAACAACAAACCGTTCAAAGGGACCAGTAAGAGGAGTGAAGCCAGCAGTGGAGCAGGGTCAGGCAGGAAAGATCCCCGGACCCAGACGCCCAGGCAGCTGGAGTAGCAGCGGGTAACAGCACGGACCCAGTGAGGGTACGGGGCAGGCTGGCCACGGTCACACATTTGCACACAGATATATCAGCAGAGGAATGAGCAGTGGGAAGGACGCATGGCCCCGGCAGCGGGAGGTGGCAGACCCGACTGCCATTGCTTTCCTTTGACCCCGCCCCCACATAGAGCATCACAACCCAGCGACTGAGTTGCCCCACCCTGGTGAACACCTAGGGCTCCACTCCTCATACAGAACAGGCACAAACAGTCCAAAATATGGCCCAAGAAGAACTCAAAGCCCCAGAGCCGATAACTCTAAGTGAAAAATAGCAAACCACTCAGACGCACAGTTCAAAATACTGGTGATCAGGATGCCCACAGAACTGGTTGATTATAGTCACAAATTAGAGGAACATATGAAGGCTAAACTAATTGAAAAGAAGGGAAATGCACAGGAAACCATTAATGATGGAAAGGAAACTGGGTCTCAAATCAATGGAGTGGACCGGAAGGAAGAACGAAACATCNAGCATAAGGAATATATAATGTGCAATCATAATTACATTAGCCAAGATTCAAATGGAGAGAATCCTAGAAGCAGCAAGGGATAAGGGGACAGTCACCTACAAAGGAGTACCCATCAGACTGTCAGTGGATTTCTCAAAAGAGACCTTACAGGCAAGAAGGGGCTGGAAAGAAGTATTCCAAGTCATGAAATCCAAAGACCTACATCCAAGATTGCTCTATCCAGCAAAGCTTTCATTTAGAATGGAAGAACAGATAAAGTGCTTCTCAGATAAGGTCAAATTCCAGGAGTTCATCATCACCAAGCTCTTATTATATGAAATGCTAAAGGGACTTATCTAAGAAAAAGAGGATGAAAAATATGAACAGTGAAAGGACAGCAAACTCAAAGTTATTAACAACCACACCTAAAACAAAAGCAAACCAAGAGGACAGCTAGATCAGGAGTGGAACCATAGAAATGAAGAACACATGGAGGGTTAGCAACAGGGGAGTGGGAGGAGGAGAAGGGGGGAGAAGGTACAGAAAATAGCATAGATGGTAGATAGAAAATAGGGGGGAGGGCAAGAATAGTAGGGGAAATATAGGACCTAAAGAACTTGAGACACGTGGTCATAAACTAAAAGGGAGGAATGGTGGGGGGTGTGCAGGGTGGAGGAGAATGAAGGGGGGTGAATAGAACAACTGTAATAGTATAATCAATAAAATATATTAAGAAAAAGAAGATTAAAAAATTTAAAAAAAATGAATGTAAAAGCAAAAAAAAAATAAATGGAATACTATTTGCACTACTGATAAAAATATTTTAAAGAAGGCTCCTAGAAGGAAATAATCTCAGCTTGTTAAAGAGTATATGTGACCACCTCATGACTAACTATATACTCAATTGCAAAATAATGAAAATATTCTCTTGAAAATCAAAAACATGAAAGAATGTCCACTTTATGGCTATTATTTGAAATAGCATTGAAATAATTAAACTGACAATTGAAGGAGAAAATAAATAAAAGACATCTAAATTAAAAAGAGTTAAAACTGTCACTATTTGCAGATGATATCATACTCTACATAGAATTTTTTAAAGAGTTCAACAAAATTAATTGAATTAATAAAATGGTTCATTAAGAAACAAAATTCAAAGTACAAAATCTGAAACACTGATATACAATAACAAACACTGGAAGAAGTGGTAAAGAAAGTAATACTATTAACAACTGCATGAAAAAGAATTGATTGCCTCTGAATTGACATCAACAAAGAGGTTAAAGACCTGTATTCTCAAGATGACAGGGCAGTGAAGAAAGAAAGTGAAATTAAAAATCCACCAAAAATGGAAGGATAGAATATTCCTTTATGTTGGAAAAATTAAATTGTTATAATTACTATATCTCCCAAAGCAAAGAATTGGTTCAACTGAAATGCTATCAAACTATTACTCACATTCTTCTCAGAAATGAAAATCTGAAAATGTATATGGAACAATAAATATCTTAAATAAGCAAATAAATTTAGAGAACAAAGTTATAGATATCACTCTGCATGTTCTCAAATGATACTATAAAGCTAAAATAAATAAAACGGAAAGGTATTGGCACAAAACAGACATTTAAAACAATGGAATATAGAGTGCCCAGGATCAAACCCTCTTACGTGAGCAACCAATGTATGACAGAGAAAGTAAAGACATACACTGCAGGGTTGACAGACTTTTCAACAGCTCATCCTGGAAAAACAAAATATTCATAATCAACAGAACCTGGATACTCTCTTACATCATATTAAAAAATAAACTAATACCAGCCTCACCTACCTCTTCACATTTTCAACTGATGGCAGCCTTGCTTTTCTCTTACCCACATCTCCCAGTTTTCTAAAAAAAAGTTAGCACCCCATCATTCTCTGCCTCACAGATAATTCTAGATCCACCCACCACTTTTTGCCTTCCAACTGATTCAATTCCTCCCTACATCCCCTGCTTTCCAAGCTATGTCAGGAATGGTTAAGTCCCCTTGTGTTTTACTTATGCCAGATGTAGAGTAAAGGGAGGCAGTGTGGCTTCCTTACCCAGTTATCTGGGCAACTGAGGGAAGCAGTTTCCCATAACCTTGAGATGGACCTGAAAACTATTGTTCTCATAGCCTTCAGACTGTGCCTGACAAAATGTTCCCATAGGCTTGAGTGGGCTTGCATGCATAGTATGAAGCTCTGTTGCATAATTCTGTTGCCACCCTGCTGGCTTTGTCTATAACCTAGTGTTTAATGATATAGAGGAGCCTTCTGGTGACACACTGGGTGACAAAAGGTGTGCAGTGGGCCACACAGGGTGCCACACTGGGTTGCCACACAAAGGGACAGGTGAAAAACAGGGGAACACACACCTTGAAGCCGGTGTGGTTCACCCCCTCTTGAAAAAAGGCATATCAGACATCCAAAAACCTCCTTGAATATTCTTCCATCTGCCCAAATACCATGAACCTGTCAGGCCTTGAATGGTTACACCATGCCAGATGTATCATCTATAGTTGAATGAGTGGACTTCAACCGAAATAGTACCAGTTATCTCAGTGAGCATTATACTTATCTACTGCCCTGAAAGATCTTTATTCTGACCACAGAAAGGACCAAAATCAAGACTAGATAAAAACTATCTCAAAATCCTTGAAAAATTGCATTCTACCTTTTTTCAAACTCGCAAGGCCCACAAGCCAGTGAGGAAGAAGGCAGATGAGTGAGTGAAAATTATTTAGATGACAACTCACAGCATGTCCAGCAGTACATACTGCAAGACCAGGTAATAGGTAAGCACTTGCCATGGCCGATCCAGTTGATCCCGCTGAAATAATACAAGGTTTGCTAACTAACACCCACTTTGTACATAAGCAAACTGAGCCTCAGAGGAATAAGGGATATTCTCAGGACCCAACCTGGTGTTGGGAATAGTCACGTGGTACCACGGACATGGCCAATGCTCACGTAGTAAAAAGCTGGTGTAGGATATGTTGTACTGTACTATATACCAGACAAATGAACAGGTGGATCATCATTTTGAGAATGTTTTGACAGGGATAGGCTGCTACCATGGATATTATGAAAATAATGTATTCTAAAAGATCCTCAAAGTTACAATCAGATGTCACCTTCATATTTAGTTAAAGAAAAAGGAACACAATATGAACAACATCACCAAAAAACACAAAAAGAATGACAATGTGGAGCTCCTGGAGGAACTCAGAGCTCTTCAAGGACACATGTATGCCCAAACTGAAGCAATTTCTGATCTCTAAATGTGCCATCATGAGATAGTTGATCAATGGGAATTATATGGTCATTCTTTTCAAGGCATTTTTTTTAGCTTAGGGACAAAAGACACCCCACCTTGTTCCTAAGTATGAATAGCCTGTATGAAGAGCATTTTCCCAGTGACCCCACAAGAAATAACCCAAATGCAGGGATGGGAAAATACAGACTTAAACATGTCAAATGGTTAAGTTCCTTCAGGCCAGTACTGAGAACTGGCAAATGTCCGGCAGCACCACATTCCCTCTAAGCTCCTGAGGCTTGGCACCCCCTGCCCTGAAGCAACAGGTACTGGAGAATTTCATGCCTCTGCAATTTAAAGACAGTGTAGAGGAGACACACACATCAATGGAATCCACTTGATTTTTTAAAAAGGCACTGATTGTTCTTTCTATTTAATCAAGTTTTGATATATCCATTGTAGAAATTTCAGACTTAGTAAAGAGACCAATACTTGTAGATTTAAAGAAGAAATATAGCCTTACCCCAGTATAGTATCTGATCTCATGACTTATAAAATGAAAGATCCATATTACTGGTAATATGGCTGACATCTTCCACACTATATTGGTAAAATATAGTGTACATCAGTGACAACTGTGATAGCATTGGGCAACTGTGATAGCACTTGACACTATGAGGATTGGGTTTGAAACTATTATAAATTTCAAGTGAAGATTGATTCTAATAGCAACCCCCATCAGAAACTACTGATAGCAATGTCATTGGAACAGAATGTTTAGTTCAAAATTGGCTGTAGCTATGAAGCACATGAATATAGAACATACACATATCTTTGTACTTGCAGCCTCATTTCTGTATAAATCTCTTCAGCCAAGCAGGGGCATGCCTTAAGAACTCAAATGTGTTTTCTTTTTTCTTTCTTTCTTTTTTTTGCATACATGTAACACCACAAATTTATTATAATACACATACACACAACAAAACTAAATCTCCAGAGGTCTCCACAGTCTTTAAAAGCATGACAGAAAGAAGGGATAGAATGAGAAAATGTAACCTCATAATCTTATAATTTAGATAACAATGTAATCTACTCAATTAAGAACTCTACTAAATTAAAACTGTAAAATTGCAATGTCCCTTACACAATTAACATTTTGCATTTCTATTTATTTACAATATATATACATATGTTTTCAAGGGTCCAAAGAGCCTTATGTCATAAACCAGATCTTGAAACTGGGCTCTTTATTTGTTAAGTGTGCAAATCCAAAGGCAATAATGTCCCCAAAAGTGGGATGAAGTCCCAGCAGAAACTCTGTGATCCACAAAGCCCTTTAATAAACACTTGTACTTGCCTGTACAAGTTCTGCATTTGTGTATGCATTTTGATCTGCTCATGTTTATTTACATGGAGCACGCTTCTGCCAACTGTGATTTCTTTTCATGTAACATGCTCTCCACTTTGATTCACGCAACTTAGAATGTTTCCCTCACATGTTGCTGTTAGCTGATAGGCATGTCAAATGTCTCAAAGACTACCAGGCAGTTAGGAGAGGTTGTACAAGGCAGGTTAGAAAGTGTACAAGGAAAAAAATCAAAATCTCTTGCTTTATATTCTTTTATAAAGAATATAATTTTTATGTTTTGTTTGTTTTTTGCTTTTGGTCTCTACCCTGCTGGGGTCTTTGGCAATTGTCTGTACATGTAGCAGCACCTACTACACCTTCTCATTTAGCACGAGTTGGATTTGAAGAGGCAAAACACGAAGACACCTCAGGAATCCTGAGTCTCTCCAAGAAGTAAATTAGATCTCTGTTTCTTTTAGCTCTGCTCTCCTATTCTTTATTCTTTATGTTTAAAACTATCAATTTCCTCCTACTTTCAACCCTCATCTTCTCGTACTGTAAGCAAGTGAAGTCACTAAAGGTCATTTAAAGGCACATAACCTTATGAATCTGCTAAGTGTGAATGGCCATGGAACAGATCAATAGGCTGGGAAGACACAGACTGTGGGCAATTACAGTGAGTAAACAGTCGGACTCTGTTTACAGTAAGCATCACTGGGTGTTATACAATAACTGAGTCACACAGTACTAATTGTTCAAAGTAATACAGGCTTAAGAAGTCCTTCAAAAATACAGTATAAATATAGCAGGGAAAAATAAGCTATAAAAGAAAAAATTTTAGATGTCTAAATATTTGTGTTTCTTGGACAAAAAATTTATTGACCATTAGTTTGGGTTTGAGAACAAGAGAATTTTAAAAAGTAGCAATTTTAAAGAAGCAAAATAAATTTTAGTCCTTCATTATATGTTAAAAGTTAGTAAAAAGAAGTCCAGGCTGTTAATTATTAATTCTGAAAAATATTTTTTTCATGCAGTATATCTAGAACAATAACTATTATGTAGTCTCTACTGAGAGAGATGCTTGTATAACTAAATCTTTCCTGGATAATCTCTGTGTCACCGTGTGCCTCCAATTGCTTCACAGGCCACTCGAACACATGTCTGCAAACTGTGATGAGTGGTCTGAAATCACTCATGATCACAGGCTACCTGCAGTGTGCTAATGACATGAGCATTTACATCTAACCACTATGCTTTTAACCAAGATAACCTTTTAAAGGACACATGGGCAAAACCAAGGGGGGAGGGTGGAAGCAAGTGAGGGAGGTGGATTCGGAGTGGTGGGGGAAGGGGTGGGGAGAAAATACAGACAACTGTGATTGAACAACAATAAAATAATTTAAAAAAATAATTCCCCTGTAAAAAAAAAGATAACCTTTTAAACCATGGCAATGTTAGAAAGTGACATTACAACACAACAGACAACAGACTAAAATAACACAGTAATTTTCCTAGTGAAATAACACAGTACTTTTTCCATTGACAAACTCACCTCTTTCTAGAAATATACAAACATAATTGAAAAACAGTCATTGCAAAGTGTCGATTAATCCATCAGAACAAATCACCTGTTTTCAAACATTAACCTTAGTGTCAAGTGCATCAGTGTGCTTGTCAGAGGAAGTGTCACCTCTAAACACTACACAACCGAAGGTTGTGAGAAAGTCTTGTCAGCAAAACTGGTGGCAGGTACTCCAGAGATCCATGAAAAATTATTGTTAGTGATGTTAAATGACAACCTATCTAAAATTCACTTAATGTTCACTTTGTTAGTTTTTTAGAATGGGAATTGTACTCTAGAATAAACACAGTGTCTTCTGAGTATAGTCAACAAGCTACAAAGCCAGAGCCCACATTTGGAGGTTTTCAGAGCTGGCAGAAGGAATCCATTGTACAGCATGGATCTCTGTCCGTACTCAAAATATCCAATGATATTTTTCATTTATATTGAACTTCTTTGAAAAGTACTGTACAATTTCACATAATCCTTTATTGTAACAAATGTATCAACCAGAACCTTTAGATGAGGTTTAAAAGCAGCTGAAAAACTGGCTGCTTCACTATCAGAAGACTCTGTTATCTGGGAGTTTGAGCTCTCAAATATCAGAAACCCCCATAACTTATCATAAAAATACAAGCTCTTGATTTTGAAAAATATACAAAATGCACTGCACATGGAAATATATCTTGATTGTCAAGGAAGACTAGGTATCAGTCTCATTCATAGATTCATGTGGTGCTTGAATTTCAGTGGTCTTTGTTTTTACAGATTCCATTTTTCACAGTTTTGGGCAGCCTTTGACCTTTTGTGTAGGCTCGGTACCAAAAATGGAGAAAGAGCAGCAGAAAGATGCACCCGTAACTCATAATGATGTACAGAAAAACTGGAAACTGGTACTTGCAATCCTCCATGAAAAAGAACTGGCCTATGTGGATGGTGACAATAATAAACTGGACAAGCTGCAATGATGTCAAATATTTTTTCCACCACAGATACTTCTGGTAGGCTGGTTCCAATGCACACAGTCCATAATAGGAATACACAACCACACGCACAGCTGTGTTTACAAAGGCATGGAACGTTCCCAAACCCCCTGCAGCAAATTTGACTCCAAACCACCAGGTCCATGGCATGATGGTATGATGGAAGACATGCAGGAAAGTCACTTGGCTATTTTTCTTATGCAGAACAAAAAGGATAATATCTAGTAGCTCAATAAATTTGGAGAAGTAATACAGTCAGCAGGTGTGTACCATCCTCAATGCTGTAGGCGACTGTGAATAGTCAACAATTTCACATCAAAATGAATAACCTGTACCCCAGACATTACAAACTCATAACACATATACACAGAAAAGAGTACTATGAAAAAATTGTATGTTATCATCACTTTCTTGAGTTCAAAGGGCTTTCGATTTTCCATGAGCTTTGGTCCCAGGGAAGTGACAAAATAGATATAGAGTCCCAAGATGACGGTTTGCGGCAGAGGCGAGGACATGAGGAGCCAGCCTTCAACTCTAGGATCAGCATGCTTGAGCCAATTACCATAAAGACAAACTGTCCTTGAAGTAAGATCGCTGAAGGCCATTTTCCACTGGATTTACTGGCTCTTACAATAGGTTCCCACGGGGACTGGAGCCCAAGCACCTGGCACGCGCGAGAGCTGAAGGCGAGGACTCGAGCCTCAAATGTGTTTTCAAAAATCACAATTTGAAGTCTAAAGGCCCATTACCTCACAGTGTGCCTGTATTTGGATTGATAGTTTTTAGAGGATAATATATATTTTTTAATATATTTCATTGATTATACCATTACAGTTGTTCTATTCCCCCCGCTTCATTCCCCTCCACCCTGCACACACCTTTCCCCACCATTCCCCCCCTTTAGTTTATGACCACATGACTCAAGTTCTTTAGATTCTATATTTCCCCTACTATTCTTGCCCTCCTCCTATCTATTTTTTACCTACCATCTATGCTACTTATTTTCTGTATCTCCTCCCCCCTTCTTTTCCTCCCACTCCCCTGTTGCTAACCCTCCATGTGTTCTTCATTTCTATGGTTCCACTCCTGATCTAGCTGTCCTCTTGGTTTGCTTTTGTTTTAGGTGTGGTTGTTAATAACTGTGTGTTTGCTGTCCTTTCACTGTTCATATTTTTCATCTTCTTTTTCTTATATAAGTCCCTTTAGCATTTCATATAATAAGGGCTTGGTGATGATGAACTCCTTGAACTTGACCTTATCTGAGAAGCACTTTATCTGTCCTTCCATTCTAAATGAAAGTTTTGCTGGATAAAGCAATCTTGGCTGTAGGTCTTTGGATTTCATGACTTGGAATACTTCTTTCCAGCCCCTTCTTGCCTGTAAGGTCTCTTTTGAGAAATCCGCTGACAGTCTGATGGGTACTCCTTTGTAGGTGACTGTCCCCTTATCCCTTGCTGCTTCTAGGATTCTCTCCTTCATTTTGGTCTTGGCTAATGTAATTATGATGTGCCTTGGTGTGTTCCTTCTTGGGTCCAACTTCTTTGGGACTCTCTGAGCTTCCTGGATTTCCTGGAAGTCTATTTCCTTTGCCAGACTGGGGAAGTTCTCCTTTATTATTTGTTCAAATACGTTTTCCACTCGTGGCTGTTTCTTTCCCCCTTCTGGTACCCCTATAATTCGGATGTTGGAACGTTTAAAGATGTCCTGGAGGTTCCTAAGCCTCTCCTCATTTTTTTGAATTCTCATTTCTTCATTCCTTTCTGGTGGGATGTTTTGTTCTTCCTTCTGGTCCATTCCATTGATTTGAGTCCCAGTTTCCTTTCCATCACTATTGGTTTCCTGTGCATTTCCCTTCATTTCAATTAGTTTAGCCTTCATATGTTCCTCTAATTTGTGACTTTGTTCCTCTAATTTGTGACTATAATCTACCAGTTCTGTGAGCATCCTGATAAATAGTGTCTTGAATTGTGCTCCTGAGAGGCTGGCAATTTCTCGGTCGCTTAGAGTTATTGGCTCTGGGACTTTGAGTTCTTCTTGCACCATCTTTTGGGCTGTTTGTGCCTGTTCCGTAGCAGGATCAGAGCCTGAAGTGTTCACTAGAACAGGGCAACTAAGTCGCTGGGTTGTGACGTTGTATGTGGGGGTGGGGTCAAAGAGGGACAATGGCTTCCCGTCTGCCGCCTGCCGCTGCGGCCCTGCGCCGCAGCCACCACTGTCACCAGGCCCACGTGTTTCATTCTACTGCACGCGAGTGTGCCACAGCCGTCAGCCCTCCACCACTGGGTTCACCCCCTAAGGCCTGCGTGGTCCGTTTCACTGTGCGCGAATGTGCGACCGCGGTCAGTCTGCCCCTGACTGGTTCCAGGCTGCCTGCGTGCCTAGGTCGGGGGATCTGTCCTGCCCGACCCAGCTCCACTGCTGGCTCTGCCGCTGGCTCCGCCTCTCTTACCATCCCCGTTGAACGGTTCGTAGTTTTCGGACTTCCGTATAATTCCGTTTTCTGGTCTTTGGGTGTGTCCTAGTTCTCCAAACCTTTGTTGTATTCAAACTTGGTTGTGGGAGAAGGCACAGTATTTCCACCTATGCCTCCATCTTGGCGGAAGTCTTTAGAGGATAATATTGAGTTAACTTGGGTGGATCCTAATACAATAAAAGTGGACCGATTACCAAAGGGTCAGGTCACAGAAGCATTGAGGAAACACCTGGGAGCAAGAAGTTTAAATACACTCACCTGCAAGACAAGAAAAGGGTCTTCAGGAGAAAACAATCCAGCCCATGACCTGATCTCAGAATATGAGCTTCCAGAACTGTCAGTAAAAAAAAGTATGTTGTTTATACCCACCAACATAGCACTACATTTTGAAAGCACAAGAAAACTAATGATCCTTATCAGGAGACAATTTGGATATTTTTGGCAGAACTGCAGACATGGCAACTGAATGTAATCATGTCATGGTCTAGTGGCATTGTCAGATTGTGACCCTGTGACAAATGCTCTCCCTTGTGGGAATTCATGAAAATAAGTTATGTCACAGCTTCTGACCTTTGGTGGGGGGGCGGGTCTAGGCTTGTTATGCGCTAATTTGCACAAAAACATCTGGAATAGCTTAATCACTTCTGCCATTTTGAGTATAAATGATGCTATTAAGAGTCATAACAGGTAAGTGTCTGAGAAAATCTGAAAGGACAATGGAGCTGACTGCTACACCAACACCTAAGGAACTATATCCAAATGCAAGATATTTATGGCTTGCTGTGATGTTGAACAACATACCATTTTCTCTAATATATGGCACAAATATGTGAGCACTCTCTTTGTATACCTTCATTTAGTGGCTGGTGGTGGAGAGAATGGATGCTCAGATTTCACTGGGAGTGGGACAGAATGAGATCTAGTGTGAGACTCTGAGCGTGTCCTAAGGATCTCATAGACTGGTTCTGGTATATTTGCTTGCCATTGTCATTTTAAGATTTGGGCTTTACAGATGCTTCTACAGAGCCCACTCTCAGCTGTGACAGGTTTTGACTGGTGTTTTACTGTATCTGCCACCTGTCTAAGGCTACAGAGACTTTGTACCTAACTGCTCTTCCATGAATTTCTGTGTGGAGCTTTGTAAAGATGTCTGGTATTTATTCAGGTAATATTAGGGGGCTGTCTGGCATCACAGCAGAGTGAAACACCACCATAATTTTAAAAATTTATTCTTATCAGGTACAGAGGAAAAACTACATATAGCTGAAACATTACATTAAGGAAAACCAAAGGACACCTCAGTAGTTCAGAATTGCAAGAATGGAGAGTAGCTGGTTCTCTAGCACTCCCTTCTTATTCTGCAAATCATAACAAGAGGTACACACCATACAGACACAGCAGGATCCCAATACCTAACAAAGTGCTTTTGACCAGGAAAGCCACCCACTTCTGGTATTTTCCCCACAACACAAATAATTGGGAATGGCTGCAATGCTGCCCATGTGGGATCACAGTAAAGGTGTAAGTTACCTGAGAATACTCACAGCTGAATAAGCAAAGTTGTTAAAGGGGAAGCCAGATTCAGTGTTTACAGTGAGGAAAAAAATTTTTATGGCCTTTCCCAAAACACACATCCTGAGGAAGTATAGAGACAGCTGGCAAACATTTTTGATCTCTCCACCTTCTTCACTAAAGTAAGCTTGATAGGGATCTGTCTCTAGAATGTTGGTAAGTACCAGATTTCTTCTGTTTTGTTTCCTCAATGAAGAAGTGAGCTAGCTTTTTAAGAGTTGCATTAAGTGGGTGCTTTTTTTCAATTACACCTCTCTGAAAGGTTCTCAGAGCTCTTGACTTGTCACCCATGACTCCACCATTAATATTCAAATGCAAGAGGCCACTACCGTGGCGGCTGCTCGGACCGCAGCGCATAAAGGGGCCGCCGCCGGGTGATGCGGTGACTGCTGCGGCAGGCGCAGGAGCCCAGTGGGCCTCGGCCCTCTATAGGTGCCGCTGAACGCGCGCTTCCGAGCTCTCCATCTTCTCCGGTGAACCCGTGGTCACCGAGGCGGCTTCGCGCCCCCTCGCCCCTTCCCCGTCCCTCCCCTGGCCCCGTCCCCGCCCTGGGGGCTGCAGCCACCCACCTCCCACGATGGCTCTAAAGAGAATTCACAAGGAATTGAATGACCTGGCACGGGACATCCCCCCACCCCCCACCCCGCACAGTGTTCAGCAGGTCCTGTTGGAGATGACGTGTTCCATTGGCAGGCTACAATAATGGGGCCAAACGACAGTCCCTATCAGGGTGGAGTATTTTTCTTGACAATTCATTTCCCAACAGATTACCCCTTCAAACCACCTAAGGTTGCATTTACAACAAGAATTTATCATCCAAATATTAACAGTAACGGCAGCATTTGTCTTGATATTCTACGGTCACAGTGGTCTCCAGCACTATTTCAAAAGTACTCTTGTCCATCTGTTCTCTGTTGTGTGATCCTAATCCAGATGATCCCTTAGTGCTTGAGATTGCTCGGATCTACAAAACAGATAGAGAAAAGTACAACAGAATAGCTCGGGAATGGACTCAGAAGTATGCGATGTAATTAAAGAAATTATTGGATAACCTCTACAAATAAAGATAGGGGAACTCTGAAAGAGAAAGTCCTTTTGATTTCCATTTGACTGCTTTCTATGAGCCCACGCCTCATCTTCCCCTGTGCACATGTTTACCTGATACAGCAGTTCTGCGTGTTGTACATACTTGGAACAACAAACTAGAAATACTGTACTTCTGTACCAACATTGCCTCCTAGCAGAGAAGTGTGTGTGTGACAAGCCAGTTCTTCGGGCGTAACCTAGGTGTGAGACTAAAAGCTTTCTTATTGACTTAAATTTGGATAACGGCAGGTGAGGGCTGGTGGTTATGGTGTGTGCTTGGATGGGGAAGAAAAGCTCTACTGACTTACAGGAGATGGTTTTTAAGTGGAATCCTTTTAAACTCAAAACAGATATGAAAAGCAAAGCGAAGAACACGAAGCTGTTTCTATGCTCATTTTATGCTGAAGGACCTACGTCTTAGGTGAAAGTTACAACCAACCAGATTAAAACCTACCATTTTAAGGTCTAAGTTTAACTGGATTGGAGCTATTAGTACATAAAGTGTGATGGGCTTTGTTCCCACCTCTTACATCTCTCCACCCTTTAACCCTCATCCTTTCAGCCCCTCTTTTTCTCTTCCATATTCTTTGGTTTATATGTGGTTTCTCAGTTAATACATAGCTAATAGCTCTTCTTTTTCTTATGTTTTTAACTGCTTAGATCTCTCTGGAAAAGGGTGAAAATTCATTTGATGGAAATACTTGTGTATATTTAAAGACCCAGTTGCTCCTCTGGAGCTTGTACGTTCAAGAATGATTAATCTGTGTAATAAACTGATTACTACAGTCATTACATATAAAAAATATTCAAATGCATCAAGCACAGATTTTCCACAGATTCCTAGGAAGGTAACAAGGGTCCCAGGTTTCAGAAGTAAGAGATATGTACAAACACTTGTTTTGTGATCACATTAGTGCCATTGTGTTTCTCTGGACTCTCCAGTGACCCATCTGGCTCACTGGGGATGAGGACTGCAACTACTTTCTAGAGACATTTTCTCAGGTGTATGACATACAACCCAAAACACTGTGGGTTGGTGTCACGTGGGTTGGTGGAAAATGTCAGACATGGCAAAAGTATCAAAAAGAAGTGAAATGTAGCTAGAAATACTAAATAAATCAGGTCTGAGATTCATCAATACGATTTTTTTGAAAAACACTACTCTGGACAACATTTTTTGGTACTCATCTTTATGGAGTTAACACTAAGAAAACATACAAATGTTACTACTTCTGCCATATAAATTTCCATAGATTCCTATTATACTTCGAATCAGATTTTGTGCTCATATCAACCTATATGATGTGCAGCTTCCATAATGGTTTCCTATGGACACTGTCTGTCAATATGAACATTTGGGGTCACCACAAAGTGCTTTTGAACTAGCTTCTCTACAATACAGCCAAAGTGATGTGAAGTTGCATATGTCTTCCAAGTAAAAATAATGTCATCCTGGTCAGGTGGCTGTTTGTTCCAGCATCATCCCATTCACCACAGAGTAGCTGCTTAAGTCCCTAGTCAGACACCTATGTAAATTGTGGGTTCAAAACCTGATAAGGGCATACTGAAATCAATTGATCAATGTTTCTCTCTCACATTGGTGTTTTCTCCCTCTGTTTCTGTTCCTGCCTCTCTGAAAAATAAATAAAATATATCTTTGTGTGAAGATTTAAAACACTACTTTAAAAATATCACTTTTCACTCATTTACTTCTTTGAATATTATGTTTCTCCATGTTTGTTTTAATCTCTCTCTTTCTTTTTCTAACTCCCTTGATTTGTCTCTTTTTTATATATTTTTAGTGTGTTGGTGTACTGTAGGCATGTATTCAATTGTGGACAAATGTTACCAAATGTCCTACAATGCAGAAGGCATCACCCAAAACACAAGTGATTTGTCCTAAAATGTCAATGGTTAACCCATGGGAAGAGCCCCAACACTGATGCATATTAAGTACTGTGTGTTAGTCTTCAGATTCTGTATATGGGCTGCGTGGTTGGGAACACTGAAGGTTGTGGATGTGGTCTTTCTGTTGGATCAGATGTATATTCTTTATGACTGATATAGTAAAAAAAACTCTGAGGTGTTAAATTTTGTCATGTTACTCTCACTCAATATTGAATGAGGAGATAAGAGGTTCAGAAGTATAGAAATCTTCAGAGCCGGGCCTGGGGGCCAGTAACCTGAGAAACAGTGGCCGTCCTAGTTGTAAAGCTGCAAAATCTCCTAAGGAGGTGTCACCTGAGGAAGGTCAATCTTGAGACACAATGAAAGTCTGCAAACACAGGTGTTCTTACACATCCCTGTCTTCAGGTTCTGAGCTGTTGAAGGAAAGGAGCGGACTGAAAGATAATTAGAGGGAGAGGATGAGCACTGAAAATGAGGATCAAAACTAGCATAAATTAAAAGCAAAGAGGCTTAATTATGCTTGGCATTAGTTGGATAGGAGGGAATGTAGGCAGGAACAGAGTGAGTCAGTTGGAAGGCAAAGAGAGATGAGTAGTACAAAAGTTTCTGTGAGGCTGGGATTGGTGAGGGGTGGACTTTAATGGGAAGGCAGGGAGAGGTGGGTAAGTCCATGTCAGGGCTGCTGTCAGTTGGAAATATGGGAGAGATGGGCAGAGCTGTTATCAGTTTAAGTTTATTTTGTATATGTTGTAAGAATGTAGACCAGTTTAACTGCATGCATAAACTCAGTTTTTCCAAGACCAGTTGTTGAAAAGTCTGTCAACTCTTCAGTGTATATTTGTACCTTCTCTCTCACAAATTACTTGTTCACATAAGAGGGTTTAATTCTGAATTCTCTATACTCTTCCATTGACTTAGGCATCTGTCTTGTGCCGATACATTTCTGGGTTTGTTTGTTTTATAAAGATTTTATTTATTTATTTAGAGAGAGGGGAAGGGAGGGAGAAAGAAAGGTAGAGAAATACCAATGTGTGGTTGCCTCTCACATGGCCCCCACTGGGGACCTGATCCACAACCCGGGCATGTGCCCTGAATGGGAATCAAACTGGTCAACCTTCAGTTCACAGTCAGTGCTTAATTCACTGAGCTACAAACCAGGGCATCTGTTTTCACACTTTATTAGAATACTAAAGTATTATTAACTTTCGTCATATATTTATTTTATATAGTCATACATGTATGAATTATATATTATATATTTAAGCATTATTAAATTCTACAGAATAGATGAAGAACATGTAGTGTGATATCTCCAACATTGTTTTTTCTTCTCCAAATATAGTTGGCTATTTAAAGTATCTGTTGTTCCATATAAATTTTAAGATTTTTTATTCTGAGAAGTAGTCTGATGAGGTTTGAATTGAACTAATAGCTTTGGGAAGTAATTATAACAATAATTAATTGTTAATTATAATTAAACAAAAGTAATTGCAATTATAAAAATTTAATCTTCCTATGATACACAAATGATTTATCCTTCCATTTCTTGTGTTATTTTCAGTTTCTCTCTTCACTGTTCTTTAATTTTGAGAGTACAGGTCCTTCACCTATTTGTTTATTCCAATTTGCAGGCATTTTTTTCCTTTCCATGTAATTATCAATAGCATTATTTTCTTCTTTCATTGTTTATTAGTGCTATGAATGTGACAGATTTCTATATATTCAGTTTGCATTTTGGTTCTTAATTATTTTTTAATTCTATTAAACTTGTTCAATTCTTTAAGAAATTGTGGATGGGGGGCAAGATGGTGGAGGAGTGAGTGGAAGCCACGCTGACCTCCTCCCAGGACCAATCTGGAATTACAATTAAATTTTGGAGAAATTACCAAGAAAAAACAATTAAACTACAGTGAGAAAGAAGCCTTATGACCTCGGATATACAGAAAACTCACCTTCAGCTCATCCTGTCTGGTATGGAATGTGGTGGATACTCTACATGGCTTACTGGGTGCCCAAAGGCAGCAGTGCTGAAGGGATAATAAAGTAGCAGATTAGACCACCCCTCAGAAGAATGGGGTCTAAATACTAAACTGGGTTCCCTAGCCTAGAACACCAGAGTCAAAAAGTATACAGATAACAACCTGCAATGAAAAGCTGCAGAGTTTTCTCTGCTAGAGACAGATGGCTACAGTTGGAAAGAGCCTTTTAAAGGGCCAACACACCAATTTTCATTTGCTGTCACTTAGCTGGGGTTCCAGCAAAGGCAGGAGCAGATTGGCCTGGAGATGCCTAAGGAGAGACTGGGGATGGAAGCTTTGGGGACAGTGCAGAAAGAGTACCCACAGGAAACCCAGTGCTGAGTCTGCCCCCAAAACCCAGGAGCCAAAATGCTCAGGCAGACCACTCCCCTTTGAGTGGAGGCAGCCTGAAGGGAAACAACAGCCCAGCCTCCAAGGGAGACTCTTCCCTGGCCCTCTGATGCTTAACCCTAACTTTGGAGTACAGAGAGACTAAATAAATAACTAAATGAGACCACAAAAGATGTAAATCCCTACCAAAGGGGAGGAAGAGTGGACTAGAGAGGCTTGAGGAAAGACTGGGAATGGAGGCATAAAGGAGAAAGCTGAGAGACTGCCCACCAGGGAATCCTGGTGCTGGGTCATCATGGCTACTGCAGTAGCCTTCCTGTTCAGGCAGACCACTCCCCTCTGAGCAGTGAGAGACTGATTAGAAAGAATCATTTGACTTGGTAATTACACTGCTGAGATTATATCCTAAGAATCTTGAAACATCAATTCAAAATGACGTATGCACTCCAATACTCATAGCGGCACAATTCATACATCCAAGTGCCGGAAGGAACTTAAGTCCCCATCAGTAAATGAATGGATCAGAAAAACAATGGTGCATGTACACGATGGAATACTATGCATCAGAAATAAAGAAGGAGCTCCTACCATATGCAAGAGTACTGGAGAGCATAATGCTAAGTAAGTGAAATAAGCCAGGTGGTGAGGGACAAATACTATATGATCTCACCTGTAAGTGGATCCTACTCAACAAAATATGGAAGCCAGAAAAATATAACCTGAGACATTGAACTTACGAACAAACTGACAGTAACCAGAGGAGAGGTCAGAGGGGATATGGGGGTGAAAATGCAGAAGGGTTTTCAGGAACATCTATAAATGACACATGCAGAAAACCAAAGTAGGGTAGGATTGAGGGTACAAAGTGGGATGGATGGTCTGATGGGAATGGTTGGGGAAAATGAAGAGAATTGTAGTTGAACAACAAAAGAAAAAAAATTTCGTCATGTCATCTACAAATGCTGAGTTTTCTTTCTTTTTATTTAGATGGATTTTATTTACTTTTTGGATTGCTCTGTGTAAATATTCCATTATTACTTTTAGTAAGAGTAATGAGAGTAGGCATTTTTGACATGTTTTTAGACTTTAAAAATGTTTTCATTATTTCACAATTGAGTATTATGTTAGCTGTGAGGTTGCCATATATTGCTTTTATCAAGCTGTGACCTTTCCTTCTATTAGCATTCTTTTGAAATATTTTTTATCAGTAATGCATGTTTATTTCTTCAAAAAATTTTTCCTGTGTCTCTCAAACAATCATATAATTCTTGTTTTTGGTTTTTGATGTGATGAATCATATTGATTGTTTGCTGGATGTTGAGCCATTCTTGCAACACTGGTAAAGGGAAAGGGAGGGAGAGAGGGAAAGAATTATCAATGTGTGAGAGAATCATAGATCACTTTCCTCCAATATAGGAGACAGTTTTGCATGGCTTGGACCCAGCTTGCACTTGGCCATGCACAGGACACACACACACAGATAGATTCTCCCATGGGGAATCAGGCCTGCATTGTACCTAGACTGCTATGAGACTTGCTTTTGCTAAAACTGAAACACAAGCACCCTGAATTGAGGCACAAGTGCTTATTGTATTTTCCTGAAGTCTGTGCTAAACCTCCCCAGTATGGAGTGTAACTGGTTCAACCACTTTTCCCTTTGCATTTGCAAATATCCTCCTCCTGTGATGTGATTAGCAGCATCCTCTCCTTTGTTTTCTGTAAAAGGTAGCCATCTAAAGCAAACCTGTGCACAGTAAATGAGGACCATCATGCAATGTGCCCAGAAAAGCAATAAAAGCTTATCAAGACAAGGGTTGGGGCACTCTCCCCTCACACTCTTGAGGCTTTTCTCCTCTTGAGAGAGAAGCCTCGCCATCCCTTTTCCTCCACAGGACTGAGTAGTCCATGTGAGTCTGTTGTGTCTCATCCATAATACCACAGACCCCATGAGCCAGGGTCTGCATTGCTTTCACACATACCCAACATGGGACCTTGCCTGCATTCTGGGCACATGCCCTGACGTTGAAGTTAATCACTGACTCAAAAGTGATGCCCAACCCACTGAGTCACACTATTCAGGGTTCTTCTTCAGTGTTTTTGTTATTTGTATATACAAATGTGACAAATTTTGGCATCTTAATGTTGAATTTTGATACCTTAGTAAATTTGTTTTATGAATTTTATCCATTTGTTTTGATTCTCTTGGATTTCTATCTCTTCTGGTATAAGCTGAAAAAGTGACAGCTTGACTTTTTTTATTTATTGAATACATGTATGGCATTTTTTTTCTTTTCTACAGTGTGCCATACCTAGAAGTTATAGCATTAGTTTGAATTAGAGTGGAGAGAATGGACATTTTTTTCTTTTGTCTTATCTTAAAAAGAAAGCTGTATTTTTTCCACAACTGAGTATGATAGTAGCTGTATGCTTATCCTATATAGCCTTTATCAAGTTGCAGGATTTTCACTGTATATTCATTTCTCAGTTTTTTTCAATCATAAGTTGACACTGAATTTTGCCAAATGCTTTTCCTGCAACATTTCAATGAGCACATGTGTATAATTCTTGATATTGTTGATTTGGTAAGTCACCTTAATATTTAAAAGATGTTGAACTAGATATGTATTTTTGGTTCATTGCTACTTGATTACAATGTATAATTCTTTGAACATCCTGATAAATTCAGTTTGCTATTATTCTGTTAAGAATTGTGGCACCTGTATTTGTTCGGAATATTGGCCTGTAATCTTTCCCTCTGTTGTATCTTTGTTTGTTTTATCATATTAATGCTGGCCTACGAATATGAATTTGAGAGTGTTATTCAATAGTTTTAAAAGTAGTTTAAAGAGAAAATGTACTAATTATTATTTAAGTATTTGGTAGAATTTACCTGTAAGTCACGTGGTCCTGGGAGTTTGTGTTCTCTTGGGAGTTTGTATCACTGCTTCAATTTCATTGCTAGAAATTGATCTATAGTGATTTGGTGTTACTTTCTAGTTGAGCCTTGGGAGGCTGTATTTTTTTTCAGCAAAATCCATTTCATCTGGATGGTGAAATGTGTTGGTATGTAATGGTTCATAATATTTTAATGATTTTTTACCCTGTGGCATCAGTTGATATTTTCATTTCATTCTATTCACTTTTTGTTCCCTCTTTGATGAGTCTTACTATTAGGTTGTCCATTCTATTTATTTTTCAATGACTCAGGCTTTGCTTTATTAGTCTTTGTCTTATATTTTCATTTGACTTATTTCTACTCAGATCTTTGGTAAAGATTTTCTTATACTTATTTGTGTATTTTTATTTCTCTGGATAATTCAGGAATAAATTTAGCAATTTTTTGGATTATTTTCCTGTTCTTTTGGTAGCCCTATATAACTATAGTGTTTTCTCATTTAAATGCTTTTTCATCATACTAGATTTTCTTAGGTTATTTTTCCATTTGTATGCATCTCAAGGTAGATTTTGTTTTCTATTTGTTTTTGTCTTTGTTCTATCAACTCTTTAGAAGCATGTTCTTTTAACAATACGAGAGTATCCATACTACCCAAAGCAAGTTATGGATTCAATGCAATGCCTATTAAAGTACCAGTGACATATTTCACAGATATGGAACAAATATTTCACAAATTTATTTAGAACCATAAATGACCCAAAATACTGGCAGCAATTTTGAGAATGAAGAATGCAGTTGGAGAAATCACAAATTTGGCATCAAACAATATTACAAGGCCTTGGTAATCAAAATAGTCTCATAGTCATAAGAACAGACATAGATCAATGGAACAGAATAGAGATCCCAGAAATAAGCCTAAAACTCTATTGGCAATTAATATTCACCAAAGAAGGCAGAAACATAAAATGGGTTGAAAATAATCTCTTCAAAATATGGTGCTGGGAATCTGCATTGTAATATGCAAAAAACTGAAACTTGACCACAAACTTACACCATGCACAAAACTAAATTCCATATAGATAAAAGATTTATATAACTCACAACCCCATAAAAGTCCCACAGGAGAACATAGGCAGGAAAATTTCAGATATTCCACATAGCAATATTGTCACCAGTATGTTTTCTAGACCAAGGGCCATAAAGGAAAGAATAAACAAATGGGACCTCAACAGAACAAAAACTTCTGAATGCATACACAAAGTATCAGCAAAGTGAAAAGGGAACCAACTGTATGAGAAAACATATTTTTCCATGATACCTCAGACAAAGGTTTGATCCTCAAAATATATTTCATCCTTTTTTTGTTTTTCTTTTAAAATTATTTTATTGTTGTTCAAGTACAGCTGACAATTTAATAAAATGGGAAATTTTTACAAAACTCACCATTTCAAGGTAAACCAATAAGAATTATATAAGCATAACAAAACAGTTACCAGCAACAAATTTGAAGAAGTAATCACAACACCCAAAGAACAAAAGCCCAGGATCAGATAGATTTACAGGGGAATTCTAACACTTATTTTAAATTAATTAATAAATTATAGACGTACACTTCCAAATTTAATTTACAATCCCAACATTACTCTGATGCCAAAACTACACAAAGACACTAGAGAGACAGAGAGTGTGTGTTATAGGCCTATATTGTGGATAAATGTCCAGGCCAAAATTCTCAACAAAACAATAGCAAACCAAATTTAGTAATAGTTTTAAATGATTACGCATCCTGATCAAGTGTGAATTTTATCACTCATGCAAGAATGGCTTAACACCCACAGACAATCAGTTCCAGTCATCATATCAAAACCCCCAAATAAGAATCATATGATGATTTGAGAGATACAGAAAAAGCCTTTGAAAAACTAAATATGCATTACAGATAAAATATTTCAAAAGAATGCTAGTAGAAAGAAAGGTCTCAGCTTGATAAAGGCTATATATGACAGCATTGAAGCTAACATAATACTCAGTTGTGAAATAATGAAATAACATAAAATAATTTTAAAGATCAAAACCATGTCAACAATGTCTACTCTCATTACTATTTTCGGTATAATAATGAAATATTTAGACATGGCAGTCAAAAAAGAAAAATAAAATGTATGTAAATAAAAAAAGAAAGAAAACGGTCAGCATTTGTATATGACATGATATTCTATACATAATTTATTCTTTTTCTTTCTCTTTTCTTTTTTTATTGTTGTTCAAGTACAATTTTCTCCATTTTCCCTCTACTACTCCCCACAGCCCAATGACCCCACTTCCCACTCTCAATCATACCCTCCTTGGGTATTGTCCATGTCACCTTTATATCTGTTCCTGAAACCCTTCCCCCTATTTCCCTCCATTACCTCCTCCCACCTTTCCTGTGTTTTTTTTTTTATTAGGTTGCACTTAAAGGAGAGATCATATGATATTTGTCTTTCACCTCCTGGCTTATTTCACTTAGCATTATGTACTATTTCTTCCATACTGTCTCTAAGGGTAGGAGCTCCTTATTTCTTTCTGTTGCATAGTATTCCATCATGTAAATGTACCATAGTTTTTTAATCAATTCATTTACCAATGGGCACTTTGTTTACTTTCAGCACTTGGCTTTGTGAATTGTGCTGCTATAAACATTGGGGAGCACAGGTTCTTTAGAATTGGTGTTTCAGTTTCCTTAGAGTATAATCCCAGTAATGGAATTATGTGGTCAAAAGGCAGTTCCATTTCTAGTTTTCTGAGGAAATTCCATACTGTTTTCAACAGAGGCTGAACCAGTCTGCATTGCCACCAACAGTGCACTAGGGTTCCCTTTTCTCCACATCTTCCTGTTTTTTAAAAAATTTTTAAAAACATTTTATTTATCTTTAGAGGGGAAGGGAAGGAGAGAGGAAGAGAAACATCAATGTATGGTTGCTTCTCGTGCATCCCCTGCTGGGAACTGGCCCCTGCTGGGAACTGGCCTGCAACCCAGGCATGTGCCCTGACTGGGAATTGAACCGCGATCCTCTGGTTGGCAGGCCTGTGCTCAATCCACTGAGCTACACCAGCCAGGGCTGTTTTTTTAAAATTATTTCATTGTTCTTCAATTACAGTTGTCTGCCTTTACCCCCTACAACTGCCATCAAACCGCAGACAAGTCCAACTCCCTCCCTTGCATACACATCCTGTTCAACACTTATTGTTTATGGTGCCCATTGTCACGGGTGTGAAGTGTTATCTCATTGTGGTTTCCATTTCCATCCCTCTGATGGTTAGTGATGCTGAGCATCTTTTCATGTGTCTTTGCGCCCTTGTAGAAGTCTCTTCAAGTCTTTTGCCCATTTTTTAGATGGGTTATTTGTCCTCTTTGAGTAGACTCATGTGAATTTTTCATATATTTTGATCAAACCCTTTTCCAAGGTAGTATTGGCAAATACGTTTTCCCATACAGTTGGTTCTCTTTTCACTTTAATGCCATTTTCCTCAGCCATGAAGACTTTTTTTAAATGAGATCCCATTTCTTTATACTTCCCTGTATGTCCCTTGCTCTAGGAGACATATTGATTGAAATAGTGATAAATGGAATATATGAGATTTTACTGTGTATGTTCTCCTCTAGGACTTTTATGGTGTAAGGTCATATATTTAAGTCTTTTATTAACCTTGAATTTGTTCAGTGTATGGTGTATGTTGGTGAATGAGTTCCATATTCTCGCATGTATCTGTCCAGGTCTCCCAACACCATTTGTTGAAAACGTTCTTGTTACTCCTTCATATGCTCTAGCCTGTTCTGTCAAATATTAATTGACCATAGAGTTTTCTGAACTGTTCTTGTTTCCTTGCTTTCTTTACAGTCCTGGAAATTGCCTAGCAACACAATCATTGTTAACAGCATGAGGATTCATATTTATCATGAGAAATCTATTTGTTTTGTTCTCCACAACTTAGAGAGGACATCTATTGTTTGGGACGTATAGTGCTATCAGTGTGTAAGTGAGTATGAAACTAAAAGCACCCCTTTGGGGCTCTGAGTGCATTTCACTCTGGTAACACAATAATGAAGAGTTCCCACTCCTGTAAAGCACCCGGGAACAAAAATATTTCTTAAGAGCAGGTTTTCAACACAATAATGAAAGACCTACTTCAATCAACACTGTTGAATACCTTATCAATGGACTCATTCAGTAGATGATGAAATGAGGGGTGTCTCAAATACTAGGCACTGTCATCAGCACTCTGTTGAAGTATCTTTCTGAAATATCACTTTTGTGGTACATCTGATAATGAAAGAGCTACTGAAATCACTTTTCTTTACTCAAATGAGGGAATGTATGCATAAGGGTCTGTTACCTTTGAAGTAGAATAAGCTTCCTCAGTACTGTCTCCTCTAAAACTCTCTAATACAAAATCATAGGGAAGCTAAGACAAGCATGTAGTCTGTAGCAACTGACTTGGATAAAACACTTTTGTGTATGTCAAAATAAATATGAAGCTAACTGTCCACAATCTATCACTGAGGGCATTTTGTTCTGACACAAAGGTGATGAATTGTTTTAACCCTTCTAATTCACTCAGGAATGAGCAAGTCTAGTATGAGGCAGTTTAAGCAAACTCCACTTAAGTGTTTATAATGATCTGTCAATTTTACTCACTGCAGTTGAAGTTCAAATGAAAGGTGTCCCCAGTAAAACGTCCTGTTTTTAGCACTTCTGTTGAAGCATCTTTCAGAAATATCATTGTTGTGGCAGGTTTGATAATGAAAGACTACTGATATCACTTTCCTGTCCTCAAATGAGTGGATAAATAGGTATCTTTAAAGTAGAATAAGCTACAGCCAGTTTCCTCCAAAGTATTATTTCTTGTAAAGAAGCATACATGAGCTAAGACATGCATATTTGGCTTAGAATATGACAAACACAAAACAGTTTTATTTATTTCAAAACAAATGCAAACCTAACAGTCAACTCTCTACAATCAAGGGCATTTCCTTCTGATAGAACATTAATGAATTGTTTGCAACCTTCCAAATCACTGGGGAATGAGCATGCTTCGTCTGAAGCTGGTTTTAAGCAATCATCTTATGCAGTGTTTATACCCAAGGTCAATGTAATCATTTCAGTAAAAGATGAAATGAATGGTGTATTTTCTACATGTATAGGGTTTTTTCTTCCTCTTCTGTGGAAGTATGTTTCTGTCAGATCGCTTTCATGGTAGGGCTAATAATGAAAGACCTACTTAAATCACTTTTTAAAAAGTTTTATTTATTTATATTTAGAGGGGAAGGGAAGGAGAGACGTATCAATGTATGGTTGCCTCTTGTGAGTCCCCTGCTGGGGACTGGCCTGCAACCCAGGCATGTGCCCTGATTGGGAATCAAACCGCGATTGTGTGGTTCACAGGCCCGAGCTCGATCCACTGAGCTACACCAGCCAGGGCTACTTAAATCACTTTTTGTTGAACAAATGAGTGCATGCATTAATAGGACTATGACATCTGAGAAACAGAGTAAGCTTCAATACCACAGATTTCTCCAATGTATTCTTTCTAGGGGAAAAGTGTAGCCTAACTCAGAAATGCATGTATACTCTAGTATGTAACTTGGTCTCTACAGGTGTATGAATGTCTAAGTGATTAGAACTAAAAGTACACTTTGGGGCTCTAGGTGTATTCACTTTGATAGTACAGTAGTGAAGATTTTGCCCTCCTGTAAATCACTGGGGAATGAAAAAATTTTACAGAAAGTGGGCTTTCAAAAGCCATCTACACTCTTTAACAACTTCTCAGTGTCCTTCTTTCAGTAGAAGATGAAATGACTAGAGTCTCATATAGTACAAACTCTTTTCCACACTCTTGAAATTTTGTCTGGAATACTTGTAGGATACCATTCTGTGTGACATGGGCCCAGCTCCCACTTGGAGATGCATAGGACCCATGTCCAGGGATAGGTTCTGCTGTGGGGAATCAGGCCTGCAATATGCATAGGACACTTTGAGTCTTGCTTTTTGCTAAAATCTCCCTCACCCTGAATTGAGACAGCAAGTGCTTACTGTAACTTCCTAAAATCCATGCTAAACTGTTCAAGGACAAGTGTAACCAGTTCAACCACTCTTGCCCTTTTCATTTGCAAATATCCTTCTTCTGTGATATGATTAGTGACATTGGCTATTTTGTTTTCTGTAAAAGGTAACCACCTAAAGTGAACCTGTGCATAGCAAATGAGGACCATCATGTAATGTGCAGAAAAACCCAATAAAGGTTGGTCACGGCAAGGGCTGCAGCTTTTGCTCCCCTTGAGAGAAAAAGCCATGCTGTTCTCCACCAGACTCAGTAGTTCATGTGAATGTCTTATTTCATCCATAATGACACAGACACTGTGGGCCGGCCAGTGTCCGCATCAATATTAATTCTGTGGAGAGTGTGATAACACAAAAGGTACTGAAACGACTTTGTGTCAGCAAATGGCTGAACGCTAGCAAAGGGCTAGGTAATCTTTGAAAGAGAATAAGCTTCTATACTAGAGTTTTCTCCCATGGACTTTTTCCACTGGAAAAACATATCCCAACTAAGATGGGCATGTACAGCATACAACATAATTTGCAGAAAACAGTTTTGCCAATGTCAAAATGGGCGTGACTCTAACAGTCCACTTTCTAACTCTGGGTGCATTTTTCTCTGATAAAATAGTAATGAAGTGTTTGAAGCATACCCAAATCACTCGAGAATGAGCACGTTTCTTATGAAGCAGGTTCTACCCAAACTCTGAAGTGTTTATAACTCCAGGCCAATGTACTCTTTTCAGTAGAAATTAATATGAATGGTGTCTTCGATTTTCCATGGTGTTTTTAAGCACTTCTTTTGAAGTACCTTTCTGAAATATCACTTTTGTGGTAGATTTGATAACAAAAGAGCTACTGAATCACTTTCCTGACAGCAAAAGAGGGAGAGCCTGCACAGGGCTATGTCAACTTTTACGGAGAGTAAGTTTCTATACCACGGTTTTCTCCAATGTATTCCTTCCAGGAGAAAAGCAGAGCCTAACTAAGAAATGCTTGTACACTGTACTATGTAAGGTGGACTATAAAGGTTCTTAATGTCTAGCTGAGTATGAAACTAAAAGTACTCCTTTGGGGCTTTCAGTGCATTTCCCTCTGGTAAGGTCGTATGGAAGTGTTTCCACTCCTCTGAATCACTTGGGAATGAAATTATCAACTCAGAGTGGGTTTTCCAATGAAGCCACCCATGCAGTGGAACATGTTACATAATCAATGCACGCATTCAGGTGATAATGAAATGTGTCATTACTACAATACTACATACTGTCATCAGCATTCTGTTGAAGTACCTTTGTGAAATATCACATTCAGGGAACGTTTGATAATGAAAGAGCTACGGAAATCTCTTTTCTTTACTCATATAGGAGAATGTATGCAAAAGGGTCTGTCATCTTGCAAGTGGAGTAAGCTTCCTCAGTGCTGTCCCTCTAAAGTAAACTTTCTAATACAAAATCATAGGGAAGCTAAGAAGAACCTGTGGTCTGTAGCAACTGACAGGGACAAAACAGTTTTGTGTATGTCAAAAGAAACATGAAGCTGACTGTCCATGTTCTATCACTGAGAGTATTTTGCTCAGACAGAAAGTTGAAGAATTGTTTGCACCCTTCCAATTCGCTCAGCAAGCAGCAAGTACACTATGAAGCTGCTTGAAGCAAACTCCGCCTAAGTGTTGGTAAAGATATGTCAATGTACTCGTTTCAGTCAAAGTTCAAATGAAAGTTGTCCTCAGTAAAACATCCTGTTTTCAGTACCTCTGTGGAAGCATCTTTCTGAGATATCACTGTCATGGCAGGTTTGATAAAAAAAGACTACTGATATTGTTGGGAACAAGAACAATGGCCTCAGCACCAAGGAGCCTGAAACCCTAGAAGAGACCCTGTAAGCCAATAATCTGCCTCTGTGCCAAAAAAAAAAAAACAAAAAAACAAAACAAAACACATGCCTGCTTTATGACCTGTATATAAGGACTTAGCTGTAAGCGCTAGGCGCGAATCCCTGACGAGCCCCCAGTGGGCACAGTGTCTCTGGAGGGATCGCCCCTGCGCAGGTTAAACTTGGCCAATAAATTAACATCTTTGAATCCCTGAAAGTCTCCGATATTTGTTCTCGTGGTTGGTGGATCTAACATTTGGAGGTCCCACCGAGATGTCCCTCCTCGGAGACCGGATGGGTGACTTCAGCTGAGTAAGTAATTGGTTGGGATCCTCTTAGTGTTTGTCCTCCGGAGTTAAAAGACCCTGTGGTGTGAGACAGGACGCTGTCAAGACCACCCAGGGATTGTCAGGGGCAGGACGCTGCTCTCTGAAATTTGTTATTGACGACTTGGATTGGGACCGGTCCTGTTAGGTTTCTATTTCCTTGCGCTGCACCGCGCTGCGAGTGTGCTTGGTGTGCCTACAAGTGTGTATGTTTAGGGACTCGGATAATCTGTGTGTTCGTACCGTCCTGTGCCTGTCGGGTCTTTGTTTGTCTTGTTTTGTGTATTGGTTTGGCCTCTGAGGTCTCTAAGGTCTCTCAGATGGGTCAGCGAGAATCTGTGCCCGATTCTCCGCTTGATTGTCTGTTGAAAAATTTTTCTGATTTTCAGAGGCGAGCCCAAGGATATGGTGGCTCGCCACCGGACTCTGAATTCCTCCGAACCCTGAGTCAACTAGAATGGCCCTCCTTTAATGTAGGATGGCCTACGGAGGGAACTTTTGAGCTTCCAACCTTGTTTGCCGTCCGGGCTACTGTTTATAGAGTCCCCCACCCCGACCAATACCTGTACATAGATATCTGGGTGGATATCGCTACTGAGCGGCCTGGATATATTAGGAAATTTTTAAAAGGAAATCAGCGGGGCAGACGAGCCGTTTGTCTCCTGGCCGGAGGGAACAAAGAAAAGGGGGAGGAGGGGAGGGGCGGAGCTGCTGGTGCCGCCCGGAGACAGCCCCGGAGTCAGCGTAGGCTTTATCCTGTTTTGCAAGAACCGCAGGAGGACAATCTCGATCCAGATCCAGTGAATGCTCCTCCACCTTACCCACGCAAACAGGAACCTGATTCCTTGCATTGGGACCTTGGCGACTCCATGAGCCCGTCACACACCCGGGGAGGGGCACTCTACGGGGAGGGGATATTGCCTGTGGGGCGAAACCCTGCCGTTTTCTCCTCATTAGAGGGACACGCCCCTCTGCCTGTGGCGCGAAACCCTGGGGCTTTGTCCTCCTCAGAGGGAC